>NC_138188.1:105687607-106233614 GCF_964194105.1 Spermophilus citellus
CTCAGAACTACCATTTTTAACATGTATATCTAATTACAAAAATAATACAATATGGTATTGAATAAAACATCAAGTAAAGTGAACACCCATTAAAAATATATTTTAAAATATGAGGATAAAGATTCTTGGGAATATATACATACACTGTGTGTGTGTGTGTGTGTGTGTGTGTGTGTGTGTGTGTGTGTTTTCTGATTACTTGATCTGTACCTGTCAAGGATAAAGAATAGGTAATTTGGTCTATTTTGTTCTCAACACAGCCCCCTTGCCCTTCCCTTCTCCCTCCATGTCCATTCCCTTCCTCTACTTTATTGGTCTCTCTTCTATTCAAAACTTTTGTATATGAGAGAAAACATTCAAAACTTGACTTTTTGGCTTATTTCATTTAGCATGATGTTCTCCAGTTCCATCCACTTACCAGCAAGTGACAAAATTTCATTCTTCTTTATGACTGTTTAAAACTCCACTGTGTGTGTGTGTGTATGTATGTATATATATATATATATATATATATATATATATATATATATATATATATATATAGAGAGAGAGAGAGAGAGAGAGAGAGAGAGAGAGAGAGAGAGAGCGCGCGCGCGAGAGAGAGCGAGCGCACACACATTTTCTATACCCATTCTTCTGTTGACAGGCATCTGGGCTGGTTTTCTAATTCCTATTGTGAGTTGCACTGATATAAACTTTGATGAGCCTCTATCACTATATATGCTGATTTTAGTTCATTTGAATAAATACCAAGAAGTACTAAATCTGAGTCACGTGTGGTTCCATTTCTTGTCTAAATTGTAGCCCCACGAACAATGCATGAGTATACCTCAAACGTTTCCCAAATCCTTGCCAGCAATTATTGTTATTTGTTTTCTGGATTATTGCCATTCTAACTGGAATGAGATGAAATCTCAGTACAGTTTTGATTTGTATTTTGCTGATTGCTAGGGATGCTGAACATTTTTCATATATTCACATATGGCCATTTATGTTTTTTCTTTCAAGCAGTTTTCTGTTTAGTTCTTTTGTCCATTTATAATTAGGATTTGGGGGTTTTCTGTTGTTTGTTTTGTTTAGTTTTCATGTTAAGTTTTGAGTTCTATATATATTCTGCCTATTAATCCCCTGTCAGAGAAGCAGCTGTCAAACATCTTCCTCCTTCTGTGGACTCTCTTCATTCTTTTTTCCTTTGCTGGGCAGAATGTTTTTGATTGATGCCATACCACTTACTGATTCCTAGTTTTATTTCTTTAACTTTAGGGATCTTGTGAAGGAAGTCAGTGACTGGGCCAATATGTTCGAGTATTGAGAATATGTCCTCTAGCAGTTGCAAAGTTTCTGGTCTAATTCCTTGATCACTTTGATTTGACTTTTGTGCGGGGTGAAAGATAGGAATCTAGTTTCATTCTTCTCTATGTGGATATCCAGTTTTCCTAGCACTATTAAAAAGGGTATCCTTTTTCCAATGTATGATTTTGGAACCATTGTCAAGGATCATATGACTATCCATGTGGATTTGTCTCCATGTCTATTATTCTTTTCAGTTGGTCTTCATGACTGTTTTTATGCCAATACTGCTGTTTTTGTTACTATATCTCTACAGTGTGATGTGTCCCACATTGCTGTAATTATTCAGGATGGCTTTGGCTATTCTGGGTCAATTGTTCTTCCAAATGAATTTTAGAACTGTTTGTTCTAGTCCTGTGAAGAATTAAATTGGTATTTTGATGGAGATGCATTAAATCTGTGGATCATATTTGGTAATATGGCCATTTTGACAATATTAATTCTGCCTACCCAAGATCTCCAGGGAGATCTTTCCATCTTCTAAGGTTTCCCTTAACTTCTTTCTTCAGTGTTCTATAATTTTTGTTGTAGAGGTTTTTTACTTCAATGGTTAGATTTATTCACAGGTATTCATGAGGCTACTCTGAATATAATTATTTTCCTGATTTCTTTTTCAGAGATTCATTATTGGAGTACAGGAGAATTATTGGCTTTTGTGTTTTGAGCATTGTATCCTGACACTTTATTCATAGATTTATTGATCAATTCTTGCAGTTTCTGTTAGAGGTCCCCCCCCCGTGTGTGTGTGTGTGTGTGTGTGTGTGTGTGTGTTCTAAGTATAGAATCATATCATAAGCTAACAGAGATAATTTGCATTCTTCTCCTATTTGTATCACTTTAATTTTCTTCTCTTGTCTGATCGGTCTGGTTAGAGTTTTAAGAGCTATTTTGAATAGGACTGGTGAGCGTGAACATTCTTGACTTCTTCCAAATTTTACAGGAAATTATATTAGCTTTTCTCTGTTCAATATGATGTTAGCTTGGGTTTATTGCATATAGCCTTTATGATGTTGAGGTAAGTTCCTGCTATCCCTAGTTTTTTCACTGTTATTGCCATGAATGGACATGGGATTTTGTTGAATGCTTTTATGGCATCAGTTGAAATAATCATATGATTTGTATCCTTAATTTTGTTTATGTGGTGAATTACATTGATTGATTTGCACTTGTTTAACCAACCTTACATCCTGGAATAAAACCAACTTGATCATGTTGTTCAATCTTCTTAATGTGTTTTTAAACACAGATCGCTAATATTTTTTTATTGATTATTTAAAACATTACAGAGCTCATGATATATCATATTTCATACATTTGACTCAAATTGGGTTTTGAACTCCCATTTTCACCCCAAATACAGATTGCAGAATCACATCTGTTACATATTCACATTTTTACATAATGCCATATTAGTGACTGTTGTATTCTGCTACCTTTCCTATCCCCTAGTATCCCCCCTCCCCTCCCCTCCCATCTTCCCTCTCTACCTCCTCTGCTGTTGTTCAATTCTCTCCCTTTTTTCCCTCCCCCTTGCCCCTCATAACCTCTTATAATTTTATGTATCATTGAAGGTCTCCTACCATTTCCATATGCTTTCCCTTCTCTCTCCCTTTCTCTCCCCGCATTCGTCTTTGTTTACTGTAGTCTTTTCCTCATGCTCTTCCTTCCTGTTCTGTTCTTAGTTGCTCTCTTTATATCAAAGCAGACATTTGGCATTTGTTTTTTAGGGCTTGGCTAGCTTCGCTTAGAATAATCTGCTCTAATGCCATCCATTTCCCTGCAAATTCTATGATTCTGTCATTTCTTAGTGCTGCATAATACTCCATTGTGTATAGATGCCACATTTTTTTTTATCCATTCATCTATTGAGGGGCATCTAGGTTGGTTCCACAGTCTAGCTATTGTGAATTGTGCCGCTATAATCATTGATGCAGCCGTATCCCTATAGTGCGCTCTTTTAAGGTCCCCAGGGAATAGTCCGAGAAGTGGGATAGCTGGGTCAAATGGAGGATCCATTCCCAGCTTTCCCAGGAATCTCCATACTGCTTTCCAAATTGGCCTCACCATTTTGCAGCCCCACCAGCAGTGTACAAGTGTACCCTTTTCCCCACATCCCCGCCAACACTTATTGTTGTTTGACTTCAGAATGGCTGCCAGTCTTACTGGAGTGAGATGGTATCTTAGGGTGGTTTTGATTTGCATTTCTCTGATTGCTAGAGATGGTGAGCATTTTTTCATGTACTTGTTGATTGATTGTATGTCCTCCTCTGAGAAGTGTCTGTTCAGGTCCTTGGCCCATTTGTTGAATGGGTTATTTGTTATCTTATTGTTTAATTTTTTTGAGTTCTTTGTACATTCTGGATATTAGGGCTCTATCTGAGGTGTGGGGGGTAAAAATTTGTTCCCAGGATGTAGGCTCTCTATTTACCTCTTTTATTGTTTCTCTTGCTGAGAAAAAACTTTTTAGTTTAAGTAAGTCCCATTTGTTTATTCTTGTTATTAACTCTTGGGCTATGGGTGTCCTATTAAGGAATTTGGAGCCCAACCCCACAATATGTAGATCATAGCCAACTTTTTCTTCTATCAGACGGAGAGTCTCTGATTTGATATCTAGCTCCCTGATCCATTTTGAGTTAATTTTTGTGGATGGCGAGAGAAAGGGATTCAATTTCATTTTGTTGCATATGGTTTTCCAATTTTCCCAGCATCATTTGTTGAAGATGCTATCCTTCCTCCATTGCATGCTTTTAGCCCCTTTATCAAATATAAGATAGTTGTAACTTTGTGGATTAGTCTCTGTGTCCTCTATTCTGTACCATTGGTCCACCTGCCTGTTTTGGTACCAGTACCATGCTGTTTTTGTTACTATTGCTTTGTAGTACAGTTTCACCTCTGGTATCGCTATACCTCCAGATTCACACTTCCTGCTTAGAATTGCTTTTGCTATTCTGGGTCTTTTGTTTTTCCATATGAATTTCATGATTGCTTTGTCTATTTCTACAAGAAATGCCGTTGGGATTTTGATGGCATCATATTAAACCTGTAGAGAACTTTGGGTAATATCGCCATTTTGATGATGTTAGTTCTGCCTATCCATGAACAGGGTACATTTTTCCATCTTCTGAGATCTTCTTCTATCTCTCTCTTTAGGGTTCTGTAGTTTTCATTATATAAATCTTTCACCTCTTTTGTTAGGTTGATTCCCAAGTATTTTATTTTCTTTGAGGATATTGTGAATGGAGTGGTTTTCCTTATTTCCATTTCAGAGGTTTTGTTGCTGATATACAGGAATGCCTTTGATTTATGCATGTTGATTTTATAACCTGCCACTTTGCTGAATTCATTTATTAACTCTAGCAGCTTCTTTGTAGACCCTTTTGGGTCTGTTAAGTATATTATCATGTCGTCCGCAAATAGTGATAATTTAATTTCTTCTTTTCCTATTTTTATGCCTTTAATTTCTTTTGTCTAATTGCTCTGGCTAGTACTTCGAGAACTAAATTGAATAGAAGTGGTGATAGAGGGCATCCCTGTCTTGTTCCAGATTTTAGAGGGAATGCCTTCAGTTTTTCTCCATTTAGGATGATGCTAGCCTGAGGTTTAGCATATATAGCTTTTACAATGTTGAGGTAAGTTCCTGTTATCCCTAGTTTTTCTAGTGTTTTGAACATAAAGGGATGCTGTACTTTGTCAAATGCTTTTTCTGCATCCATCGAGATGATCATATGGTTCTTGTCTTTAAGTCTATTGATGTGGTGAATAGCATTTATTGATTTCCGTATATTGAACCAGCCTTGTATCCCAGGAATGAATCCTACTTGATCATGGTGCACAAGTTTTCTGATATGTTTTTGTATTCAATTCGCCAGAATTTTATTGAGAATTTTTGCATCCAAGTTCATTAGAGATATTGGTCTGTAGTTTTCTTTCTTTGAAGTATCTTTGTCTGGTTTTGGGATCAAAGTGATGTTGGCCTCATAGAATGAATTTGGAAGAGCTCCTTCTTTTTCTATTTCTTGAAATAGTTTGAAAAGTATTGGTATTAATTCTTCTTTGAAGGTTTTGTAGAACTCCGCTGTATACCTATCTGGTCCAGGGCTTTTCTTGGTTGGTAGTCTTTTGATGGCTTCTTCTATTTCTTCCTTTGTTATTGGTCTGTTTAAATTGTGTGTGTCTTCCTGTCTCAATCTGGGCAAATCATATGCCTTAAGAAATTTATCGATATCTTCACTATCTTCTATTTTATTGGAATGTAGGGTTTCAAAATACTTTCTAATTATCTTCTGTATTTCTGTAGTGTCTGTGTGATATTGCCTTTTTCATCCCGTATGTTAGTAATTTGAGTTCTCTCTCTTCTTTTCGTTAGCATGGCTAAGGGCTTGTCTATCTTATTTATTTTTTCAAAGAACCAACATTTAGTTTTATCAATTTTTTCAATGGTTTCTTTTGTTTCAATTTCGTTGATTTCTGCTCTAATTTTAATTATTTCTTGTCTTCTACTACATTTCCTTTTGTTTTGCTCTTCCTTTTCTAGGTTTTTGAGGTGTAGTGTGAGTTCATTTATTTGTTGGTTTTTTTCTTTTTTTGAGGTAAGAACTCCAAGAAATGAATTTCCCTCTTAAAACTGCTTTCATTGTGTCCCATAGATTCCGGTATGTTGTGTCTGTATTGTCATTTGACTCTAAGAATTTTTTCATCTCCTCCTTTATGTCTTCTATAACCCATTGATCATTTAATAACATATTGTTCATTTTCCATGTGATGTAGGATTTTTCCTTCCTTCTTTTATCATTGATTTCCAATTTCATTCCATTATGATCAGATATGGTGCATGGTATTATCTCCACACCTTTATATTTACTAAGAGTTGCCTTATGGCATAATATATGGTCTATCTTTGAGTAGGATCCATGTGCTACTGAGAAGAACGTGTATCCACTTGATGATGGTTGATATATTCTATATATGTCGGTTAAGTCTAGGTTATTGATTGTGCTGTTGAGTTCTATAGTTTCTTTATTCAGTTTTTGTCTAGAGGATCTGTCTAATGGCGAGAGCGGTGTGTTGAAGTCACCCATAATTATTGTGTTGTGGTCTATTTGACTCTTGAACTTGAGGAGAGTTTGTTTTATGAATGTTGCAGCTCCATTGTTTGGTGCATACAAATTGATGATTGTTATGTCTTGTTGGTGGATGGTTCCTTTTAACAGTATATAGTGTCCTTCTTTATCCTTCTTGATTAACTTAGGTTTGAAGTTGATTTTATTCGATATGAGTATGGCCACTCCTGCTTGCTTCCGAGGGCCATGTGAGTGGTATGATTTTTCCCAACCTTTTACCTTCAGCCTGTGTATGTCTTTTCCTATCATATGAGTCTCCTGAAGGCAGCATATTGTTGGATTTGTTTTTTTGATCCAGGTTACTAGCCTATGTCTCTTGATTGGTGAGTTTAGGCCATTAACATTTAAGGTTACAATTGAGATATGATTTGTACTTCCAGTCGTGCTTCTTTATTTATTTATTTTAGTTTGGCTAGTTTTACTTTTTGGTTATTTTCCTCCCCCTTTACTGAGATACCTCCTGCTGTTAGTTTGGGGCACTATTTTTCAATTCCTCTTCTTGTAGTATTTTGCTCAAAATGCTTTGCAGTGCTGGTTTTCTGGCTGCGAATTCTTTTAGTTTTTGTTTATCATGAAAGATTTTAATTGCATTGTCAAATCTGAAGCTTAATTTTGCTGGATACAGTATTCTTGGTTGGAATCCATTATTTTTCAGCGTTTGAAATACATTGTTCCAGGATCTTCTCGCTTTCAAAGTCTGTGATGAAAAATCAGTTGTTAACCTAATTGGTTTACCCCTGAATGTAATCTGCCTCCTTTCTCTCGTAGCTTTTAATATTCTCTCCTTGTTCTGTATGTTGGCTATCTTTATAATTATATGTCTCGGAGTTGGTCTATTACGGTTTTGAATGTTTGGAGTCCTGTAGGCTTCCAGGATTTGGCAATCCATTCCATCTTTCATCTCTGGGAAGTTTTCTAAAATTATTTCATTTAATATGCTGTCCATTCCTTTGGTTTGAATCTCTGTGCCTTCTTCTATCCCTATGACTCTCAAATTTGTTTTTTTTATGACATCCCATATCTCTTGAATAGATTTCTCATGGGATTTAAGCATCTTTTCTGTGTTGACTATATTCTTTTCAAGTTGATAAACCTTGTCTTCATTATCTGATGTTCTGACTTCTACTTGATCAAGTCTATTTGTAATATTCTCGTTTGAGTTTTTAATTTGGTTTATAGTTTCCTGCAATTCTAGTATTATTGTTTGATTTTTTTTTAAGATCTCTATCTCCTGGTAGAGCTTGTTCTTTGCCATTTGAATTTGTTTGTTTAATTCATTTTCAAAATATACTTTTATTTCTTGGACTTGCTGTCTCATGTCTTCTCTAATATTCCTTTCCATTCGAGTTAGTTATGCCTTGAGTTCTTTCCCTATCCCTGCTTCTGATGTTTCTATGTCCTCCTGTAGAATTGAGTTGTCTTGCATTGTTTGTAATCCTTTTTTCCCTTGTTTTCTCATGTTGTCCACATTACTTTCCAGCTCTATTTGATTGTCATGTTTCTGCTCTCTTCTATAGATTGGTTTTGTTTCTGTATTACTCTGATGTCTCTCCTTTGTGTTGTTAAACTATGCCTGCTAACGTGGATTCCGCTGGGAAGGAATTCTGACGTCCGAGCTCCAGTGACGACACTACTCTGCTATGACGGGCCCCAGTCTCCTTGCCGGGGTGTCCTTGGGGGGGGGGGGGGTGTGACTGGACTGTCTCTGTTTGGTTTCAGCTCCAGGTCACAGCAGGCAGGCGGTCTCCAGCCGCCCAGTATCACAGGCCGCGGGCAGGTGATCAGTCGCCAGCAGGCGGGCGTTCTCCTACCGCCCAGTTATGCGGGCAGTGGGTGAACTGTCGCCGGCGGGCCTGCAATTTCCAGCCGCCCAGTCGCGAGGGCCTTGCCTCTAGTCCCCTGGTTTCTCCTGCTAGTCTTGGTTTCTCCTGCTAGACCAGATTTCCCCTGAGTGATGGTTCTCGGCAGTTCAAACTGTACTCTGGGCCTGCCGTTTATTGGGTGTGGAGGGTGGCTATTGGGAACCCTGGCAATCTATTGTTTTGTTTCCCTTGTGGGGGATAGAACTGTACCACTTCCTTCCCTGTCTGAAATCCCGTACTCAGCCCGGGGGTCAGTGCGGGCTTGGCTGGCGGGATTCCACTGAGTCGCAACCACTTATCTCCCTGCTTGCTAGTTAATCCCTTCTCTGCGGCGCCACGCCTTCTGTAGCCTCGGGGCAGGCCGCGCAAATCAGACAGCCTGGATCTCTGGGGTCACACAGTTGGCTTTTGGGGTCCCCGGCACTCTATGGTTTTGATTTTTTCTGCTTGCCCCTCCCCCAGCGCTGGCTAGACAGGTTTTGTTTTGGCTGCTGATGGGGGGGGGGGTTGAAGGTCAGGTGCCTCTAGTTTTCCCTTAGTCTTTATGCAGGCTCACTCTGATACTCCCTCCCCCGATCGCTAATATTCTATTAAGGATATTTGCATCTATGTTCATCAGGGATTTTGGTCTGTAGTTTTATTTTCTTGGTGAATCTTTACTTGGCTTTGATATCATAGAATTAATTTGGGAGTCTCCCCTCACTTCTTATTTCATTGACTAATTTGAGGAGTGTTAATATTAGCTCTTCTTTAAAAGTCTGGTAGAAGTTAGCTGGTCCTGGGCTCTTCTTTGTTGGGAGGCTTTTATTACTAATTTAATCTCAGTGATTGATATTGGTTTGTTCAGTATTTCTATATTCTTAGCTCAATTTAGTTAAGTTGTATGTGTCTAGAAACTTGTCAATATTTTCTAGATTTTCTGATTTATTAGAATGTACGTTTTTTAAATAGTTCCCGGTGATCCTCTGGATTTCACAAATTTCCATGGTAATTTCTCCTTTTTCATCCTCAGTTTTGTTGATTTGAGTCTTCTTTTTGGATTTCCATTTTATTCTCAAGTATTGGAATTTTTCTGATTATTTCTCTGAAAATTTTTTTCATTCCTTTAATTTGTATTTTCATGTTTTTTTCTAAGCCAATGATTCAATGATTCTTTTCTTCTTTTTTTTTTTTTTTTGAGAGAATTTTCAATATTTATTTCTAGTTCTCGGCAGACACAACATCTTTGTTAGTATGTGGTGCTGAGGATCGAACCCGGGCCGCACGCATGCCAGGCGAGCGCGCTACCGCTTGAGCCATATCCCCAGCCCTGATTCTTTTCTTCTAAGCCAATGTTCCAATAATGGAACATCCATCAATTCAGTATGAAAAGTAATGTCTGTAAGATCAAAACTGACATTGAATTATCTATGATATCCTGTGCTGAGCTATTTGATGTTGAGGATTTCTTATTGAGTCTTCCTGATTTGGATTTCATCAGGATTTGGAACCTGTAGAAGATACACACCATTCCTTGACTTTAACTCTTTAAGTTTATTCCTGGGTGTGGAAGCTAGTGATTACAACAGCACACCTCTGATACAATTCTAGGAGATCCTCTTTGATCTTTGGTGCATTTAGGCACTACTAGCTTTCTGATAAGTCAGGGGAGACTATCCCTACTAGTCTGTAACATAGCAGAGCCAGTTTACTCCTTATTGGGTGGGGGGATGCAGTCTTATGTGCTCTCCTAAGGAAAAGTTCCATGTACCCAGAACTGTCAAATCTGGTGTATCATTTACCACCACCATTTATATTTCAGAATGTGTGGTGTGGGACAGTCTAAGGTAGAGGCATAATGGTCTGGTTCCAATGCTGCTGAATGGCCCATAGGAGGTGCAGGGCTGCTGCCCCCTCTAGAGTGTGCAAGTTGCAGGTTGGTGTGCTTGTATCCAGGCACAGCAAATGGTGGCTGGTTTCCTCCATACGGCTTTTGTGATATGTGCTGTATTTCATACTCATGAAGTTTTCCACTGGCTGCTTAACTATCTTCAAGAAATTCCTTCTATGGATCCACATGTCTGAATGACAGGTGTGTCACCTGGCAGTTCTGGGACTCAGCTGTGGACCCTCCAAGATGTTTGGGGGCAGGACCCACTTCCCTGATTACTGTGGTTCCTATACCAGCCACTGGTACTTGATAGTCAGCCTAGAGGCCCAAGTTTATGTATTTTATGGGCACTGAATCTGTTGGACATTTCTCTTGAGTGCAGGGGCACAAAGGTCAGGACTGTTATTGGCTACCATGGATTGCTAAGCATCATTTTTATTGCTTTGCAATATTCTATTCTAAGAATATACCTCAATTTATGGAATTTTTTTGTTGTTGAAGACTTAGTTGATTTTCAGTCTGAGACTATTATAAATAAGGTTGATATGACCCATTTTATATGTTTTTAATGCAAACATAAACTCATTTCTGTTACATTTGTGTATACACACATATGTATATGTACATATATGTAATTAGAGATATACATATATCTGAGTAGAATTTGAGGGATATAAGGTGTACAGATGTTTGGCTTTAAAAAATACTATAATGAGTTTTCCTAAGTAGTTGCACCAATTTTACTTCCATTTACAGTGTTTGAAAGTTCCATATATTTACCAATGTTTAATATTAGAGTGCTTCTTAAATTATTGTCATTTTGAAGTGTATATAGAACATCTCATTGTGGAATTAAATTGGATTGCATTTCTTTGATGTCTAATAATTTTGATGGGATTTTGTATATGTATTGGCTATTAATGCCCTTGCTTTAAGATATTTAATTATTTTGCTCATTGTTATTGAGTTGTAAACTTTGCTGATTGATTTATTTATAGGAAGTGTGTGTACACATGTAATATCTGTAAGATCAAAACTGACATTGAATTATCTAGCATGCATTCACACACTATGTAGAAGTCTTTTCTTGGAGATAGATATATATCACTATCTTCTCCCACTCCATGGCTTGCCTTTCCTTCCCTTAAAACTGGTATTGTAATACTAATGTACATTTAATGCTAATTTACAAGTATTTTATTCAATTATTTTTTTAAAGAGAATCTTTTCTATCCCAAGACCATGAAGCTTTTTCTTCCACAGTGTCTTCTTCTAAGACCCATATTGTTTTACCTTTTGCATTTAAGTTAAAGTTTAATTTGTAGTTTACTTCTGTGTATAACATGAAGAAGGAGTTGAGGTTCATTTTTACCATTTAGATATCCAGTAATCACCATTTATGAGGAAATTACCATTTCCCTCTCTGCACTAAAGTGAAACTTTTGCCACACATTTGTGGACTTTACCATGTGGAAGGTATGTGTGTGTGTGTGTGTCTGTCTGTCTGTCTCTGTATTTATGTTTAGACTTCATGTTCTTTTCCATCAGTGTGTTTATCCTTTATTCAAACCACTGTGTTAAATACTGTAGCTTTACAAACATTGCTGAAAATATAGTTTCTCCAGTTTTGTTTTTGCAGTGTTTTTCAATATCATTATCACTAGTCTAGATTTTTTATTACTTTTATAATGAATTTATCAATTCACATATAAACATGCTTAGATGTTGATTGCAATATTATTGGATATATGAATCAACTGAGAAAATGTTGAATTTTGCCTTCTGTTATCCCACATTTTTGTTTGTTCTTTATATTGTCTCAGCAATATTTTTAGTTTCTTTGTAGAGGTATTGTACATCTTAGAATTATTCTTTGTATTTTATTTTAATTCCATTATTACAAATGCTTTTTTATTTATTTTTCTAATTGTGGCTAAAATATAAAATACAATTAATTTTTATATATTTAGCTTTCATTTAGCAAATTTGTTAAGTTATTTTTTAATTCTAATAATTTGTAAATCTTTTAGATTGTCTGTGTATCCAGTGATGTCCCCAGTGAAAATAGCAGCTCTTTTTTTTTCTTTTTAAAGGAGGATATTGGATAGGAACTTCATGCAATGTTGAATAGATGTAGTGTTAGCAACATATTTTTCTTGTTCCTGGTTTTAGGGATAAGGCTTTTTATATTTAATAACCAATTATTAAAACTAGTGTAATTTTTAGTAGACATCCTGCTTTTACCCCTCTGCCTATGATGTTTTTTCTAAGATTAAAGGAGATCTGGAAACATCACCACCACCACACTTCCTTTTCAAGGCAGACTCATAGGAACTCTGATGCAGTCAAGAATTCTGTTTCAAAGCAGGAAAGTTTTAACTACTTTTCATTATGTTACCTGGAGGCAGAATTGATGTACAGTGATAAGATTCACTTATCACTTCAATACTGACAATGGCAATTGTTATGTTTATCTTTTTAAATATATAAATAGTTCTAAAGGGCCAATACCCTTATTGCCTTTTCTTACTTACTTTTATTTTGTTTTCCTCTAGTTCAATGGCCTGCATCACACTCATGTGAAGAGTGTTAAAACACAGATAGCTGAGTGCCAGAGATTCTCATTCAGTAGATCTGGGTGAGGCCTAAGATTTGCACTTCTAGCAAGATCTCAGATGATGTTTTTTTTTTAAAAAAAAAATATCAAATCCTCACTTTTATTGAAAAATGCTCATATACTGAAAGTTTCATGTGCTTCGATCACATAACTCTGCCAAGAATGTATTAGATAAAAGTAGGATCTTCCTGTGGAAAGGTCTGTGAGGAAACATAAAGGAAAAGCAATTGATGGAGTGGTAGTATTGAGGAATAACTTTTTCAGAACCTATTCCTGTTCATGCTATTGTACTATTATTTGTCTAGCATAATTTAATTTTTAATTTTATTATTGTATCTCTTTTTAAATTCTTTCCATTTTTTCACTGGTGCATTATAATTATATGCTTCTAGTCTCTGGATTACTTGAGAACCATTGCCTATGAATTTTTTTAAAATTAATTTTTTCAGTAGTTAACCTCCCTTATTCAAATCTTTTTGGGGATCTTAGCCCTCCACCCATTTGAATCTACTAAAAACTGGTGACAGAGCTAGGGTCGAGCACTTGCCTAGCATGTGTGAGGCACTGGGTTCAATTCTGCACACATATAAATAAATAAAATAAAGGTCCATTGACAACTAAAAATTTTTTTTATTAGCTACACATGACATTACAATGATCTTGGCAATTCATACATTTGAATCAATTGGGGTATAATTTCTCATTTTTCTGATTGTACAGATTGCAGAATCACACTGGTCATAGAGTCACCTATATACATACAGCAATCATAATGTCTATTCTATTCTGCTGCCCTTCCTATCCCCCCTTCCCCTCCCCTCCTAAAAAAATTTTTTAAAAAATAAAATTTATGACAACCTGATACAAGTGTTTCTGAATAAGAGAAGTTGGGAATTAGGGAAGCCAGAAACCAATAATCATTTTAAGCTCTGATTTCCATCTGGATATGAAACTCTTTTAATAACCCCAATATACTATAGGTAATATAGATTGAAGATTTAGACCCTTAATTATTCCCTTGAGGATAATGAAAGAGAACAGAAAAGAGTTGGGGGCTGAAAGAATCCAGTGAGCCAAGTAGAATGCTGAAATGCTCAGCTTTCCGGATAACATTCTAATTTCATATTATTTATTCATTTACTCAAGTATTCAACAAATAATTTTCAGTTTCTACAGTTAGACATTATGCTACTCACTAGGATAAATCAATGAAAAAAATAAACATACTTTATCACAAATGAATAGTCTATTTGCCAATATAAGCTTTGCATTAATAATTATTGAACTTGTTAATACTTTTTTAAGCTATGCAATCTTTATGAGGTTATGTTGTGCAATTTGTGTTCTATACAAACTTGCAGTACAACATGGTGAACAGGTACTAACATTGAACCCTATTTCTCCTTGCTGGGCACATAAATTCAATTGATTAAAGAAAATAGCCCCTATTTTGGAGAGAGTTGAAAATTAACCTGACCTTCAACTGTAGGATTGTGTTATCCCAGAAGGTGGGCCTTTTTTCCTAATACTTTTCCCAGAAGAACATCATTTTCTAAGACAGCATCAGGCCCTGACATGCTACTACCTTTAAATCCATTGTCATAATTCTCATTCTAATCTACAATAGGATTATTTAGCTACCAAGTTCAAATGAAGCCTTGGGTAACAGAAATATTTAAATACATTAAAATATCAAAAAGTTAGCATCACAGAATACTAACAACAGAGTACCCAGCTTATGTTTTGGGTATAGGTGAGAGCTGGATTTTTTTAATTCTTTATTAATTTTTTACTTGTTTTAATTAGTTATACATGACAGTAGAATGCATTTATGCACTTTGATATATCATACATAGGTGAGATATAATTTCTCATTTTTCTTAGTGTACATGTTGCAGAATCATATTGGTCATGTAGTCACATACATAAAGCAATAATTCTGTTTCATTCTATTGTCTTTCCTATCCCCACGTCCTCTCCCCTCCCCTTCCATCACTTCCTTCTACCTAATCTAAGGTAATGCTATTCTTCTCTAGTGCCCCTTGCCTTATTAGAGAAAACATTTGGCCTTTGGGTTTGTGGGATTGGCCTATTTTGCTTAGCATGATATTCTCCAACTTCCATCCATTTACTGGCAAATGGCATAATTATACTCTTCTTTAAAGCTGAGTAATATTCCATTGAGTGTATACATACACACATACACACACACACACCACATTTTCTTTATCCATTCATCTATTGAGGGACACCTACGTTGGTTCAATAGTTTAGCTATTGTGAATTGAGCTGCTATAAACATTGATGTGGCTGAATTACTGTAGTATGCTGATTTTAAGCCCTTTGAGTATGAGTATAAACCAAGGAGTGGGATAGCTAGGTCAAATGGTAGTTCCATTTCCAGTTTTCTCAGGATCTCCATACTGCTTTCCATAGTGGTTGCACCAGTTTTCAGTCCCACCAGCAATGTATGAGTGTACCTTTTTCCCCACATTCTCACCAACATTTATTGTTGCCTGTGTTCTTGATGATTGCCATTCTGACAGGTGTGAGATGAAGTATTTGTGTAGTTTTGATTTGTATTTCTCTAATTGCTAGAGATGTTGAACACTTTTTCATATATTTGTTAATCGATTGTATTTATTCTTCTGTGAAGTGTCTGTTCAGTTTCTCAGCCCATTTATTGATTGGGTTATTTGGCTTTTTTTGGTGTTAAGTTTTTTGAGTTCTTTATATATCCTAGAGATTAATGCTTTCCCAGAGGGGCATGTGGTAAAGATTTTCTCCCAATCTGTAGGCTCTCTCCTCACATTATTAATTGTTTTCTTTGCAGAAAAGAAGCTTTTTAATTTGAATCCATCCCATTTATTGATTCTTGATTTTACTTCTTGCGCTTTAGGAGTCATGTAAAGGAAGTCAGATCCATGGCAAAGATTTGGGCCTATTTTTTCTTGTATTAGGTGCACGGTCTCTGTTCTGGTGCCTAAGTCTTTGATCTACTTTGAGTTGATTATTGTGAAGGATGAGAGAGATTTAATTTCGTTTTGCTACATATGAATTTCCAGTTTTGCTAGCACCATTTGTTGAAGAGGCTATCTTTTCTCCAGTGAATGTTTTTGGCACCTTTGTATGACATAACTGTATTTATATGGGTTTCTCTATGTGTCCTCTATTCTGTACTATTGGTCTATAAGTCTATGTTGGTGCCAATACCATGCTGTTTTTGTTACTATAGCTCTGTAGTATAGTTTAAGGTCTGGTATTGTGATATCTCCTGCTTCAGTTTTCTTGCTAAGGATTGCTTTAGCTATTCTGGGTCTCTTATTTTTCCAAATAAATTTTATGATTGCTTTTTCTATTTCTATGAAGAATGTCATTGGGACTTTAATAGGAATTGCATTAAATCTGTATAATGCTTTTGGTAGTGTGGCTATTTGGACAATATTAATTCTGCCTATCCAGGAACAGGGAGATCTTTCCATCTTCTGAGATTGTCTTCAATTTCTTTCTTTAGTGTTCTGTAGTTTTCATTGTAGAGGTCTTTCACTCTTTTGTTAGATTGATTCCAGTTTTTTTTTTTTTTTTTGAGGCTACTGTGAATGTGGTAGTTTTCCTAATTTCTCTTTCAGTGGATTCATTGCTCATGTATAGGAATGTGTTTGATTTATGGGTGTTGGTTTTATATCCTGATACTTTGCTGAATTCATTTATTAGTTGTAGAAGTTTTCTGGTGGAATTTTTTGGATCTTCTAGATATAGAATCATGTCATCAGCATATAGTGATAGTTTGAGTTCTTCTTTACCTATTTATATCCCTTTAATTCTTTCTTTTGTCTAATTGCTCTGGCTAGAGTTTAAAATATGATGTTGAATAGAAGTGGTGGAAGAGGGCATCCTTGTCTTGTTCCAGTTTTTAGAGGAAATGCTTTCAATTTTTCTCCATTTAGAATGATGTTGGCCTTGGGTTTAGCATAAATAGCTTTTACAATGTTGAAGTTTGTTCCTGCTATCCCTAGTTTTTCTAGTGTTTTGAACATGAAGGTGTGCTGTATTTTGTCAAATGAAGAGCTGGATCTTAAGGCCACATTTGACTATTCCTTCTGTGCAATTCTTTGTGTCTAACATCCACTACTTTCTCCAAAGAATTTTGTTCTTCCTTACAAACAGTCCTCTGTTGTGTTCAGTACCTGTTTATTTTAGATAAAGGAACAAACAGAGACCTTTCCATGTAGTTACCTTTAAGGCAAAAATTATTAATTCACTTGAAATTTCACTAAGAAATTACATGCCAATAGTTTTGTGTTCCCTTCTTTAGGACTTGCTACCAGAACTCCTGAGGCAGCAGCAGGCTTTTATAGGAATGAAATACCAGCTGTGAGACAGAGGAATCAAGTACATCACTTGCCAGGTGAAGGTGAAAAAATTTTTTATGAACAAATAAAATATTTGTATCTCCACAATTTTATAAATTTTTTATAAATTTTTAAATTTTACATTTTTTCTCAAGATTTTCTCATTTATTTTGCTGAAAATAATCTGTCATGGTAAATGAAGACAGAGTACCTGAAGCAGTTGTTTAAAACAGAGATGATGATTACACAATGTATAAAGTAGAAAGAACTACAACTTTTGTGAAAGGTTTTGAAATATTCCATAGGATTTTGCTGGGGTTTTTCCCCACTCAAAATCTGAATGATCTCATCAAGCCTATAAAAAAATAAGGAGGGGTAGACAGAAAATTCAGAGAAAATTAGGAGCTCAAAAATACTGAGATTTTAAAAAATTATCCATAATTCTTTATAATACAATGAAATATTTTCTATAATCAGCAACACCTGTGGTAATCATGGAAACTCCACCAAAGACTTGTCCCTTTAGAAAGTTCTAGAATCTCAATTTTATGCACAATCATTGACATTTGATGCAGCTTATTGGGACCAAACAGACACAAACACAAATGGTACAGCCTTCTTAAATTAGGCCTTCATGGAAAAATGGTGTTTCCAGATTTGCAACTTTAAGAAATTATTTATGTTGTAGAACTCAAAGTCAATAGCCAATGAAGATAAAGATAAATGTTATTAACAATTTAATTTTCCCAGTAGTAATTTTCTTTTGTTTCTGTAGTATAACACCCTGGATATACCTTTCAAAAGAAAGCTAAAGCTTAGAGATTTTAAGTGAATAGAGGTAGAATTCAAAGATAGTTATATTTGGTTATAAAACCTATTTTTTGCTGGTACTCATTCATTAAATGAGAATAAACATTATGAGAATAAAAAAAACTATTCACTATGAATAACATCTGTGCCATGAGAAAGAAGTAGCTGAGTCATGAAGAAACAATGTTTTAAACAAAGAAATTCATAAGAATTTTAAAAATACTTTACATGAAACATTAGCAGAAAATAGCTTACCACTTACGTTCTAGGAAAAATTAATTTTGAAAATCATTTTTAGTTTTTTATAGTTCATATAATCAACATTTTATCACATTTTAGACTTATTAAACACTGCTTAAAAACTATAATCTATATTTATACAGTACTTTAGAACAAACAATGTATTTTTTATGTCTATCATCTTATTTAATCCTTACAGCAACCCCAAAAGGTTGATATTGTTCTCATTTTAGGGGGTGGAAAAATTGATTAAGGGAAAATTTCTGTAATTTGCCCAAGGTTACTCTTTAATAATGACTTAGTCTGAATCCAAATATTATTCTTTAAGTTCCTCTAATTGTTTGGTCTCAAATTAATAAGCCTTGTATGTTTTTAAAAACATGGGTTGAAAAACTCACTTATCTCTGTAAGTTTATAATTGAGGATAGATATCAAATTAAACAAAGTTTCATAATCACTGATATAATCATTGATTCATTAACACTGTCTAAATATAATTATATATTTTAAAGTAATGATAGAGTCATGAAATTAACATGTTTATGCTGGAGCAAATTCAGATGACAATATCTCTTTGCCCAGCTTTATCTTAGCCACTTTCAGAAAAATGTTTTAAAAGAGGAGGGATGCCAACAAAATTAGAATCATGTAGTCCTTTCAGGGCTTCACCATAGCGTGTTGATCCCAAAATGCTTTATTTTTTAACTTTGCCTGTATACATAACAGACTTTTTGCTCTATTTGTTTCTGGCTTAGTGAAGATAGAGACAAATGAAATTCATTACTATATTCCAGCCAGTTGATTAATTAATCCATAAATAAATTCATACATAAAATGAATTTTAATCATATGTTTTAATTAAAACCTTTTAATCAAACAACTTTTAATTTTAAATTAGATTTATTTATTTTAAAGAAGATACCTAGACCATATAGGTGGTATCTTCTGTGTCATGAAGACTGTGTTGCTTAGGCATGGCTTTAGCAGAAAAAAAAATAACCTTAACCTGTCACCTTCTATCTTTCTATTATAATAACTTTAGCAAATTGCTTAACCTTAAATGATTGCTAGGATCCAGAACATAGATGCTCAATAACACATGGTAGTGGTTATTATAAAAGAAGTGGTAAACATGCAAGGCCTAAGGAAACTCAAGGTGAATACCCATGACCTAAAACCCATGGCTAAACAGACTTTGTTTATTCCCCTTGACCATTCTAGACTTCCAAATATTAGTTGTAACTTAGCCATAGCAAGGTAGAAATCCTTCTACTGAAGATAAAAAAATAAATTCAGTTAAGAAACAACCAACTTTGAATTAGAGATTTCTAATATCTATGCTTTTTCCCATTAAACTAGTAGCCATGTTCACATTTTGAGAAAGGGTTTAACCCATTCCTAAAATTTTGATTCAGGTGTAGAACCAAGGATCTGATTAAGACCTGTTTGAAGCCAGTATGACATTCTTCTGATAAACTAAGTTGCACTCTCCATTGTCTGTGAATTAATAAGTGAGGGATTTGATACAATCAAGACACATGAAGACATCTAGGCAAAATTATGTTGTAATGTCTGAAGTTCTGTTCATATTTAGGGTATGCATAAAACCTCATCCTGGAATAGGCTATGTAAGCCATCAAACTATTTACCCTGCCTCCTTACTATAATTGAACCTAAATTTGTGAGGCATGAACATAAAAATAGATATGAATAGTTTTGCAAAGATTCATAATCTGGTGGCATTGTGGAGCCTGGTCTCATCTGATCTTTAGGCCTGAGTTTATAGATAATGTTAATTTGTATTTTGCTATAGGCCAGTCCTTTCCCTCATTTGCATCATCTTTTGTCTCCCATATCATCTTAAAAATTTCTAGGTAAGTCATAAATTGATAGATGTGATTAGGTAAGTGATCTGTGGGGATGCTTTCCTTCGAATTTTTTAAAAGTCAGATTTATTGAGATTCAATTTACGTGGAATAAAGTTCACCTTTTTTAATGAATAATTTGATTAATTTGATTTTCCTTATCTATAATTTTATTTTTATTTTCAAAAAGTATGTCACATTATGTTAAAATAATAATAATTTCCTGACATTGTGTCCAGAATCTAACAGGACTAGGATCATAAGAAATGAAACTGTTCTTAAGTCTAATTTGTGCTTAAAAACAACATCCACTGACCTCAGCTAGATGTTTGATATGATTTGCTGTATTATTTTCTGTGAGCCAAGACAGGCAGTTATTCAAGGTGTGAAAGATTTTTAAAAATCATCCTACATGAGATTGCTCAGTGTGACTTAAGGAGGCTTTTTCATTATGAATCAAATATGTGTCACTCTGGAAAATCCAGTGGAATCTTAGGAAGTTCTATTGTCTAGAGCAAAAAAATTACAGTACTATATACTTCTATTATTTTTATAACTACCAGCTTCTATTCCTGGTAGATCAGAGATTATGAGGGAAATTTTTAAATTAATCAAGAAAGGAGCCAGAAAAACACATTAACTTGAGAAAATGTAATCATAAACACTTTTTTAAACCCAGAAAAGTGATATAGCTATCCTATCCATTTCTGTATCAATATCCATATTTACATTCAATTGAACAACTAAAGACAATATGCCTTCTTGTTTGTGGAAAATGCTTCTTGTAGAAGGGTCCCAGGTAGAAGTACTATAGTTGATTAATATTCATGAAATGTTAAAATGTTGTTGCTCAAAATGTGATCTTCCAACCTCTTTATATCAGTGTAGCATGTAACACTTCTTAAAAGACAAATTTCCTCTTCAGGTGCTGGTATGTGAGAGCAGGAATCAGTTACTCTTCACTGCTCTAAAAGTTAGAACTCTGACAGATTGATAAATGGTATAGAAAAGAAGTTTGAGCAAAAATAGAAGGAAATTTTATAGCAATTTTAGTGACTCAAAATCATAATTAAAATGTTTTTATATCTTTGAAGATTTATGTAATGGGATTAGTCAAACAGATAGAATGTCAAGAATATTGTAGGAGAAATACTTGCTTATAGGATATTGGACTACATGACCTCTAAGATTCCTTTGAGCCAGGATTCTTCAGCTCTCTTTCCTATGCAGATTGCTAAGCCAATAGATGTTTCTATTTCCATTTTTTCTCCTTTGGCTAACATTATGAAATGAGACTGGTGTGTATGCTTTTGCTTAGATAGCAGTAACAAAATAAAATTTGGAAAGCTGCATTTTCATGGGCTCATTGCAACAATTTCCTTCTATTCAAACTCAATCTACTTTCCTTACCATTTGCCAATTTGTCTTAGTTCTAACATCTAGAGCAATGAAGAGAAACTAACTGATTATCACTCTCATATGCCAGATTGTAAAGTGCTCAAAGAGACTTAGTGCCACTTTCAGGCACAAATATTAATAAGTATTCTGAATACGTTTCCAATACTACTTGTTCCTTACTTTCTAAATCTTGAATATGTTTCCTTCCTCTGCTCAACCTTCCTTAGAATAAAATTGACTACTACTTTTCAGCTTTCACTGCTCAACATTCATTCAGCAAACACTTACTGTATACCTACTCTACCAATAATTGATTAGATATTGCAAATATAGTAGCTATCTTAGAAAACTCAAAATTTTGGAATTTTAATGGATAATAAAGTAAAAAGTCCAGTATAACAAAATGTATTAACATGTAATACAGGAGATGCACATCAGTTTTCACTCTCTTCATCATCATTTGTGATATAATCTTATTCATTTGTTGCAATATCTCTTTACCTATTAGATATGTCTAAAATTAAATATGAAATTACATCTCACACCACATGTGAGAGAAACTATATAGATATTCACTATTTACTGTAAGAACAATTGCTTTTCTCATGTTTCTGTTGCATATTAAAATTTTACTGCTGAATGGCAATCCAACTAATACTGGAACAATATTTGCTTCTGTGCATGTTCACTTAGTATAATATTCATCAAAATATTAATAATTATACAATAAACATACTATTCCCCACATTCCTCTTTAATTTTATATAATTAACAACTGCCTTTTTCCTTTTTCTGTTGTTTCAGTTAAAGGATCAAGAAAGTTAAGTCTGCCAACAGATCTTAAAGCTGATCTTGGTACGGTAGGCAAAAGCCAACAATTTTAAGTTTTGTTACATTCATTTGGCTGAACATTTTACCAACCAATCCATAAATAATGCAAGTCAACTAGATGGAAGTATTTAATAGCTTTCCAAAAAGGCTTTCTTAAAAATCACCATACAGTTCTGTTGGCAGCATTCAACATTTTGTTTGTTAATAATCATTTTATAAAATTGTTTTATAAATCATTACACAATAAAATATGTAATGTTTTCTTTTCTTTTTATCATGAAAATATTTTTTAAAACATTCAATTGTCACCCATGTAGACCTCTTAAGATTCTAATAATGTAAATGAACATAGTTTTCTGGGGTTATTTTTCTACTATGTATATTATATTATTTAGAATGTTATTTAACAAAAAAGAAAAAAGATTGGTACATATGGGAATGGAAATTTGCCTGTTTTTATGAAAAATACCGAAAATCTGTTTCATTTTTTATTTTTTGTGCTGGTTACAGGCTTAAGCATTGTCTCACTCTGAAATAAACTATTAATTTTATTAAATAGGTCTTCATAAATTTTTCTTCTAGAAATTTTGTCTGCTTGTTCTAATATGAGTTTTTGTTTGTTGAAATTTCATTTAATTATCTTATTTTCATTTCCTTTACTCTGACTAAAAGACATAGCATTAAACCCTACTAATATGGTTAAAATAACAAAAATACAGTCATTCATCTTTGTATTATTCCTTAGAGGTTAAAAAACTTTCACATTATTTTATTTTCATAACAACTCTTTAAGATTGTTATTATTATGCCAAATCTTCTTTTTTTCCCAGAGAAGAAACTGAGGCTATGATTTTAGTAAATCATAAAGTTAACATTTGAACCACAGGACATTGGTTTTTAATGCATTAATTTTTAAATGCAAATCAGTAACATATTATTCTCCTTAGTTCAGTATTAATATTAATTAACATTAATATTGGCCACAGAACATTGTCTCCAAACTTCATGTAGAATATTCCATCTTATTGTATCTAAATGAAATAACTATTACAATTCATATAGTTGATGTCATCTAAAATCAAATTATAAATACAGTTGACTCTCCATATATGAGTTATATATCCATGGATCAGCCAACAGCAGTTCAAAAAATGTTTTAATCCTATCTGTACTGAATGTACAGATTTTCTTATCATTATTCCCTAAAGAATACAGTATACCAATAGAGTAAAAGAGATGTTTTAAAGTGTTTGGAAGAATGTACAGAGATTAAATGCAAATTCACACCATTATATGGAAGGAACTTAAGCATTCAAGCATTTTGTGATCTATGGGGATCTAAGAACCAACATGTCAAGGATATCAAGATATAACTATAATCTTATAAGAATTTGATTAAGTGAAATAACCATAGCATTTTTAAATGCAAATCAGTAACATATCATTCTCCTTAGTTCAGTATTAATATTAATGGAATCATTATGATATTAGTATTTTACATATATAATTAATGTCAAAAGAACCAATTTTATAATTCCATTTGTTGACCTTTTTTTATGTGTCAGACACTATGTCACAGGATTTTTACATATTATCTAAGATAAAGTCTATGATATTATTCCCACTTTAAAATTTGATAAATTAATGGCACAAAAAAACTCAAACTTGCCTAAGCTCACATAACTACTAGCAAAACTTGAATTTAAATCAAGTCTATATGATTACAGTGCTTGCAGTATTATATTTCTCTATCATTTTATGTAGCATGTACTGTAAAGATGTTAAAGGAAAGCCACTTAGAGAATGATAAACTTTTCTTTTTTATTAGATGCTCATGACAATGCAATGATCTTGACATATCATACATTTGATTCAAATGGGGTATGAATTCTCATTTTTCCACGTGTACAGATTGCAGGATCACATTGGTTATATGGCCGCGTATATACATACAGCAATACTAATGTCTATTTTATTCTACTACCCTTCCTATCCCCCCTACCCTCCCCTCCCCTCCCATCACCTCTCTCTACCCAATCTACTCTGACACATTTCTCTCTTTTTTTTCTTCCTTCCCCCTCATATCATCATACTTGTATTTTGTATAACAATGAGGGTCTCCTTCCGTCTTCTGTGTAATTCCCCTTCTCCCCCCCCATTCCCTCCCACTTTTCTTCCCTATTTAGTGGTAGTCTTCTTCTCATGCTCTTCCTCCCTACTCTATTTTGAGTCACCCCCCCCCTTATATCAGAGAAGACATTCAGCATTTGTTTTTTAGAAATTGGCTAACTTCACTTAGCAAAATCTGCTCTAATGTCATCCATTTCCCTGCAAATGCCATGATCTTATTATTTTTTAGTGTTGCATAATACTCCATTGTGTATAAATGCCACATTTTTTTATCCATTCATCTATTGAAGGGCATCTAGGTTGGTTCCACAGTCTGCCTATTGTGAATTGTGCTGCTATAAACATTGATGTGGCTGTGTCCCTGTAGTATGCTCTTTTTAGGTCTTTTGGGTATAGTCCAAGAAGGGGAATAGCTGGGTCAAATGGTGGTTCCATTCCCAGCTTTCCAAGGACTCCATTCTGCTTTCCAAATTGGCTGCACCAATTTGCAGTCCTACCAGCAATGTACAAGTGTACCCTTTTCTCCACACCCTTGCCAGCAAGTGTACATTTTTCCCAACATCCTCGCCAGCACTTGGTATTGTTTGACTTCATAATGGCTGCCATTCTTACTGGAGTGAGATGGTATCTTAGAGTAGTTTTAATTTGCATTTCTCTGATTGCTAGAGATGGTGAGCATTTTTTAGTGTATTTATTGATTGAATGTATATCCTCCTCTGAGAAGTGTCTGTTCAGGTCCTTGGCCCATTTGTTGATTGGGTTATTTGTTTTTTGTTGTTGTTGTTTAACTTTTTGAGTTCTTTGTATACTCTAGAGATCAGAGCTCTATCTGAAGTGTGAGGAGTAAAAATTTGTTCCCAGGATGTAGGCTCCCTATTTATCTCACATATTATTTCTCTTGCTGAGAAAAAACTTTTTAGTTTGAATAGGTCCCATTTGTTGATTCTTGATTCTTGTGCTATAGGTGTCCTATTAAGGAATTTGGAGCCCGACCCCACGAGATGGAGATTAGGGCCAACTTTTTCTTCTATCAGACGCAGAGTCTCTGATTTGATATGAAGCTCCTTGATCCATTTTGAGTTAACTTTTGTGCATGGTGAAAGAAAGGGATTCAGTTTCATTTTGTTGCATATGGATTTCCAGTTCTCCCAGCACCATTTGTTAAAGATGCTATCCTTCCTCCATTGCACGCTTTTAGCACCTTTGTCTAATATAAGGTAGTTGTAATTTTGGGGATTGGTCTCTGTACCATTGGTCTGCCCGCCTGTTTTGGTACCAGTACCATGCTGATTTTGTTACTATTGCTCTGTAGTATAGTTTAAAATCTGGTATCACTATAC
Source organism: Spermophilus citellus (assembly GCF_964194105.1). NCBI lineage: Eukaryota > Metazoa > Chordata > Mammalia > Rodentia > Sciuridae > Spermophilus > Spermophilus citellus. Next base: position 105,713,393 of record NC_138188.1, read on the forward strand.
CACCTGTTTCACTCTTGCTGCTTAGAATTGCTTTAGCTATTCTGGGTCTCTTATTTTTCCAGATGAATTTCATGATTGCTTTTTCTATTTCTGTGAGGAATGCCGTTGGAATTTTGATTGGCATTGCACTAAACCTACAGAGTACTTTTGGTAATATTGCCATTTTAATGATATTAATTCTACCTATCCATGAACAAGGTATATCTTTCCATCTTCTAAGGTCTTCTTCTATCTCTCTTTTTAGGGTTCTGTAGTTTTCATTGTATAGATCTTTCACCTCTATGTTAGGTTGATTCCCAAGGTTTTTCTTTTGAGGATATTGTGAATGGGGTAGTTGTCCTCATTTCCATTTCAGAGGATTTGTCACTGATATACAGAAATGCCTTTAATTTATGCATGTTAATTTTATATCCTGCCACTTTGCTGAATTCTTACTAGTTCTAGAAGTTTTTTGGTAGAACCTTTTGGGTCTGCTAGGTATAGGATCATGTCATCCGCAAATAGTGCCAATTTAAGTTCTTCTTTTCCTATCTTTATGCCTTTAATTTTTTTCATCTAATTGCTCTGGCCAGTGTTTCGAGAACTATGTTGAATAGAAGTGGTGAGAGAGGGCATACCTGCCTTGTTCCAGATTTTAGAGGGAATGCCTTCAATTTTTCTCTGTTTAGAATGATGCTAGCCTGAGGCTTAGCATAAATAGCTTTTATAATGTTGAGGTACGTTCCTGTTATCCCTAGTTTTTCTAGTGTTTTAAACATAAAGGGATGCTGTATTTTGCCAAATGCTTTTTCTGCATCTATTGAGATGATCATATGGTTCTTATATTTAAGTCTATTGATGTGGTGAATTACATTTATTGATTTCCGTATATTGAACCAGCCTTGCATCCCAGGGATGAATCCTACTTGATCATGGTACATGATCTTTTTGATTGTTTTTGTATCCAATTTGCCAGAATTTTATTGAGGATTTTTGCATCTATATTCATTAGATATTGGTCTGTAGTTTTCTTTATTTGAAGTGTCTTTGTCTGGTTTAGGAATCAGGGTGATGTTGGCCTCGTAAATGAATTTAAAAGTACTCCCTCTTTTTCTATTTCCTGAAATAGCTTGAAAAGTATTGGTATTAGTTCTTTTTAAAGGTTTTGTAAAACTCTGCTGTATACCCATCCAGTCCTGGGCTTTTCTTGGTTGGTAGTATTTTGATGGCTTCTTCTATTTTCTCCATTGATATCGGTCTGTTTAAGTTGTGTATATCCTCCTTACTCAATCTGGGCAGATCATATGACTTAAGAAATTTATCGATGCCTTCACTATCTTCTATTTTATTGGAGTATAAGGTTTCAAAATAAGTTCTAATTATCTTCTGTATTTTTGAAGTGTCTGTTGTGATATTGCCTTTTTCATCCTGTATGCTAGTAATTTGAGTTTTCTCTCTTCTCTTTGTTAGCATGACTAAGGGGCTGTCGATCTTATTTATTTTTTCAAAGAACCAACTTTTAGTTTTGTCAATTTTTTAATTGTTTCTTTTATTTCGATTTCATTGATTTCATCTCTGATTTTAATTATTTCTTGCCTTCTACTGCATTTGCTGTTGTTTTGCTCTTCTTTTTCTAGGGCTTTGAGATGAAGTGTGAGATCATTTATTTGTTGTTTTTTTCTTTTTTTGAGGAATGAACTCCAAGCAATGAATTCTCCTCTTAGTACTGCTTTCATAGTGTCCTATAGATTCTGATATGTTGTGTCTGTGTTTTCATTTACCTCTAAGAATTTTTTAATTTCCTCCTTGATGTCTTCTGTAATCCATTGTTCATTCAGTAACATATTGTTCATTCTCCAAGTGATGTAGGAGTTTTTCTTCCTGCTTTTATAGTTGATTTCCAATTTCATTCCATTATAATTGGATAAGATGCATGATATTATCTCTACTCCTTTATAATTGCTAAGAGTTGCCCTATGGTATAATATATGATCTACTTTTGAGAAGAATCCATGTGCTGCTGAGAAAAAAGTTTATCCTCTTGATGAGGTTGATATATTCTATATATGTCAGTTAAGTCTAGGTTATTAATTGTGTTATTGAGTTTTATAGTTTCTTTTTTTTACCATATGATTCGTTTTTATTTTTTTTTTTAGTCATACATGACAGCATATAGTTTCTTTATTCAACTTTTGCTTGGAAGATCTGTCCAGTGATGAGAGAGGTGTGTTAAAGTCACCCATAATTTTTGTGTTGTGGTCTATTTGTCTCTTGAACTTGAGGAGAGTTTGTTTTATGAACATAGCAGCACCATTGTTTGGGGCACATATATTGATGATTGTTATGTCTTGTTGGTAAATGGTTCCCTTTAACAGTATATAGTGTCCTTCTTTATCCCTTTTGATTAACTTAGGCTTGAAGTCAATTTTATTTGATATGAGTATGGCCATACCACCCTGCTTGAGTGGTATGATCCATGTGAGTGGTATGATTTTTCCCAACCTTTCACCTTCAGCCTGTGTATGTCTGTTCCTATCAGATGAGTCCTCTTGTAGGCAGCATATTTTTGGATCTGTTGTTTTTTGGTTTTTTTTTTAATCCAGGTTACTAGCCTATGTCACTTAATTGGTGAGTTTAAGCCATTAACATTTAGGGTTACTGTTGATATATGGTTTGTACTTTCAGTCATGTTTGTTTATTTTTGTTTTTAAATTTGGTTTGTTTTTCCTCTTTGATTAGTTTTTTCCCTTTACTGAGCTACTTCCCACTGTTGATTTGGTTGTTGTTGTTTTTTTCCTCTTCATGTAGTGTTTTACCCAAAATGCTTTGCAGTGGTGGTTTTCTGGCTGCGAATTCTTTTAACTTTTGTTTATCATGGAAGGCTTTTATTTCATTGTCAAACCTGAAGCTTAATTTTGCTGGATACAATATTCTTGGTTGGCACCCATTATCTTTCAGCATTTGAAATATGTTGTTCCAGGATCTTCTCGCTTTCAGCATCTGTGATGAAAAATCAGCCGTTAACCTAATTGGTTTACCCCTAAATGTAATCTGCCTCATTTCTCTTGTAGCTTTTAATATTCTCTGCTTGTTCTATATGTTGGATATCTTCATAATAATTTGTCTTGATGTGGGTCTCTTGTGGTTTTGTACATTCAGTGTCCTGTAGGCTTCTAGGTTTGGGACATCCATTTCATTTTTCATGTCTGGAAAGTTTTCTAAAATTATTTTATTTAACAGTTGCTCATTTCTTTGGTTTGGACCTCTGTACATTTATCTATACCAATGACTCTTAAATTTGTTTTTTTATGATATCCCATATCTCTTGGATGTTTTACTCATGGTTTCTTACCAGCCTTTCTGAGTTGACTAGACTCTTTTCGAGATGATATATTTTGTCTTCGTTGTCTGAAGTTCTGACTTCTACTTGGTCTACTCTACTGGTGATACTCTCATTTGAGTTTTTAATTTGGTTTATAGTTTCCTTCATTTCCAGGATTTCTGTTTGATTTTTTTAATAACCTCTATCTCACTGTAGAGTTGTTCTTTTGCTTCTTGGATTTGTTTATGTAATTCATTGTCGAAGTTATCTTTCATTCTTTGCATTTTCTGTCCAATATCCTCTTTAAGACGCCTTACCAACTGAATCATGTATGTCTTGAAATCTTTATCTGACCATCTCTCTGCTGTGTCCAGCATCTCCTGTAAATTTAAGCTGTCCTGCATTGTTTTTGTTCCTTTTGTTCCTTTTTTCATGATGCTTACATTTCTTTCCAGCTCTGTGTGACTGCTGTGTTACTATTTTCTCCTATACATTTGTTTTGGTTTTGTATAGCTCCAAGATCTCTCCTTTGTGATGGGAGACAATGTCTAGAGATGTTGTGTTTAATTGTAATTTAAAGTAGATTCATTAGTTTCATAAAAGGCATACAGATTCTGATGGTGTATAGAGAACTGAGGTTTGGTCTTAGGACTTTATGTTTGGGTCGAAAGATGTGATGGTATGGGGGTTAGTATATCTTAGCTACTTTGGATGATACTAATGAAGGGGGATATTAACAGGAGAATAGACAGGAGAATTTGGGAATAGACAGGAGAATTTGGGGGTAGCTAAGTACTTAGGAGCACTATAGACAGCCTCAAAACATTCACCTATTTGCATTTAGTAAATTACATGTAATAGAAGTAGTAATGCTTGGGAGGAAAGGTAGGGGAAAGGAAAGGAAGAAATCAAGAAATAGAAAGAGAGAGAGAGAAAAAAAATGCACTCTTAGAGTTCTATTTTCTTCTCTTCCAGTAGGTGGACCTGTGCTTTCTAGGCTAAGTCTCTGCCCTCAGAATGTAGGAAGCAATCCGCGTGAGGCGTCTCTCCGTCCCCAGCCGGGTGTCTCTCTAATCCCCGTTGCTTAGGGTTGCTCCTGGACTCTAGCCCCCTTTCTTCTCCTGCCCGCCAGACCCACTTCTAGGGCACTTCTCCACAGTTCTAGCTACACTCTGGGCATGCAGTTTCCTGGATGCCCTGCTCTCTTGAACGATTAGGCACTCTCTTTGTTATTCACCCAGTCCTCATGGCTGTGGAGTGCAGAAGTTGGAAACCGGCAGCCTATTCTGTCTGATTCCCTCTGATAGCCATGCACCCCGAGAGCTGGAGAGAAAGATTTTGGTTTTCACTGCTGGTGGGAGGGTTAGTTGGAAATCAGGTGCCTTTTCAGTTTCCCTCAGCTCTGATATTCACGCCCACAGACAGCTGGGGAGAGATTCTTTGAGTTATCCCAGCTGTGTGGAGGGGGAGGGGCTGAGGGTCACACAACTGTTCTGTAGCCAAATTCGCTGCAGCGCAATCCGATCTTTCAAACCCTGGTGGCGTCTGTTCTCCAATATGGTGGCCACCGGTTTCTGCCCTGGGTGTCCGGTGAGGAGGGTGGATCTGGGCCGTTTTTCTCCTACATCCCAACTTCAGATCTCAATCTGATGCCCTGTTGAGGCACGGTTGGCAGATGTTCACAGGATCCGAAGTTCCGTTTCTTTATGCTGGCTGGCAGGTCTCCACAGCGCTCAATCACCGCCAGCTGCGGTGGGTTGCTGTTCAGCTAGCCAGTACCTCCATGCATGGGGTGGCTCGGGTTTACTGGCATCTGAGCCATGTCCCTGCACCTCAGATGTTCAAACTCTTGCCTTAGGTTTCATTGTAGACCAACTTCGCTGATTATTCCTAACAAGACAGCATCCGGTCGTTCTGAATTCACTCACTGCTGGCACGGTGGTACTCCCTTCCTACCCGCTGCCATCTTCCTTCAATCTCCGATAAACTTTTCTTTAGAAAAAAATATGCATTCATTATAGTTATTCATATAATTTCCACAAATTATAATTTCTTATCTAGAATACTAAAAAAGAAAAAAAAGGAACAATACTGCTAGCCCACTCTTATACTTATCAGACACAGCAGAGGGCTTGTAATTCTAGTTGTGTTAGTCAAGCAGACATGCTGTTATTTATAAACATTTCCAGTATAACTGTCTATATCTCAAAGTCTCCAAATCTCTCCCTTATCACTATAATGAAGGGAATTTTTTTCACTTGAAAGCACTCACAATAAGTTTTATTGCATTTCTAAGAATGTTGTCATTGTTTTATTTTTACTGTAATTTTTTATTTTTTATAAATATTTTTCAAGTTGTAGATGGACACAATACCTATATTTTACTTATTTATTTTTATGTGGTGCTGAGAATAGAACCCAGTATCTCACACATGTGAGGCAAGCGCTCTACCACTGAGCCACAACCCCAGCCCTAATTTTTTATTTTTATCTGATATACAAAAGCATAAAAGTTGTACAGGTTAATCATGTGCCATATAATGTTCAATAACATATATGCATTATATTAATGTTTAAGTCAAGCTAAACATATTTATCTCCTCAAACATTCATCATTTCTTTGTGGTAAAATTCTCAAATCCTTTCTTCCAGCTTTTCCAAATGTACGGTATTTACTTGTTGTCTCAAGTCACTATACTGTGCAAAATAGCACCCTAGAGCTTCTTGTTCTTACCTTCCCAATCCTTCCCCTGACTCCCAGTGTTTCAGTTTTCAAACTCTTTTTTTCACAGATTTACGGGAAAAAAAAAGTCAGAAGGCTTATGAAAAAAAATATAAGTCTGTGTATGTGAACTTTTCCTGTGTAAAACCTTGGCATACAATATACCATAGGTTACTTGTAACACTCTTTAGTAAGATGATTTTCTAATAGTCTGTAACTCACTAGAGAAGAAGGAAGACTTTTAGGAAGGCATTTCAATGGGCCAGATAAGGACCTTAATTAGGATAACAACAATGAAAATGAAAAGGAGGCGAGAAGGATTTATTATAGAATACTTTACAGCTAATAGGATTGGGAGCACTGATGAGACATAAGAAGGAAGTAAGAAGAATCAAGGATGGCTACAGAGTGTTGAGAATAACTCATGGAGAATAAGGAAATAAAAATGAGTTTGAGTTGCTAGATGGACATCCATTTTAAATAATCAGCGAGCAATTAGAAATGTCAAGCCTAAAATAATATATGATTCATGTATATGAAGATATTAGCACTAAGCTTATGAGCTGCTCCCTGAAGACAAAATGACATTTGAGCAGCTTTGAAAGTTATATTTAACTGCTTTATTGCAATAAATCTGAACTGGAATAACTGTATAAAACTAACAATATAATAATAGTAATAATAGTAAAAACAACATATGTCAGATAACATACATATTTAGCATTTTATGAAGAAATTTTCAGATTCATAGGAAATTATAATCAGCATTTTTACATGTAATGAAAAACTATCTTATGTGCTCAGTTTTAATAAAAATATAAATGTTTCTCATTTCTAATAGAATTTTTAATTTTAAAAGAATTTAAATTAAAAGAATTCATTAATTAAAAGAATTAAAAGAATTCATTCCCTGAATACATAAAACTTAGCCTATAACATTATTAATATGGTCAGTTATATACAAAATAGGAGACTATAAATGAAATTAATCAACAGTGCACAGGGATGTAATTTCTCTATATAGCCTTGCCAATACTTGTTATTCTGGTTTTTAGAGGATAGTAGCCATCCTAATGGGTGCAGTGTGATTTCTTATAGTTTTGGTTTGCATTTCCCTCATAATTAATGATGTTGAACATCCTTTCATATTCTTCTTGGTCATTTGCATGTCTTCTTTGAGAAATATTTTCTCAAATTCTTTGCCCATTTTTAAGTTAGGTTGTCTTTTTGCTGTTGAGTTTTATGAGTTCTCTATATATTCTAGATATGCATCCTTTATCAGGTAAGTGATTAATGAATAATTTCTCCCATTATATGGGATGTACTTTTATCACTAATAGCATATTCTGATGCATGAATTTTCTAAATGTTCATGAAATCCATTTGTCTCTCTGTTTTTTTTTTTAACTTCTTGCCTATGCCTTTTGGTATCATATGCAAGAAATCATCACCAAATCCAGTATCATGAAGAATTCTTCCCTTTTTACTGTCTTCTAAGAATTTAGTCCCTAATACATTTTGAGTTAATTTAAAAATTGAGGGTACAACTTCTTTCTTTTGAATGAGAATATCTAGTTTTAACAAGCACTATGTGATGGGAAAAAAATGTCTTTATTCAATGATCTTAACAATCTTGTCAAAATTCTTTTGACCATAAATGTAAAGGCTTATTTCTGAGAGTTCTGTTATATTTCATTGGACTATATTTCAAACTTTATGCCAGCATCATTGTCACTCCCTGCTACAAGGGTACGTGGGAGACAGGCAGGATCAGCCTGTCGTCTCTGAGGCACCAGCTGTCGGAACCGCCCTCGGAGGTAGACAGAGGTAGTGACCAGCTAGTGTCTCCGGGGCTGAGCGAGAGGGTTAAGTATCGAAACCTGGCCTGCCACCCAACCTGGCCCAGAATCACACCGAGTTGGGAGATGAGTCAACCGTGAAGGTGCAATAATCTCAACTTTATTGTGTCAGGGACAAGGTTATATAGTGATAGGAGGGAGTAAGAAGATTCAGTAGCAAGAACCAATAAGGGCAGTTACATCACTATCACTAAGGGGCCTAGGTAGATTTCAGATTAAACCATTAGGAGAGACTAAGGTCAAAAGCCCAGGAACGCCAATCCAGCTAACCCATGAGGCCGCCTCAGCCAAGACCCAATAATGGCCGCGGTCCCAAGGGAGATAAAAGGTCCCAACACATCATAGTGTTTTACTTACTGTAGATCTGTAGTAAGTTTTGAAGTCATAAAGTGTGAAACTTCTAGATTTCTTTTCAAGATTTATTTGGCTACTATTCTTAGTCTCATAAATTCCATGTGAATTTTAGGATAAATTTTTCTCTTAGAAAAAAATCACTTAGATGTTTTCCATAGAGGTTTCATTGAATCTTTTCATCACATTGGGTGATTTTTAACATTATTATTAAGTCCTCTAACCCAGTGACACAGAATGTGTTCTCATTTATTTATATCTTCTCTGATTTCTTTTGATGATGTTTTGTAGAATTCATTCTACAAGTGTTGTACCTTCTTGGGTTAATCAGTTTGTTGGAGTACCGGTTTTCTTTGTACTCTCATAAGAATTTTTAAATTTCTGTAGAATATGTAGTAATGTCTCCATTTTAATTTCTTATTTTACTAATTTGAGGTTTTTTTCTTAGTCTATCTAACCAAATGTTCATCCATTTTATCAGTCTTTCCAAAGACTCAAATTTCATTTTGATTGATTTTTCTTTTACTTTTATATTCTCTATTTTATTCATCTATGCTTTAATGTTTATTGTTTCCTTCCTTCTGGTAGCTTTGGGCTTAGCTTTTTCTTTTTCTAGTTAAGTTGAAATGTAGGGTTGTTCATTTGAGATCTTTCTTTTGTAATAGAAAGACCACAGCCTTGCTGTTACTGTATTTTGATATGTTTCTGTTTTCATCTATCTCTAAATAATTTCATTTCTAATTTCTTCTTTTGATCCATTAGTTGTTTAAGAATGCTTTAATTTCTATCAATTTTTTAATTTTCCAGTTTTATTTCTGTTATTGATTTCTGATTATTCATCCCATTGATCAGAGAAGATACTTTGTATGATATCTATCTTTAAATATACTGAGACTTAATTTAGGACTTATTATATGATTTATCACTGAAAATGCCCCTGTGTACTTGAGAAGAATATGTATACTATTGTTGGTAGATAGAGTGTTATGTAATTCTGTTAGATCTATTTGGTTTATTGTATTGTTAAAGCCTTCTATTTTCTTTCTTACTCTAATTTTTGATCCATTATTGTGAGCAGGGTATTGAAGTCTCCAACTTATTTTAGAACTATTTTCCTCTTCAATTTCACCAGTTTTTGTTTCACAAATTTTGATGGTCTCTCATTAGGTAAATAAATATTTACACTGAACTTCCTTCTATTATTATTATATCTTCTTGTTCAGTTGAGCCTTTCTATAATATGTGATGTCCATTCTCTCATAATCTTTTTTAACTTCAGTTTTATTTGTCTGATATTAATATAGGTACCCTTGTGTGCTCTCGCGCGCTCTCTCTCTCTCTCTCTCTCTCTCTCTCTCTCTCTCTCTCTCTCTCTCTCTCTTTCTCTCCCTCTCTCTCTCTTTCTGTCTCTCTCTGTCTCTCTCATCAGGGATTGAACCCAGGGGCTGCTCAATCACTGAGCCAAAGCCACAGCCCTTTCTTTATAATTTTTTAAAAATTCTGAAACAGAGTCTCACTGGCTTTAAACTTGCAATTCTACTCCTTCTGCCTCCAAGCCTCTGGGATTACAGGTGTGAGCCACCACCTGGTCCTTGCTCTCCTTTGCATACTCTGCTTAGAATATCTCTTACCATCTTTTCACTTTCAGTCTATTTGTGTCTTCGTATCTAGAGTAAATCTCTTATAGGCAAAATATAATTGAATGATGCATTTTTAGTTTTCCAGCCAATCTCTGTCATTTGACTTGAGAGTTTAATCCACTTACATTTAAAGTAATTATTGGTGAGGAGGGACTTCTGCTATTTTGCTACTGTAGCTGTCCTGTATTATTTGCCCTGTAGCTTTTTTTGTACCCAATTCTTTTCATTAATGTCTTTTCTGCTTAGGTGTTGGTGTTTTTGTTGTTGGTTGTTTGTTTTGTTTTGTTATAGTGAAATGTTTAAATTCCTTTCCCATTTTCCTTGTATACATTATATAGCCATTTTCTTTAGGGTTACTATGCAGATTTACTTTTAATATCCTAAAATTATAACATTCTACTTTGAATTGATACCTGTTTAGCTTAAACAAAATGTGTGAAAAATCTTCTGCATTACAGCTTTTTTCTCAGCTCTTTCAGTTCCTGATGTTCCAAAATTACATATTTATATCATGTGTACCCCAAAACCTGAACTAATAATTTTTAATGCATTTGTTGTTAAATTAAATACCAAACAAAAATAGACCTGGAAATTATTATTGCAATAACACTGTTTTTATATTTGCCTATGAACTTTCTTTAGTTAGATCTTTATTTCCTTATGTGGCATTGAATTTCTATGCGTTGTCCTTTTATTTTACCCTACATGACTCCCTAGAATATTTCTTATAAAGCAGGTCTAATGGTAATGATATTCCTTAGGTTTTATGTACCTGGTGATACTGTAATTTCCCCCCCACTTTTGAAAGACAGTTTTGCTAAATATAGGATTCTTGGTTTGTGTTTCTATTTTCTTTTAGTACTTGAATATATTGGATTCTGCCATCCATCCTCCAAATCTTCTGAGGAGAAATATGCTGATAATCCTATTAAGGATCCCAGTATGTGACAAGTCACTTCTCTCTTAATGCTTTCATATCTTTTTGTCTCTGACTTTTGAAATTTTATTATGTGGAGAAATATGAGTCTCCTTGAGTTTACCTTCCTTGGAGTTAATTGAACTTCTCGAATGTTTATATTTGTCAAATGTCTTTCATCAAATTTTGGAGGTTTTCACCCATTATTTTTATATATATATATATATATATATATATATATATATATATATATATATGACAGCAGAATGCATTACAATTCTTATTACACATATAGGGCACAATTTTTCATATCTCCTTGTAGTATACATAGTATATTCACACCAGTTCATGTCTTCATACCTGTACTTTGGATAATAATTATCATTATTTCTTTAAATATTCTCTCTTCCCCTTTTGTCTCTCCTTATGGGACCTACCTAATGGCAGTGTTGTCCCACTTGATTATGACCCCATAGTTCACTTAGGCTCTATTGAGATTTTCTGAGTCTTTTTTTCTTTTCGTTTTCAATTTTTTTATTAATATAGAAAAACATAAAAACTATACATAGCAATGGGGTTCCATTTACTGTTTCAATACATGTATACATTTCATAATGTTTAAATAAGGTTAAACATATTAATATTCTCAAATAAATATCATTTCTTTATGGCAAATCTTTCAAAATCCTTTATTGTAGCTTTTTCAAGTGTGCAATATGTTATTGCTATCAGTAGCCACCTTACAATACAACAAAACTTATTTCTCCTAACTATACTTACTTAGTCATAAATAATAACTACAAATTTCTCCCATTACCCATCCTCTTTATCATCTCTCCCCATCCTCTACCAACTAGTATATAGTCTTGATTTCTATGGGAGCATTTCTTAGATTTACATATGCCTGAGATCATATGGTACTTTTTTTTCTGTGCCTGGCTTACTTTATATGACATAATCTTCCATTCATGTTGAATCAATGACAGAATTGCAGTCTTTTATTGCTGAATAGTATTCCATTGTGTATATATACCACATTTTTTATTCATTCATTAATTTATGAATATTCAAGTTGTTGGGTAGTGCTCTAGAGAACCTGCTGCAATGAACATGTGTATGTATCTTCCACATTCTGATTTCATTTTTTTAGATATATACCCATTAGAAGAATTGCCAGATCTTATTCTAGTTCTGCTTTCACATTTTTGAGGAACCTTCACATTCTGTTTTCCATAATGGCTATGAGAATTTACATTCCCAACAATAGTGGCAAGAGTTTCATTTTCTCCACATTTTCATCTACATTTGTTGTTTTTAGTATTTTTGATAATAGCCATTTTGACTTGGGTGGGCTAGTATCTCATTGTGGTATTTATTTGCATTTCCCTGGTTATTAGCAATGTTGATGAATTTTTCAGAGATCTTCTGACCGTTTGCATGTCTAAATATCTATTTAGATCTATAAACCATTTTTAATCAGGTTGTTCATTTTAGTTTTGTTTTGCTTTTGTTCCTTGTACATTATGGATATTTGGGGGGAAAAATTAAATCGTTTTTTACTTGTTGATAGACATTTATTTATTTATTTATTTATTTATTAATTTATATGTAGTACTGAGAATCGAACCCAGTGCCTCACACATGCCAGACAAGTGCACTACCACTGAGCCCCAGCCCCAGCCTCTGAAAATATATTTTTATAAGATTATTTCTCTCTTCCTTTCTCTTAAGAGAGAAAACATTTGACCCTTGACTATTTGAGTCTGACTTATTTTACTTATCAACAAATGACATAATTTCATTATTATTTATGTCTGAGTAAAACTCCAGTGTGTGTGTGTGTGTGTGTGTGTGTGTGTGTGTGTAGTCACATTTTATTTATCTGTTTGTCTATTGATAGACACTAGGCTGGTTTCATATCTTGGCTATTGAGAATTATGCTGCTATAAATATTATATGGAAAGCAATAGAGTAGAGGAAGAGGATTAATAGGAAAGATGGAGAGGAGGATATGGGGAAGTACTGGGGAATGAAATTTACCAAATTATGCTGTGTCTATATGTGAATAAACCACTATGTATATAATATGTGCATATTACATATAATACATATATAATTAAAAATATAATAATAAAAGAAGAGAGGTCTCTCTCTAGGCTCTCTCTTCTCTGTTCAGGATTACTCTACCATAGCCTCTGTTGGCCTGGGACCTCTAGGGGCTAGGAAGATGCTGGACACCTCAGAAGCCAAGAAATGCTATAGGTTGAATCTGTGGCTTTGCATATGCTCATCAAGTGCTCTACCAATGAGCAACAGCCCCCAGAGTTCTTATTTTATTTGAGAAAGGATCTTGATAAATTGCCAGGCTGGTCTACAACTTCTGATACTCCTGTATCTCTGATCCTTCTGTCTGATCCTCCTGGGTAGGTGGAATTCCGAGAGTCAATTCTGAGGAAACTGATGGATTTATTATCATTGACACAGAATATGATGTTAGAGAATATATCAGAGTCATACTCTTTGTAAAGCTATAATTCCAAAGGTCTTCACACATCCAACACAAAATAAAATGAATATATCTGTGAAACTGTCCAACATTCTGGCACATGGCCATTTTCTCCCAAGGAGAAGGAATGCCTTGACCCTGCTTGGCAGAATTTGTTTAAGAATGTTCAGCTATATCTTCTCACTGGCACTCTTTCCTTTCTAAGAAGCACTGGAGGTTGAAATTAACACTTGGACTACACTGAGGCTATCTATTGAAACTAAGGTATACTGATAACATAGGATTACTCACAAAAATGACTCCCTCATAAAAAACGAAAAGGAATCCATCTCAGCAGATATTCAAGTATAAGACCTCTGAACATATGAAGGAACAGGCAAAAAATAGTATCATCCCAAAATTTACAACCTCCAACAGAGGAACCCACATATATTGACAGGGATGAAATTTGAGAGGAAGACTATAAAAAACTGATCATTAAAATGATTAATGAGCTAAAAAGATCTAAATAATGAAATAAGGGAGCAAATAAAGGAAGTAAAAGACCATTTCAGTAGAGAGAGATTCTAAAAAGAAACAAATCAGAAATCCTAAAAATGAAAAACACAATAAATCAAATAAAAACCCAGTTGAAAGCATCACTAACAGAAAAGAACATCATACCTCAATGATAGGGTATATTAACAAACAAGATTAAAAAATAACCTTTCAAAGACACATCATAATCAAAATGCCCAACATAGGAAATAAAGATAGAATATTAAAACCCACAAGAAAAAATGTCAGACAGCATTTAGACATAAACCAATAATACTTCTGACTTTTCAAAATCAGACTTCAAACTCCAGATGGGCTAGAAAGGAGACAATCCAAGCTCTGAAAGAAATCAAACGCCAACTACGATTGCTATACACAGTAAAGCCATCATTCAAAAATCAAAGGAGAAACAGAACCTCTTCTCCATAAAACTAAACTGAGAGAATTCGTGACCACTAGGCCAACACTGTAAAATACTTAATACTACACACAGAAGAACTCAAAAACAAACCTCACAAGTCCTGAATGGGTGAAGATCACAAGAAGGGCAGTTAAATAAATGAAAATTCAGAACAAATTAAATATGTAAAACAAATCAAAATTTCAAGAAATAATAAACCTCTCTCCATAATAACTCTGAATATAAATGGTCTCAAATCTCTAATTAAAAGACATTGATTGTCAGAGTGGGTTAACAAATAAGACCCAATTACATGCTGTTTGATAGAGGCTCGTCTCATAGGCAAAGACATCCACAGACTGAAAAGAAAAGCATGGGGAAAAAATGTTCCATGTGAATGGAATCTGCAAACAAGCAAGAGTAGATAGTCTAATATCTAACAAAGTAGATTTCAAACAAAAAGTAAACAAGAAAGTCACTATTTACTGGAAAGGAAATAGTCCAAGAAGATATAACAATAGTAAATATTATACTCCTAATATTGGTGCACCTAATTACATAGGAAAAAAAAACATTTATTGACATCAAGACTCAGAACCCAGTACAATAATACTAGATGATTTCAAAATATCCTACTCACCAAAAGATAAGTCATCAAATCAGTACTTCTGACCTTAATACTATGAATTGAAGGAACGACATCTATAGACTGTTTCATCCACCTACATCTGTATTTACTTTTTCCTCAGCAGTATTCATGGAACCTTCTCAATAGATAATTTTTTAGATCACAAAGGAGGTCTTACTATTTCAGTCACCTTTTTCATTGCTGTGACCAAAAGACTTGATGAGAACACAGAGGAAGAAAAGTTTATTTGGATTTTCAGTTTCAGATATCTTAGTCTGTACATGGCCAACTCTATTCTTTGGGGGCTGAGGAAAATAGATCATCATGGCAGAAGAGTGTTGCACAGGAAACTGGCTCATGTCACGGCACCAGGATGCAGAGTATGGGGGGGGGGGGACTCTCCTCACCATGGGAAAAATATATACCCCAAAGGCATGCCCACAAAGACCCATCTCCTCTATCCACACCCTTCCTGCCTATAGTTGCCATCCAGTTCATCCTTACCAGTGAATTAATGCACTGATTAGATTAAGGGTCTCATAACCTAATCATTTAATCTCTAAGCCCTATTGCACATGAGCTTTTGGGGCACACTTCACATCAAAACCATAACACTTACCTATTACCAAAAAAAAATCAATATAATCGCTTACATCTTTTCAGATTATAATGGAATAAAATTAAAAATCAACAAGAAAAATTATAGAGACCACATAAACACAGAGATTGATCAATACTCTTTTTAAAAAATATTTATTTTTTTAGTTGTAGTTGGACACAATACCTTTGTTTTATTTATTTATTTTTATGTGGTGCTGAGGATCAAACCCAGGGCATCGCACACACTAGGCAAGCGTTCTACCACTGAGCCATATCACCAGCCCTGATCAATATTCTTGAATAAATAATGGGTCATAAAGAAAACAAGAGGAGAAATCTTAATTTCTAGAATCAAAAATAGTGATACAATGTACCAAAATCTCTGGATACTATGAAATGCCCACATTAAGAAAAAGAAGAAGAAGAAAAAGAAAAATCACAAAGAAACATTCTATATTATATCTCAAGACCCCAGAAAATCATGAACAAAGTAACTCCAAAACCAGTAGAAGAAGGAAATAATTAGGATCAGAGCCACAATTATAGAAATCAAGATTATAAAATTAACACAAAGAGTTAGTGTAATAAATATTTGATTCTTTGGAGAAGGTAAACAATATTAATAAACTCTTAGCCAAACTAACCAAAAAGAAAAAGAAAAAGAATACCAAAATCAACAAAATTGAAAATGAAAAGGGAAGTTTACCTTGGAAATTTCTGGAATCCACAGCATCATCAGGAGCTATTTTAAAACTTACACTCCAAAAACCTGGAAAATCTAGAAGGTATAGTTTCTAGACACATACAACTTAACAAAAATGAACCAAATGAATATAAAAAACCTAAACAGATCCATATTAATCAATGAAATTAAAGGAGTCATAAAAGCCTCCCACCAAATTAAAGCCCAGGACCAGATGGATTCTTAGCTGAATTCTACTGTATTTTTAAGGAAGAATTAATACCAGTATTCCTCAAATTATTCCACGAAATAGGAAGGGAGGAAATACACCCAAATTAATTCTGTGAAGACACATGAAGCACTGGGTATGGTAGCACATTCCTTTACAGGCATGTGGCGCAGGAGGATTGCAAGTTCAAAGCCAACCTCAACAACTTAGTGAGGCTCTAAGCCACTTAGTGAGACCCTGTCCCAAATTTTAAAAGAAGGACTGGGAATGTAGCTCAGAACCAATGTACCATTGGCTTCAATTCCTGTTCCCCCCCAAAACAAACAAAAGGACATGTCAAGCAAAGAAAATCAATATCTATAATGAATATAGACACAAAATACTTAAAAAAATATTAGCAATCTGCATTCAAAAACATACTAAGATTTTACACCACAATCAAGTTTGTTTCATGCCAGGGATCCCAGGTTGGTTCACATAGGTAAAGCAATAAATGTAATTCATCACATAAATATAATTAAGTACAAAAATCACATGATTATCTCAAATACATTAAAAGCATCTTATGAAATTCAGCACACATTCACATGAGAAGCGCTGGAGGAACTAGGGGTAGATGGAACTTACTTCAACATTCTGTAGGCTAAATATGAAAAATTAAAGTCAAAATTATACTGAACAGAGAAGAGCTGAAAGTATTTTCTCATCATTCCTACTTAACATAGTTCTTAAAACTCTAGCCAGAGCAATCAGGAAAGAAAAGGAAATTAAAGAAATACAAATGGGAAAAGTCAAATTATGTCTGTTTTCTGTTGACATAATCCTATATTTAGAAAACCAAAAAAAAAAAAACTACCAGAAGACTTAACAGAGTCATAACCATATTCAGGAAAGTGGCAGGATATGAGATCAACATACAAAAATCAATTGCTTTCTTATACTCTAATAATGAATCTGCTAAAAAAGAACAGGAAAACAATTTCATTCACAATAGCCTGGAGAAAATTAAATATCTTGGAATTGCCTAACCAATGAAATGAAAAACCTCTACAATAAAAGTTATAAACACCATAGGAAGTAATTGAAAACCTTAGAAGATGGAAAGATCTCCCATGGAGATATTGGATAGGCAGAATTAATATTGTCAAAATTTTAGGCCATATTACCAAAAGTGGTCTACTGATCTAATGCAATCCCAATCAAAATACCAATGTCCTTCTTCACAGAACTAGAAAAAACAGTCCTTTTTTATTTGGAAAAATAAAAGATCCAGAATAGCCAAAGTAATAATAATAAAAGCAATGTTGGACACATCACTATTGCAAATTATACTCTAGAGATACAGTAACAAAAACACCATGGTATTTGGCATAACAATGGACATGAAGACCTACTGAATAGAAGACACAGAGATAAATTTATAGATACTGTCATCTGATCTTTGACAAAGGTGCCAAATACATACATTGAAGAAAGAATACCCTTTTTAACAAATGGTACTAGGAAAACCGGAATATCCACATGGAGAAGAGTGAAACTAGATGCCTATCTCACCTTGCACAAAAGTCAACTCTAAGTGAATCAAAGACCTAGGAATTAGACCAGAAAAACTTTAAGTGTTAAAAGAAAACATAAGGTCAATACTACAACATATTGGTGCAGGCACCAGCTACCTTAAGAAAAATCTTAACACTGAAGAAATAAAACCAAGAATCTATAGTAGAATGGCATCGTATTTAAAAAGCTTTACGGAGCAAAGGTAACAGCATGAAGTGAGAGCCTACAGAAGGGGAGGTCTATTAATATTTGCTTTATATATTGGGATGATCCAGTATTGGGAACATATACATTTAGGATTATTCTTTCTTCTTGCTGAATTAATCCCTTTATTCTTATATAGTAACCTATTTTGTCTCTTTTTACTGCTTTGTATTTAAAAATTATTGTTATATTATTATGGCTACTTCTTTCCTTGAATTACATTTGCATGGGATATCTAACTCCATCCCTTTACTTTCAGTGTATGTATGTCCTTAAAGATAAGATGAGTTTATTGTAAGCAGTATGCAGTTGTGTCTTACTTGTTTTATTGTTGTTTATCTATTTAGTTCTTTTGTCTTTTAATTGGAGAATTTAATCTATTTACATTCATGGTAACTATTTATAGGTAAGGTTTTAGTATAGCCATTACATAATTTGTTTCTTATTTTGTTGTAGTTCCTTGCTTTCTCCATATCTTATCTTATCTTCATAATTAATTTACTCTAGTAGAATAGAATAAGAAATAAAAACACACCTGTAATCCCAGAGCTCAGGAGGCTGAGGCCAGTTCAAAGCCAGTCTCAGCAACAGCAAGGTGCTAAGCAACTCAGTGAGACTTTGTCTCTAAATAAAATATTTTTAAAAGGGTCTGGGAATGTGACTCAGTGTTTGAGTGCCCCTGAGTTCAATCCACCATGCCAAATAAAGAAATAACAACATACCCCTTTGACATATTAAAGTCCTTGAACCCTGATAACCCAAATATTTCCCCGTTAATACTATCCTAATGTTTACATAAGTTTCTTCACTCCTCTTCATTATTTTTTACTTTTCTCCTCAAACTGTATATTTTCAAATAACTTACCTTTGAGTTTACTAAATCTTCTGTTTGATCTATCCTCTTATTGATGCCTTCCAAAGTGTTTTTATTTTTTACTGAGTATATTTTTCAGCTCAAGAATTTGTTTGATTTTTTAAACTGCTTTCATCTCTTTATTGAATTTCTGTTAGAATATTGAAATGTTTCCAAATTTTCTTTAAGTTTGTTGATTTTTCCTTAAAACAATTTTCAATTCTCTTGAGTTTTTCCATGCTTATCACTATTTGTTATGGTTTGTATCTGGAATTTTTCCTAAACAAGCTCATATGTTGAAGACTTGGTATCCATACAGTAATGTTCAAAGGTGAGACTTTTAGGAATTGATTTGCATGCAAAGGCTTTAACCTCATCTACTGCATCATCAAGGATTAATCATCAATGGATTTATACTTTGGATTATTCAGAGGTAGTGGAAACTATAGGAGGTAGGACCTAGTTGAAGGAAGTAGGTCTTTGGGGATATTTCCTTTGGGACTATACCTTGTCCCTGGCCCCTTCTCTCTTCCTTTCTCTTTGTTCTTTGGCTGCCATGAGGTAAACAGCCTTCTCTGCCACATATTTTTATTGCCATGATGTTTTGCCATGCCTCAGTCAAAAAACAATGGACCAAAACCTCTGAAATCTTGAGACAAAAAAGGAAAGCCTCCTTTAAGTTGTTTTTGTCAAGTAGTTTGTCACAGTGATAAAAAGCTGACTATCATACTATCTGGTCTGTCTCTGGCATCTCATTTGAAAATCATTTTGATGCGTATTGGCATGAGCTAAGAATCAGGTGTTTATTCCAGTCTTCCTAACCTGGATTGTTTGTATCTTTCCTACCAGGAATTCCAAGCAGTCTCCTTATTTTCTCTGAGACTGTAATAATTTCTATGATTCAGAACAGGTTAGTATCCAGGTCCAGATTTGCCTGGAGCCTGCTGGTGGTGTGTCATCACTATTTCAGTACTAGAGGTCAATCTAAGCCCAGATTTGTCCCAAATACACTATTGATTTGTTGTTTAGAGACAACCAGTAGTATACTTAGAAAGAGTAGTTTATCCCCATAAGTTTCTTGCTGAGTCCAGGATAGGCCCGGATATCTTGTTGACAGTTACATCTGTGGACATATACTGCAGAATTCTGCCTGGCTATGGGTAATCACCATGGATGGACCAACCCCAGTCTCCTCTAGCACATTTCTTACCACCAATGTCACCAAGCTGTGTATACCCTGAGCCCACAACTTACCAAAACCAGCACAACACTGCAGTAAAATCAAGACCCACACTTCTATGTGCTGCTTATTGCTGAGGTGTATTGTGGCCCTAAACTACTGCAGCCAATAAAAATTGCTAATAGACTAGGGCTGCGTGTCTTCCCCTGTCACTGAAATAGTTCCAGAGACTCCATCTTCATACCAGCCTAGAGATACGGGCTGTTAGGATATACCTAGTGTGAAGTTTCACCAGCCCAGCAGTAAATCCCAGGGCAAAGTCTTGTGCTTAGTAACCTGTCTTATTCCCAACAAATGGATTTTATACTATGATATGCTGCCCAAGGTTGGGATAGTGTTGGTGAAGGCTCTCCCCTGGCCACCAGGCTGATGCTAAGCATGGTCACACCTGAGTCTCATAGGTACAGGAGCACAATCTCAGGAGAAGGAAAGTTGTGCCTCAAGCCTACTCCAAGGCTAGAAATGATGCAGATTAAAACTTAAGTCTATGCAACCAATGCACAGATCTTCTCCCGATTCCTGGGTTGGTATAGAGGCTCAATCTATAAGCTCTGGCCTGTACATGGGCCTTTAGTTTCTACCAGGTGTTGGGTATTACAATAGTGGGTCTGGCACTATAGTCCAAGATAAATCCCCTGTTATCTTTTGTGCCTTGCACCCCAGTGGGTAAAGTCTTCCTCCCTACTCTGCCATGGAGGTTAGAGGAGGAGTGGTGAAAGCAGTCATCACTGGCCTAATGCAATTTTAGTTGCTCAGTCTGCAAGTTGGTTGGAGGCTTTACCCATCACTGCATTTCTCCAATGCTGCGTGGTAGCATGGTACATTTCATGTGTAAGGCCTGATCTTAATTCTCTCTCTGACCCACTAGTGGAGGGAATGTCTCTCCATGCGGGCTGCTTGGAGTTGGGAGAGGGGTGATATGGGTTCTGAGCATTTTATAGGATTTCTTTTTCTCATATCAATTATTATTTGTTTTTACTTTTTTTCGAATTGTCCTAGAGTTTTCAATATACTTTTACAACTAATCCAAGTTCTCTTTTAAATAACATAATACTGTTTTATAGATAGTGCAAGTACCTTATAATAATATCAAAGTATTCTTAATTCTTCCTTCCTGTCCCATTATCATTGATCATTCATTTCACTTATGCACGTGCTATTCTCCTATGCTGTACTTTTTTTTTGCAACTTAGTGTATATCTGCAATTACTTAAAATGAAAAGCAAAAGAGAAAAAAAACAATTCTAAGAAATGTTATTGTGCCCTTGAGGAAAGTTTAAATATATTTAAGCAACAGAGAAAAAGGCAAAAAGGCACTTTATAACATAAAATTTCCAATATCTAGCATCCAATGAAGCAGAAGATCATAACCTATGATGAGAAAGTATTAATCAATAGAAACTGACTCAGCAATGGCACTTAGGATAGAATTTATAGACAAAGACATTAAATTATTATTTAAAATACACTCCGTGTGCTCAAGAAGGTAGAGGAAAGCACAGGCATATTAAGAAGTAAATGGAAATATCAAAAAGACCTAACTTAACCTTCTAAAAATCAAAAACATAACATCTAAGATGAAAATATACTGGATAGGCTTAATAGTGGAATTGATAACTGCAAAAAAAACCACATTACTATATGCTAAGATACACTATCCAAAATGAAACAAAAGAATGAAAAGATCCAAAATTGTTCACAGAGAATTAATGACAGGCTGGCCAACTCCATGTTGCCTAACTCAGATGAAATAAAACTCCCAGAAGGAGGGGAAAATGTGTGGTGCAGAAATAGTGTTTGAATAAGCCAAAAATGTTCCTAATTTGGTGAACAGTATAAATCCACAGATCCAAGAAACTTAATGAATTTCAAGCACAAGAAATATAAAGAAGATTGTACAAGGTACATCATAATTGGAATTCTTAAAAACATCTGGATGGGGGAAAGACATTAATATATTGAGGTACAAATATAGGAATAAATTGGGCTTCTCCACAAACTAGAAGACAGTGGAAGAACATTTTTAAACTATTGAAAGAAAAATTGTCCAACTAGAATTTTGTACCCAACAGAAATATCTTTTTAAAATGAAGGTGAAACCAATGCTTTTTCAGAGAAACAAAAGCTGAAAGAATCCAGCACCAAAAATAAAGTGCTTTAAGAAATGCTGTAGCAAGTCTTTCAGAGAGAAGGAAAACAGTTCTGAGGGTAATCTGAATCTACACAGAGGAATGAAGAGCATTATAAATGGTAAATATGTGGGTAAGCAAGAATATTTACTTCCTTGTCCCCTAACTAGGATTACATGAACAATGATGAAGGAGGGATAAAAAGAATTGACTATAAAAGTAGGGCAAGAATAAAGTTAATGTGGATTTTCAATTATTTGAATCAATTGTTTTATATTGGCTATAATTAATATGGTTAAGTGCAGAGTTTTGTATTTTATTTATCTTCATGGTTTTTAAAATCCAGTGCTCATTTTTTATTTAGTTCAACATTTATTTCATCATAGAGTCAACCTCTATGGCATAGAATTTTTAATTTTCTGGGAAATGTGTATTAAAAAATTTGTTTAACAAAACTCATATTAAATCAAATCTTTATTTGCAGTCTTCTACAAAGCCTTAGTAAGTGATAATTTTAAAAATAACTTCAGTTGAATACAATATGACATTTTTAGTAAGTCATTTCTTTAATGATGTTTTTTTTAAGTGTATAATTTTTCAAATTTGAGAATTTTTGTCTAAAATAGAGAATAGCCATGTCCCTTAACTTTAATTATTGCTTTAAGGCTGAAATTTTTAGAATGATAAATTTTCTCTACATGTTATATTACTGGACTACATGACAGTTGGACTAAATCACCAATATAATCAGGGAGCAGCTGTAAGAAATAGGAGCCATTCATTCTGGCTGGCTATGTCATGCAGAAAGAGATTAGTACAAGAAAGTATGTACTTATCAGATCCTTAAGAAACTAGAGATGTGGACTCTAAGCTTGGCCTATAGGTGTGACTTTTAGAATAAGGTCAATATACAGATGTATTAAGGGACCAGACACCTTTACTACAGGTGGAAAACCAGAACATCACTGCCAATCAACTGTTGAATTTAAGAACATATTGCTAGAAGTAAGATCAGGAATTTACCACAATAGTTGTCTTCTGACATACTAAGTGGCCTCTTGACTGGGCTCTGAAAAGTTGCTTTCAAAACCAAATAAAGCCATCATTGCAATGTCCAAAGAAGCAGAAAAATGGCTTCCATCCCATTTTAAAAATTGTTTTCCAGACACTTTGAACCCTGAGACATTGTGGAAACAGGCCAACTACCCTGAGGCCACCATTCCCAAAACTTCTGAAGCATAAACCTCTTGAAGCTGCCTCCACTGACAGTTCCCACCCATCTCAGCCTTTGCATGATTGTGGGCCAGGCATGTGAGAATACAAAGGAATCAAAGTCCCCATCCAGTGAAGCATTCTCAACTAATGCCCCCATGCCATCATGCAGATAAGATATCCACACTTACCTAGTTAGTAAAAGTCCTGGCCCACAGAATCTGTGAGCACAATAAAATTATTATTGTTACACATCAACTTTGATGGTTTTTTTGTTGTTGTTCTGTTTTGTGAGTGTGTATGTGTGTGTGTGTGTGTGCACGCGTGTGCACACAACAGAAAATAACCAAAACATAATAGCATTCATATTTTATGTGTTTTTATAAGCACTTCAAAATATTTTAAAAGACGATAATACTCAGTATATCTCTGTATAGGATATATACAACAATTTATCTAAAGCCTTTTGTTTGATTGTAAAGGATAACTGGCTTCCAATTAGTCTTTAATCTAACACTGTAGTGAATATCTTTATCAATAGATATTTGTATTTTTATTTTGTATTTAGCATTATTTCTTTATCATAAATTTCCAGAATGACTGTATCTAAGCTATAACTAAATTTCTTTCTAAATGTTTGGGTTTTTTTGTTTTGTTTTGTTTTGTTTTGTTTTTTGGTACCGGGATTGAACTCAGGGGCACTCAACCACCGAGCCCCATCCCCAGCCCTATTTTGTATTTTATTTAGAGACAGGGTCTCGCTGAGTTGCTTAATACCTCACTTTTGCTGAGGCTGGCTTTGAACTAACAATCCTCCTGCTTCATCCTCCAAAGCTTCTGGGATTATAGTCATGCTCCATTGTGCTTGGTTTTCTAAATGTTTTATACCAATTCACATCTATCTTGAATATTTAGCAAGGTGATAGAAATATTAAAAATGAAAATTCATTTCTATATATTTAAACGTTTCAACTACTAAAAAGAGTCTTTTTAAGTTAATCAGCCCTATTGAAAACAAAACTTGGGTGTGCCTGTGTGTGGTAATGTAAGCCAATCAAAAATGAGAAGCTGGGGGAAATTGGGCCACCACAGCAGATAGGGCAAAAAAAAAAAAAAAAAGAAAAAGTATATTGAGTAATATTAATTGATACTGCTCTGTTATGAGCTGAAATGAGACATATTTACATGAAACAACCACCAAAAGATGATAACATCTAGGCAGGTATGGCTTCGGTTTAGCAAGTCCAAAGAGTTCTGGCTAAGTGGATAAATTTCCCTGTTCTCAAGGCTCTGCCATACTTTTGTATGAAGAGGGCTGAAATTCATTCCACTTTCCTTTGAACAAACTGTGACCCCTAGAGCAGGGTCTCATGTCTGTGAAAAAGGAAGTTTTTTTCAAAGGATATACCCAGGGTTGTGGCTAGTTCAGAGGGGGCATGTTGTTGCCATTGCCCCTCTACAGTAGTTGCCATTTTCTAATTCATACGAAGTTGTTCATGCCAGCTGTTGACCTCAGTATTCTTCCTATTTATAAGTCTAGATTTAATAAAGAAGAGGAATCTCAGAGTTCTTGACTAAAGCTACACCATGGCTAACTCATCATGAAATACTTCTGCCTTTCCAGAGATATTATGTCAAAATGGGGAGTGATTGGTTCTAAAAGGCTTGGATCTCAGTGTATATTACATCTGCTTCCCAAACCCTACTAAATATGTCTTCAAAATTGTTATCCATTGCCAAATACTTAGCTAACCCTGTGCTCCAGTTTTTAAGCATACAGATATTAACTGAGAAAAATCTGGATTAGAATTCTGCCTACCTAATTGCCATGTAGGTAATAGGAGAAAATTTTCTGAATCCTTTTTTCTGATCTTTGATTTCCTTATCTGTATTATTAGACTGATAATAATAAAAGCACCTCTATTGCAGCATTTTTGTGAAGATTAAATGAGATAGTATTATAACGTTCCCACTATTTAAATATTTGATACATATTAACTCTCATTTAAAAAAACACATGCCAACATATTAAAATTCCTTTATCGCCCTTGACTAGCTATAAGTACATACCATATACTAGATCCATGTGTCCACTGTAGTATTAAGCATTCTTCTGCATGTAACTAACATCCTTTGAATGACCAAAGAAGCACATTTCAAAATGTGTTCTGCATATTGCAAGATTATAAGGTAATGTTTGAAACACAATTTGTTATCTTTAAGAAACATAAGAAAATATATTTTTAGTTGATTGAACCCAGGGCATGCTAGTACCCCTAGCATGACTGTAACCCCACCCTCAAGGGTTTTTTTTTCTTTTTGTTTTGTTCTTTTATCAGTTATGTCAAAACAAAGCGTAACTCACAAGGCCTAAATAAACAGTAATCTTTTGGATATGAGCAGTTTTATACTCTGGGACAAGAGTAATAATAATAATATTTTTTCAGTGTGCACTGTATGCTAGCATGTATTTGGGCATGTGACATGTACAATTACACATATGTACACATACACAAATCACAAAACTCCATGGGGCAGATAATAATATTTCAGATTTACAGATGAAGAAACTAAAGCATGGAGAATTTTAGTAATTTATACAGCTAATAAGATGCAGAACTAGAATTTATGCCCAGACAGCCTGGCTCCCAATATTCTTAATTGCCATTCTCAGCTACAAAATGTTCCTGTTCTAAAAAACTTTAAACTCTAGGTACTGAAAGTACTTCCAAGACTTACATAAATTAGAGTATATTTAATTTATGTAACAAAAGTCCAAGATTATAACTTATTTCATATTGCCATTAAATAATAAAGGACATAGTGGAGACGTAGAATAAATTTTAAACTATGTTAGTCAAATTGTAAAAATACTCCTTAAAATTAAATATATTTTAAATGTTTTGCTAATTAAAAATAGCAAGGACTGAGCCATATTTATATGGTTCAGAACAAAAGGGATTCTTACTCCTTTTCATTTGTTAATCTACTTCTTTCAGTTCCTTTATGTGAAGATTTAATTATATTTACACTGCCTTCTTCCTCTTGGTACAGACCATGTAAATGGACATTGCACAAGTCCAACTTCTCAGAGTTGCAGTTCTGGAAAACGTCTTTCTAGTGCTGATGTTTCAAAAATAAATCGGTGGGGTCCTGCAAGACCTCCGTTTCGAAAGGCTCAGTCAGCTGCTTGCATGGAGATTTCTTTACCAGTTACAACAGAAGGTAGGCTAAACATAGCAATTTTGTTGGTTACAGATAAAATTTGGTTTACAATGGAAACAAGTGTTGTGAACAAGGAATGGAAATCACATTGAAAAGATACAAATATCTACTAGACAATGAGTCACTGAGAGCCTGGTGGGGCTGCAGCTAACTCCAAATCCATTTATTACCTCACTTCCTTAGTCATCTCTAAAACGAGAATGATTCCACTATAGAGAGACTCCACACACTCTATAAAACAGAAAACCTATGCCTTAATCTATTCTCTATCCTTCCAATAAAAATTAGCATCTCTATCTGTAGATAGTTATTTAGTGTCTTACAAGCTTAATTTCCTCAACTGTCAAATGAAGGTGATCAAGAAAAAAATATTTTATTCTCAAGCTTAGAACTTCATCTTCATATATTTTAAAAAGGAAGGTCTGTTTGCTTTTTTATGGAATGAGTATGGGGCCATGGAATAAAGTACCAGAACCAAAGACTGGAGCTGTTAAGAAAGGAAAAGAAAGGGGAATCTTTTAACTTTGCTGCTGCTCTCCTGTTAATAAGAAATTTTAGGAAGAGAGAAAGGAAAAAATCATTTTAGGAAGATTTGCTATTCTAAGAATAATTCCTTATTTAATATCTCTTAAGATTTTTTTAACATTTTTTATTTTTTGGAAGTGATTGGAAACAATACCTTTATTTATTTATTTTTATGTGGTGCTGAGGATCAAACCCAGGGCCTCAAATGTGCTAGATGAGTGTTCTACCACTGAGCCACAATCCAAGCCCCTCTTAAGATTTTTGATAATCTATATTCTTCAAAATATTTAAAGTAAAACTTATTGTTCAATTTTTGTTTCTTTAACATTATGCTGTATTAAATCTGGCCCTGTGAACGTGCAGATAATGGTGTCCTCTCTCACAGGTGTCTGTGAACTTTCAAATGGTGACAAACCACCAGTTAAAAGTTTGGGAGAAATATATTAGCTGGAAGGTTAAACTAGAAGCAACACGTAAGGATTATAAAAGAAATAATACTCTTTTAATCACTTTACTAGTGCTGCCAATTTTGAGTTTTAGATATTTGTGCCTCTAATTTGTGCTGGATTCTGGAGAAATTACTGAACTCTAAGTCTCTGTCTTCAAATCTATAAAATAAATAGATTATCTACCTCTAATATCTAAGTTTTATGAAAAACTTATAAATTTGCTGAGACATAGAAAGGGAAAATTAAGAATACTATATATTTTTTCATAGAAAAATATTCTGAGGAGTCTATATTTAGTCTCTTTTACAAAAATAATTAGGAGGCACATTTGGACCTATCAAGAGGGAAAAGAGTGAAGACAGTAAAAAGAAAAATAAGAGGAGCTTATACTCTGGAGCAGTAAAAGAACAGTACAACACTATTAACATTTAATTAAAATGGGTGAGTTTATGCTTGTTGGAGTGTGCACATGAGCAAGTGTTGATAAGCAAGAGGATCTGAGGCCATTCTCTTACCTTTAAGTGGACTAAAGCCTTCTCAGAAAGATTACCACCACTGATAGGATGGCATAGTCTATAGCTCCTTTGGTCCTAGACAAAATTAGAACTAGATTTGATTCAAACAAATTCAGAAAAATACTATTTGCATTTAAAAGCCTTGGTAAAATTTTAATTTTTCCACTCATAATTTCCCCAGATCATCCAATGTGTTTGTCACAGAATATTTCAAATTGTTCCTCTTATGTCAGTAGCCATAATATTGTCAGTACATGGGAACTGCAATAAATCATTAGGAATACTTTGAACAATTGAGAGATAGGAAGGAAGTGCAATTAAAATTGTATCAGAAATTCTTATAAGCTTGACTATTCAAGTCTGCTTTCCAGCTTCAGTCTCTCCATCTTCAACATAAGCTGGTGAGCTGGATAAACTACCTTCCAAGTCAATTAATGAAGAATTAAATTCTTTCCTTTCACACTTTTTGGTTTTCATGTATTAAATTTGACTTTACTTGTTTTGTAAATACACTGATACTTCATTTTAGTCTTTTTAAATTTCCATAGAAAACCGAGAGAATTCCTATAATCGTTCCAGAAGCTCTAGTATCTCCAGTATTGACAAAGATTCTAAAGAAGCAATTACAGCTTTATACTTCATGGAATCCTTTGCACGGAAAAATGACTCTACTGTCTCTCCTTGTCTGTTTGTTGGAACCAGTCTGGGAATGGTATTAATCATCTCCCTAAACCTACCATCAGCAGATGAACAGAGGTTTACAGAGCCGGTTGTGGTATTGTCAAGTGGTAAGAGTTTTTATTCATTCATTCCCTTGTGGCTACTTTTTCAAATTTAGATATAAAGTATCAATAATTTGCATTGATTTAGGACAAAGGTTATGTATTTAAATCTTTTGTGTAATAGGAACTATTGAGAACTTCATAAAATCATATAGTGTTCCAACATTGTCATATGGTAACTTACCTATTTTTCAGGGTAAAAGAGTTATCACCATTGCTGCAGTAGTAAATTGTGGAACTGCCAACCTAATCAACACTTTGGGAAATAAGTTTCTGAAAAGCACTGAGGAAAACCTTAGCACAAATGTTGTTTTCTAAGTCACAAGGATAGAAATAAACAATCCCCAGAACTAATATAACAGATCTCTCAATTTTGTAGGGAAGTTTTTTGCCATTTGTAGCAAACAAACTCAGACCAAAAGTGATTTTAAAAATTAAAGATTTAAATTTTAGCATTTAATTTGTAAAATATTTATCATTTTTCCCTTATCAACTTAATGAGAAGCTGTCTTTTCTTTAAGTTTCAATGCTAGTTTTTATTCTTTCAAAATTTTAGTTAATAATAATGTGTCAATATCAGTCCATCAAGTATGGTAGATACATTACACAAAAGCAAAATGTAAAATAGGGAAATGAAAAAAGAGATATATGGGATCTGTATGTACTATCTGTAAAACTAAAACTGCTCTTAAAAATAAAGTCTATTAATTATAAAGGAGAAAGCTATGAGGCTGGGTTCAAATTTATTCTATAATCTACCATTGAAAGAGAGAAAGTCATAATTCATAGTAGTAAACATAAAAAATGAAAGTGGAGTTTCATAAGAAAAAATAGAGGTAATGAAAGCCATTCCAATTTTAAAGTAAAATTTTATCCTTCACCATTCCCTTACTGACCTGTAATAGTTGTTCCAGGATTCACCCTCTCTGAAATATCTATTTTTCATCCAGTACTCACTGGCCAAGCTTTTGGGTACTGTCCATGGTTGTTTTTTGCCTCTGATTAAAGGATCTGACAACTGTAAAGGAGGAAAAGTTTATTTGAGGCCTCACAGTTTCAGAGGTCTTAGTCCACAGAAGACTGGCTCCATTCCTTGGGGCTCGAGGTGATGCAGAACATCATGGTGGAAAAGTATGGCAGAGAGAAGCAGCTCACATGGTGATCAGAAAGCAGAGAGATCTCCACTTGCCAGATACAAATATATACTCCAAAGCTATGCCCCTGGTTCCCACCTCCTCCTGCTGCATCCTACCACTTCAGTTACCACTCATTTAATCCCTACCAGGGGATTAAGTCACTGATTGGGTTAAGACTCACAATCCAATCATTTCTCCTCTGAACCTTCTTGCATTGTCTTACACATGATCTTTTCAGGGACACCTCACATCCAAACCATAACAATGGTATTATTCATAGGTATAATGTTGCACATCATATCTCTAGAACTTGTCTTTTATACCTGAAATTTTATGCTAGTTTATTAGCAAGTCCCCATTTTCCCTTCTCCAAGCCCCTGGCAATCACCATTCTATTCTTTGTTTCTATGGATTTGACAATTTTAAATGTCTCCATTTATGGAATCATGCAGTATTTGTCCTTCTGTGACTAGCTTATTTCACTTAATATAAATCCTCAAGATTCATCCATATTGTTGAATAATATAGGATTTCCTTCTTTTTTAAGGCTGAATAATATTACATTGTATGTATCTATTCCTTTTTTATCCTTTCATCTCTTGGACATTCAGGTTGTTTTCACAACTTCACTATGGTGAATAGTACTACAGTGAACATAGGAGTACCCATCTCCTCAAGATCCTGATCCTGGGATACATACCCAGAAGCAGTATTGCTAGATTACATGTTAATTCTGTTTGTAAATTTTACATTTTTAATTTTACATGTTAATTCTATTTTTTGAAGAACTTTCACACTCTTTTTCATAGCAGTCTCACCATTTTGCATTCCTATTATCAGTGTAGAGGGTTCCAGTTTCTCCACACTTCACCAACATTGTTGTCTTTTGATTTTGATTTTAAATAATAACTGTCATAACAGATGTGATGTTTTATCTCATCATGGTTATGATTTGTGTTTATTTCCTTGATGATCAGTGTTGTTGAGCATCTTTGCATATACCTGTTGTCCAATTGTTCATCTTTTTTTTAATAAAGTCCATTATTTATTTATTTATTTATTTTTATGTGGTTCTGAGGATCTACGCAGTACCTCACACATGGTAGGCAAGTGCTCTGCCACTGAGCTATAGCCCAGCCCCTAACTTTTCTTTTGAAAAATGTTTACCCAAATCCTTAGCCCAATTTTTTAACAAAACAAGGTGCTAGTTGAGAAGACAAAACTGATAAACCTTTAGCTATACCAACTAATAAAAAAGGACATTTAATAAAATCAGAAATGAAGAGGAAAACATTATATAACTGATTCCATATAAACAAAAAGAATCTTGAGAGAGGACTAACAAACCGGATGACCTAAAAGAAACAGATACTTTTCTAGAAACATTTAACCTATGATGACTGAATCATGAAGAAATAAAGTCTGAATTAGACCCATAACTAGTAAGGAATTGGAATCAGTAATCAAACACCTCCCAAGAAAGGAAAACCCTTCTCTCTCTCTCTCTCTCTCTCTCTCTCTCTCTCTCTCTCTCTCTCTCTCACTTGGAGGGTTTGTTAACAAAACACATTAGTAGTGGACCCCACCCAAGAGTTTCTGATTCAGTAGGGTCTAGGGTGGAGCCTGAGAATTTGCATTTTTAACAAGCTCCCAGGTGATGCTGATCCTACAAATGAAACCTTACTTGACTCTTTTGTCTACTAATCTATTACACTTTTCTTATTACCGGTAACGCAGAGCTCCGGACAGGATAAATAACATATCTATATCTCCATGACCTCCCTATTCTCTCCTGTTACTATTAGTAAACTCTATGCTTCTAACTAGACAGAATTCTCCAGTTGTGCACTAGATTATACTCCTTTTCTCCTATTCAACAATGTCAACCCAGAAATT
Organism: Spermophilus citellus; assembly: GCF_964194105.1. Classification (NCBI taxonomy): domain Eukaryota; kingdom Metazoa; phylum Chordata; class Mammalia; order Rodentia; family Sciuridae; genus Spermophilus; species Spermophilus citellus. The sequence goes on from NC_138188.1 coordinate 105,745,487, forward strand.
TTTCCTCTATTTCCTTTTTAATAAATGTGTCTTTTTCTACTGAATTAGCATACAAATATACCATTATTCCTCCCGCTAAAAAAGAAAAACCTCTGTTGAATCTATTCTCCTATTTCACTTCTTTTTTAATGCAAATTTCATTTTTGAAATGTTTGTAGTATATTCACTGTTTCTAATTTCATTCTCCCAATCTATTTTGAGCTCATTTTGATCATACTTTCTCCCATACTCAACAAAACTACCTTCATATAGGTGATCACTGACTTAATAAGTAAATCCAACGGTAAATTCTCAGGCCACATCTTACTTGACATATCTGCAATCTATTATATAAATTACCAATTCTCTCTACCTTATAACACTCATTTAGATTAAAGACCTTTATATTTATCTGTTTTGTCTTACTGTGGTCCTAACTGTTCCTTCTCAGTCTTCTTTATTGGTTCTTTCAATTCATTGCACTGGATTTAAAACAACATAATGTCCCAAGACTGACTCCTTTAACTTTTTCTCTTTTCTCTTTACATTGAAGCCCTAGAAGAAATTATCCAACCTCATGATTTTAAATGCATTTATAATCTGATGTATCATATGTTTTTATTTGTATTTATATTTATAGTTTGGACCTGTTCCCAAATTCCTGACACAGGAATCTAGATATTTGACATCCTCTTGGTTATCTAATAAACACCTCAAACTTAACATGTCCAAAACTGAGCTTCTGATAGTTCTCTTTCTTTTCCACAGTATTCCTATATATCCATTGTCAGCTGTTCTTCAAGTTGCTCAGATCAAAAACATCAGAATCATCCTTAATCTCTGTTTCTTTCCTATCTTAAATACAATTTATTAGCAAACCCTACTGGCATAACTTTCACAATGTACTCAGATCCTGGCATTTCTCACTATATCTACTGTTACACCTAGTTCAAGAGGGCTATATTTATTTTCCACCTGGATCATTATGTTAATCTCTTCACTGCTCTCCTTTTTTCCAACTTTGACACCCTTCAGAATATGCCCATCAGAAAGAATGATCCTGTTAAATGAAATTTAAGTTATATCACTCCAAGTAAAAGTCTAAGTCTTTAGCATATCCTACAAGAACCTGTATAATCTGGCACCACTCTGTCTCTCTGATTGTATCTCCTATTAGGCTTCCCTTTGTCATTCTAGAGAATTCTGAGATTTTACTCTGTGTGCAAGTTAATAAAGGTAGGTTTCCAGTTTCACAGATGCTGATGTAAGGTATGCAACTCCTATGGCAGAGACAAAGGATAATTTATTACTCACAGAAATCAGAAAAGCAGTAATTTGAGCCGGGGTTTTTTTGAGCCCTAATTACCATGGGATGATGCAAAGAAACCTTCACATTAGTATCAGTCTGCTATAGGAAACAAATTAGAAACCAAAGCAGCAGTTTTGACAAGGGCAGCTCAATGAAAAAAAAATGTCATTTTAATGCCATCAGTGTATAAGAATTGGGAGTAAGTAAAATGTCTTCTAAAATATGGGTTTCTTGACTTTTTAACCTACTTTGTGCCATGCCTACATCAAGGATGCAAAGATATTCATATAGTTATATTGATGTAGTCATAAGGTTATATTAAGAAATGCATTACTAGAAGTTTCATCATGTGAACATCATAGAGTGTACTTACACAAACCTAATGTCATCAGTCAATCAGATGTGGCCTCTTGATGCAACCAAGAGACTTAGTAACACAAATTATATGGGCTGCTGTCACTATAACACAGCATATTGTTTTACAGTAAACATTTTTGACAGAGTAAATTGAAGTAATGACAAAGTAGAGTACTATAGTAAATACTTAAAGCCGTAACATTGTCATTTATTATTATTATCAAGTATTACATACTGTGCATAATTGTATTGCTACTCTCCTATGCAATTGGCAGCACAGTAGATCTACACCAGTATCACCATAACCACATGAATAATATATTATGATGGCTGGAGCATACTAGGTGATAGGAATTTTATAGCTCCATTATACATATGGTCTTCATTGACTGAATTATACGCCATTATATGACCCATGACACTACTTAGAAAAATTTCTCTGTAGCAGGTAGTTATGAAAAGGTAGTTTTGAAAATGTGGTTTCACAGAGTAGCATACATTTTGGCATCTTTTTATACAAGGGGTTTTGAGAGAGCTGTTATTTTATACCTTGACCCTATACTAAGCACCTAAACCCCACAACCCTATCCTCTCAGTTCTAGGATTTGTACAGGTTATTTAGTTTTCAAGTGGATTTAAAAATACAGCTGAGATGTTAGATCATCTAATATTACTTTGAATTTTATAATTTTTAAGTTGTTTAAATTATAAGAAAAAGTACTTCCTAAATAGAATGTGTTTTCATCTACCACCTCTCTCTTTTTTAAGTATCTGTCACACTATATATCATATATATATATATATATACACACACACACACACACACACATACATACACACACATACATATACATATACATACATACATACATATACATACATATATACTTGAAATATATCAGCCTGGGTTAACACCCTTACTCTACATAATATGAAAGGACAAAATAAAAAAGGGCTAGTAGAATACTGTTTAGAGGATAGTCCAGCCTAAGTTACCTCCTTAGTTCTATAGAATACAGTCTTCTGAGACAAGTAAAAATCACTAATAAGTAGTGGTCTGGTGTGGATAATCAACCTTGAAGAATCCAGGTAAATGAACACTTTTTCTGAATTCAGATGTATAGGCTTGCCTGAGAGCTGAAGGTAGTTATTTTTAAAGATTTTTGTTATTCATACAATTAAAATTTCTAGCATGAACTCCAGATATTGAAATTTCATGACATTAATTGAGTGTTCAATGTCAGGAAAAGAAAAAAGAAACATATATTAGTAAATGAACCTATAAAATAAGAAAAGAGAATCAGATGATATAATTATTTTTCTGTTGAAATTATTTCAATAAATGAAAGTTATGCATTTTTCAATTTGTCTTTTATAAAATGATTTTAAAGTGGATGATATAAAATAATGAAAAATCCTGAATTAGCAATCAAGAAATCAGAATTCTAGTCCGAGCTCAGTCACTAATTTGCTATGTGACCTGGCCCAACTGTCATCATCTTCTTGGATCTATTTTCCCATTTAAATGAGAGAATTTGACAAGTTGATGTCTTAGGTTCTTTTTAGGCCTAATATTCTATGATTCTAAGTTAATGCAATGGATGAACTAAAAAATTTACTGATCTATGTATATTTGTGCAATACTATGATACTATAAACACAAATTATCATAATATAAATGTTCATTGCCCACAGATGAATAAAAGCTCTTTTAGAAAGAATTTATGTGCCAGTGATGTGAAATTGTTTTTATAGGTACATTCCTCTCATTGAAAGGAGCTGTACTAACATTTTCCTGTATGGACCGAACTGGCGGATTAATGCAACCTCCATATGAAGTTTGGAGGGATCCAAATACCATAGATGAAAATGAAAAAACTTGGAGAAGGAAATTGGTCATGAACTACTCCTCTTCATCCCAAGAAATAGGAGATCATCAGTATACAATAATTTGCTCAGAAAAACAAGCCAAAGTCTTCTCACTGCCTTCTCAGACTTGCCTTTATGTTCATAACATCACCGAGACATCTTTTATACTGCAAGCAAATGTGGTGGTCATGTGCAACAGTGCCTGCTTGGCATGCTTTTGTGCTAATGGGCATATCATGATAATGAGGTACTTGCCTTCTTTATAAATTATCTGGTAATTATAATAAAACCAGCAAGTATAATCCTAAAAGGTATATGATTAATGTGCAAGATGTTATCAAGAAGCAACCTGAGATCATGGTTTAATTATGTTTGAAAATATTTGTTGTTTAACAATCTGATGAGAGTTTGGGGATTTGTGGTGTGTTCTGTTGGGATTTTTTCCTTAAAAAATGCTCAATGCTGTGAATTAAATATATATTTTTAACTGGCATCAAGAAATCTAAGGAAAGAATGATGTTCCACTCACTCATATAGTCATTCAACAAACATTTACTGAGTATATTTAGCTTCCAAATGCTATGCTAGCACTGGAAATAAAAGATTAATAAGCTACAGGGAAACAAAGCTGTTACTTTTACTATATAGTTCATAAAAGAATATTTTTTAATTTATTGGTTCTTTACATGCCAGTAGAATCCATTTTGATATACTAATAAGAATATTAAACAGAGTTTCACCTGATCCTTATTGCTATTCTAGGACACATGAAAGTAAAGTATTATTTGCATACTTCATTTTACATGCTAATAAATTGAATTTGAGGTTGAAAGTCTAGGAAAAAAATGAGGCAGCACTGAGAAATATAATAAAAATCATCATACACTTTAAAAATAAGTTGTAAGCTCATCAACAGTATATTTCATCCTACTGTTAGTGAAATCAAATAAAATTTGTAAGACATTGAGATATTATAACTTTATGAATTCAGCAGGTAATAAGAACAGTTAAGAAGTCACTATTATTCTTTTTCATTCTCCCCTAGTTCAAAAGTCATTAAAATGGTTAAGCATTGTACTGGACCTATAAACAATATAGAAATTAGCAAAATAAATTCCTAACCCTTAAGAAGCTTACCATCTAATTGGGAGATAAGACACATACACAAGAAATTATAATGCATAATTTGGGCATAAAGGCTCAAACCGATCAGAAGGCTAAGGCAGTAAGATCACAAATTCAAGGATAGCCTGGGCAACTTAGCCATACCCTGTCTCAAAATAAAAAATTAGTTTTTTAAAAAAGGGTAAGGTATTGGGCGGAGGATGCAGCTCAGTAGTAGAAGGCCCCCGTGGGTTTAATCCCTGTACCACAAAAATTGTAAAAAAAAAAAAAAAAAAAATATATATATATATATATATATATATATATATAAATATATATATAAATTCAACAGAGGAAATATGAAATTGAATTTTCTGTTGATAAAATCGGTCCCTGGAGTTCAAAGCCATAGAATAGTTAAGCATGAATTATAAAGGAAGAGTCATTGGGAGGAAAGTAACCTAGAGAGGTAGATGGGGGGAAATTGTTGAGGACTAATTGATATAAGAAATATGGTTTTAAAGCACATGATTAACCTCTATTCATTAAGAAATATCTGTGGAGGGGGAGCTTGTGATTGACTTTTGAATTGAAATGATAACTATATAAAAGGCATGGAGGGGAAACTGGGAGGGATTATGAAGGGAAACTTGCTGTGTGTAAAGCTGTTTAGTTATGAAAGGTAATGGAAGCTGTTAAATTTGGGGGTTAGAAGAGAACTTAAGGTTATTTTTTTTTAATTTGGATATTAGTGATGCTGTTAGCAAATATGAAAGCCAGGCGCATTTGGAAAAGTTATGATAATGAGAAGTTTGAGAATGAATTGAAAATAAATATTTGAAATTTGAGGTATAGATGTCATCCAGCAGAAATTTATCAAGCAATATAGAGTCTGGACTTTTAGAAACATATTGGAAGTCTTCTGTGTGAATACATTAGTAGTTATGACAGTGACTGAGATAATCAAAAAAGGTAGTACAAAAAGTAATGAAGAAAAGACTGAGCTGAGCTTAGGAACTTGGGGCTATCTCTACATTTTATACTATGAAAGAAAGAAGAGCATGCAGCAAAGGAGATTGAGAATAAGTCATCAGAAAGAAAGGGAAAGGACCAGAATGGTTATAACTTCATGAAATAAAAAGGAGGGAATAATATCAAAATAAAGGTGGTGGGGTCAAAAGATAGCCAAATATAGCAAAGAGGTCAAGAAATTTAGGTACAAGAAAAACATTAAATCTTGCCACTACTTGGATATTAATGGCCTTTAAGAAAGCAAATCTTAGGTACATGGTGGAGGTAATTTGAGGCAGGTATATAGATGAGAGATTGGTAAAGAATAACCTGTGGACCAAATATACCCCATCCCATATCTGATTTGTACAACCTACAAGCCACAGATAGTGTTTACATTTTTAAATGGTCAAACACTTCATGATATATGAAAATTAAGTGAAATTCAGATACTTATAAATGCAGTTTTTTGGGAATACAGCCACACCCATCTGTCTGTATATTGGTCATGGCTATTTTTGCACTGCAGACTCTAAAACATTTACTATCTGGTCCTTTACCCCTATTATAGATTATTCTTTCAGAAAATTTTTCTTTTTTAAAATATTTTTTAGTTGTAGATGGTCACGATAGCTTTATCTTATTTATTTAATTTTTTTATGGTGCTGGGGATCGAACCCAGTGTCTCATGCATGCTAGGAAAGCACTCTACCTCCAAGTTATAGCCCCAGCCCCAAATTTTGTGTTTTAAAAAAGAGAGATGAAAGACAGGAAGGTAGTTCAAGGTTAAAACTAGACTTTGACATTGCTATATTTTTATTATTTTTAAATTTGGGAGACATGAACAAATTTTGAGGTATGGAGAAGTATTTAGAGATAAAGACTTGGGGAAAATGATCATTTTGTGGTCAGTTCATTTTCTTGTATATTTCTGATCATTTCTCTCTTTGTCTGATTTTTCCTTTTTGTCAAACTAGTTTTAAATATTTCCAATGAAGGTTATTTCAATCTTGTTTGAAAATGACATTTAACTCAGTTTTGAAAAAAACTGTACATTTGTGTGTGTTTTGATGTTTATTTTCATGCACACACACACAACACACACACACACACTCACTCCCCTTCTCTAAGCTACCATTTAGTCACTCAAAAATTGTCTCACTTTGAATCTTAATTATGTCAGTCGGAATTTTAGCTTAATGATGATTATTTTAACCTGTTTCTGTAAAATTTTATTATTTCTAAGATGTTATCCTATATATCTCCAAATTCTATTTAAATTAATATGTTCTATCATCTATATGAGGTGAGAGATTTCTTAATAAATGAAAAACAAGCTTTTAAACATCAGGAGTCATTGGGAAAACAATATTTCAGTCTCCCTCTGTAAAAGCTGCTTTATATGATAGTGGCTACTTTGATATTATGTTATAATGAAAACTTGTCATAATGTTTTCCTGAGGATATTTTAAAATATTTGAAAAAGAAATAATTTTGACATTATTTTAGTAATATATAATGTATAGCTAAGAAATGATGATATGTACTCTGCTGGGTGGATTGAAGAACTGAATCCTACAAATTGATCTGTTCCTGGTCTTCTTTACTTTCCCATGCTGAGTATATACCCAGGATCTTTCCAGACCCTGTCAGAATGTAACTGTCCTGAGCCCAGTCTCCTCAAGTCCTAGTTTCTGATAGGTGGAGGCAGCAATGATTGGTTGTTAAGGTCCAAATGTACCCAGAAAGAACAAATATGAGGGCTGAGGTTGTGGCTCAGTGGCAGAGCACTTGCCCCTCACATATGAGACACTGGGTTCCATCCTCAGCACCACATAAAAATAAAACAAAATAACGATTTAAAAAAAAAGAATATGAAAGACTTATCTATATGAATTCTCAAACATAGCCACTTTTAAGAACCCCCTTTGGTTAATGGACTCTGATTTTTTAAAGTGCCTCTGAATAGAAGGCACTTTTCAGTTTTAAAGCTAATTGTTTTCTAATCCTTAGCAATTAACTTGCTCTTTCACTTTTCCTACCTAAAGTGATTGTACCTTTTCAAATTTTCTTTTCTTGACTCATTTATGTTGCACACCCTAGTCAATGTAGCCTATCAGAAAAGTCAGCAGAATCTCTCCCAACCCACCTATTAATTTGATTCAATTACAGATATCTGTTGATTTTGTTGAATTATAGATATCTTAAGGGGTTTAGCTACCTGAAGGGTTATAACAGATTAATTACAATATCTTTTTTATAGATTTCAGATAATTTATTTTTACTAAGTCTTTGAAGTTCAGAGTGTAATTTATACTTTAAAACACATCTCAATTCAGACTAGCCATGGATCAACTGCATAATATTCACATGTATTTAGTTAGTGGCTAAAATATTGGGCAGTGCAGCCCTGGAATCTCAGGAAAACGCTTATTCCAATAACACAGATTTCAAGTGCCATTTTATAAAATAAAGTTTGAGGGTCAAAAGTCTAGTTACAAACTACCTTGATAAGGGAGATCAGTATCTTTTGAGGTGCTGGTCTTATGATCTGGGATAATTTAAAATTATTGAGCACACTTAGAATTAGTAGAATGATTTCAAAACTTGAGATTTAATTACAAGCCCCACTCCCACTTTTGACATTAGAGGTATGATTAAAAATCAGGTAAAAGTAGTTTTATTTTCTTCAGTGGCTCATAAAACTGGCTCTAACAACAGTATCCAAAAGGACATTCTGAGAACTATTTTAGCAAATTTATAGCTACAGCATTAGGATTAGGATGTAGCCGTGGAGTAAACTACATCAAATCTGTGGTATTCATTTGGATGTACAAATTCTGATCTATTATTGATACCTTATTCTCATTCCCTTACAGCCTTGGCTGGGTTTATTTTTTAATTGTGCTTTCAGTGCAGATACCCTAAGTGATAGGTAATTTCAGAGGGAATAAAGGAAGAGAAAGCAAAGCCACTCCATTCCCAGGCACAGTGAATTGAACCCACTCTGTGTTAAAACTTCTTCAAAGTCAGGAGTTCTGCCTAAAAGAAAGAAAGATAGACCAAGTATGCAGTCAGATACATTCTAGCATTTCTGGCAAAACCAAAGGCTACAATCATATGAAGAGAACCCATGGAATGCTGCAAAAACGTCCCAGAGATTGCTGGTCCCTTCAAGGGCATTGTTAAGCATCTGTGGATTAAGATAGAACTTTGCCCATGATTTATTTTGGGGGGGGCAGGGGCACCGGGGATTATACCCAGGGGTGCTTCACCACTGAGCCATATCCCCAGCCCTTTTTTATATTTTATTTAGAGACAGGGTCTTGCTGAATTTCTATGTGCCTCACTAAATTACTGAGACTGGCTTTGAACTGCCTCAGCTTCCGGAGTTCCTGGAATTACAGGCATGCACCACCATGCCCAGCCCTTTTTTTTTTTTTTTTTTTATGAATTTGTGTGAAAGCCTATTAACACTGAGCCTTCAAGAGAATAAAATGAAATAACCATAAAATAATGTTTTTTAAATTACTGTTTTATGTTAGGAAATGCTTTTTTCAACTTGAATATAGAATGTGGATTTACTTTTTTCCTTTTAGCCTACCTAGTCTTCGCCCAATGTTGGATGTTAATTATTTGCCACTGACAGACATGAGGATAGCACGGACATTTTGTTTTACCAATGAAGGACAGGCTTTGTATCTTGTCTCTCCTACTGAAATTCAGCGGTTAACATACAGCCAGGAAATGTGTGATAATCTACAGGTAGGTCAGGTGCATTTATTTTGTTTTTAAATGGAGAGGTTGTAAAATGAAAGGGATGTCTAAAAGCTAAAATATTATTGGGTTGCACAATAAATATGCCTTTCTTAGAACAAATCTTTAATATATATTCTTCTTTATGATCCTGCCAACTTCTGGTACAGTTCTAGGTATGCACAGAAATAATAAGAAAGAGAAAGAATATGAAGATCTTTCATTTTAACAGTTAAATATTTTTATTTTATTGCTTGCATTTGCCTGTTGAGTGTCTCTGAAAAAATTATTTCCTTCTAGATGGGAAATATGTATGAACACATGAAAATTTGTATCCAGCTCAGGGAGTTCATAGGCTTTAAAAAAAAACTTAATCTTGATCAAGGGCCACAAAAATAACCATGCTGATTAGAATTGGATATTTGTCTTTGTACATGGTGGTAAGCAAAGCCTAGAAACAGGAGAGATATAAAAGCTTATCTAATCTTGCATAAGAATGGTCACAGAATTTTAAGAGAATCTTCAAGATTTAACTGGCTCAATACCTTTACTTTACAAATTAGAAAATCAAAATCATTCATTATAATGTAATGCTGAATTATTTGTGCTATACTTGGCTCCCCTTTTGTGTGACTTTGGGCATTTTATTTAACCTACCTGTATGTGCTACCTTGGAGCATTATTACTAGAATTAGGTAAGAATTTACATAAAGCAATGAGCAGGCAGGTCATTGATGATGACCAATGAGCACAGTGCCTGGAATATATAAATCTTGTATTATGATCATTATATTGTTATTCAACAAATATTTAGGGAGTTTTTATTGTGTGTCTTGGACTTTGCAGGGTTCTAGAAATACAACAATAAGCACACAAATCCCTGTCTGCTAGGTAGAGAGATAAGTGAGCAAATATTCTATGGAAAATGCTATGTATATATCTACACCAGTACTAGGGAGACAAAAGAAGTGCATTTGGGTTGATGAGAAGAAAGGAGGGCTGGGGTTGTGGCTCAGTGGTAGAGCACTTGCCTAATAAGTATGAGGCACTGGGTTTGATTCTCAGCACCACATACAAATAAATAAAATAAAGGTCCAACAACAACTAAAAAATATTTAAAAACAAAAAGAAAGAGAGAAAGGAGGGAGCAGTTAGAGAAAGATTGTGGGCACAACTGACCTCTGAAGGGTAAGTAGGAGTTGTTCAGCTAAATTGATGGCTAGGGATAAAAAAGGTAGATATCCTAAACAGTAGTGGTATAGGTATGAAATCCTCAGGATCCAGGAAACTGCCAAGAAAGTTCAGCATTGGGAAGTGAATATTTGAGGGGTGGTGCTGGAGAATTAGTCAAGAAAAACTCTGGGAGCACCTTGTAAGATCCATAAGGAACTGAGCATTTATCCTAAGAGGTACAGGAAGTTATTAAAAAAACTTGAGCAGATTTGGTTGATAGTATGGCAGTTAGTTTTGAGGAAGCAAAACTGAAGCTGTGGAGAATAATTAGGAGTCTCTTTACAGTAAAGTTCAAGAATTGCATTGACCCAAAATAAAGGAACCAGCAGTTATGATGAAGAAAAGTTAGCAGATTCAAGAGCTATAAAGTGTAATCCATTGGCTTTGAGGGTTATTAGTCATAGGAAGAGGAAAAGCAAGGAATTTTTCTGCCTTGGGAAACTGAATAGAGGGTGCTACTCTCTCCAAAGAGTAGGACTTCTAGGAAGAAAAACACAGGGCTGGTGAGGAGAGATGATGAAGTTAGTCAAACTGGAAGTTCATTGACAAACCTATGCCTCCTGGTCTTGGTTTCTTCCTCCGTACTGATGGTTCTTAAATGTTGTGCTGCTTTAAAAAGACTTGAAAAGCAAGATAACCAGAGCAAATCTAGGTCAATTCTGATTTAGTAATTTTAAATGATTTGCATTGATATTTTCCCAGTCATTCTAAGACTCATCAAATACTGGGAATGACCTTGCCATACCTATTTTGAATTATTTCAATGATTTTTAACTATGGCATAATTTTGTATAATATAAAAATAGACCTAGCCTTCACTGAAGCCTTCTTATTTCTAAGGGAAGTCCATTCATGGTTCAGGGAAAGGAACCAGGATAGGAAAGAGGCTGTGGTAATTTTAAAAGCCTCAAATATCTAAATTGGTAGTCACTGATCATACATGGAAATTAATCTTGAGAGTGAATATATTGATTTTCCATGCTAGATATCAATAGGAGACAAAATAGAAAAAGGAAAATTTTAGAAAATCAGTTACTGTAGAAATGAAGGAAAGAAAATGGAGAAAGAAATGCTAAGGTAAGAACTGTGAGCAAAGCAAAAATCAGCAGGAAAAGCAGACTGTCTTTCATGATATACTCTTTTACCACAGTGTTATCTTTTTATCTGTTAATTCATTCTTAGTTTTATAATGCTTTTTTTCCTTTGAATTTGGTACAGGACATGCTAGGAGATTTGTTTACTCCTATAGAGACACCAGAAGCTCAGAATAGAGGCTTTCTTAAGGGACTGTTCGGTGGAAGTGGACAAACATTTGACAGAGAAGAGCTCTGTGAGTAAATTCCTAATTACAGAAATAATCTCAGAATGGAAGACATGATATTGTGTGTTTATAGTTTAATATGGGATCTCAAATTCTAGGTTACGTACTTTTTCTTCTATTATTTTGTGTGTGTACATTATAATTTCACACAGCAGTGGGATTCGTGTAACAGTCACACATGCATATGACATAGTTTGTTCAGTTTCATTTCCCAGTACATTCCCTATTACTTCCCTCCTGTCTTTTTAAAAAAAAAAGAATATGAAAGACTTATCTATATGAATTCTCAAACATAGCCACTTTTTTCTGATCCCCATCGTCTACCCTTACTGGTCTTCCTTCTTTTTTTTTTAATTTGTGAATTATAATTATACATAAAAGTGGGGTTCACTGTTTTATATTTCTATATGAACATAGCAGTAATTTGGTTGATTTCAATAGTGGTCTATCCCCCCCGCCCTCCCCTATTCCCTCCCTCTCCATTCTCTTACTGTACTCTATTGGTCTCATTTCTATTTTCATAACATCCCTTTTTTATTCCCTTTTCCTCTCTAGTTTGCACATATAAGAAAAGGCATTCAAAACTTGACTGACTCTAGCTTATTTCACTTGGCATGATGTTCTCCAGTTCCATCTATTTACAAGCAAATGACATAATTTCGTTCTTCTTTATATGGCTAAGTAAAACTCCACTGTGTATATATATACCATGTTTTCTATGTCCATTCATCTATTGATGGACAGCTGGGCTGGTTCCACAACTTGGATATTGTGAATTGCACTGCTAGAAATATTGGTATGCATATACCACTATAGTATGCTCATTTTAGTTCTTTTGTATAAAAAACAAGGAATGGAATACTGGGTCATATGGTGGTTCCATTCCTAGTCTTTTGAGGAATCTCCATTCTGATTTTCACTGTGATTGTACTAATTTATAGTCCCATCAATAGTATATACCTTTTTTTCAATATCCTTGCCATCTTACTTCTATCTTAAAAGTTTGAATATTTATTTCCTTCTGTACCATGAAAATTATTTATGTTTTCTAAACATGAATAAAATTAGCCACTTTATATTAGAAAATAGTAAAAATGATATGTATAATTCAAATAAATAACAAGCCAGCTAATAAATGTCTCACTTTTGTAGGTAGAGCATATCTGCATGACAAGGTGAAGACATTCAGTTATTAAAGTTGGAAAAACAAAGTTTAATCTGCTTGCCTATAATCACTACTGGGAAACAGATTTTTTAAATTCATAATGCAAGGTCTATTAATGTCACAGAATAAACTATTTTAAAATTTTATCAGGCAAACTGGTGAGCAATAATAAAAAATCAATAGGAAGATACTAGAGAACATTTTTATAGACAAGATGAGAATATATTTTCCAGAATATGCCATTTGGTTCCACATATTAAAGTTCTCTTGAACTTTTAACTATGCAAAAAGATCTAGGTGCTATCATACAGTAGAATATTGTTTGGCCACAAAAAAAGAATGAAATATTAATACATGATACAACATGTATAACATGTTCTAACTTTAGGAAAAAATCATGCTAAATCCAAGAAAACCAAAAAGGTCACATATTGTATGATTGATTCATTGATTGTTGAAGAGCTAGGAATCAAACCTGGGGCCTTGTACATGTTAAGCAAGTGCACTACCACTGAGCTACTATGATACCATTTATATGAAATGTACAGAATAGGCAAATTCATAGAGACTGAAAATAGATCAGTGGTTGCCTGGGCAGCGATAGAATAAACAGTGACTACTAGTGGGTTCAAGGTTTCTTTGTGGCATAATAAAAAATTCTAAAATCAGATAGTTTTGATAGTCAAAAAACTTTGTGAATACACTAAAAACCACTGAATTGTATGCTTTTTGTTGAAAAGGAAAATTCTATTATATGTGAATTATATCTCAAAAAGCCTCTTGTTTTTAAAATTTTAGATTCTATTCCAATATTATATCATTAGAAATGTTCACTAAATTTCTGCCAAGGGCTGGGGATGTGGCTCAAGCGGTAGCCTGCTCGTCTGGCATGCGTGCGGCCCGGGTTCGATCCTCAGCACCACATACAGACAAAGAAGTTGTGTCCGCCAAATACTAAAAGAAATAAACATTAAAAAAAAATTCTCTAAAAAATAAATAAATAAATAAATTTCTGCCAAGACAGCTAATTTTAATAAAAACTTTTTTGTCTCTTTAGAATAGAATGAAACTAAACTCTGTAGTTGACTGGGAAATTTTTACTAGTTTATGAAGTCACAAAATTTCAACATATGTAAATTGATATCCATCACTTATAGCCCATTCTCTAGAGGGATAAAGAGGGGAAGAGAGAGAACCTGAGGCCTACAAGCTGATACATCAGGATGAACAGAGAAGGTTGAAATAAGGACTTGGGCAGAAATGTAAGCAAATTATCAGGCTCAGACAGGAACAGATATTAGTATGGGCTAAACGTTAAGTCTCATGTTTTCAGAATTCCAATTCAGCTATGCCAAGAAATGCAGTTGTGCCATACTGTATGAAACACCACATGTACACATAAACACACACACACACACACACACACGTGTACACGTAGAGACATATAGTAATGATATTTCCCTGTCTCTCTCTTATCACTCCTCCAATGAAAATTACGACAGCAGAACTTAAGCATTTTGTTTTGGCAACAACCTTGACTATTTGAATTGCTGACAGAATTTTTTATTGCTATGTCTTGAATTTCCAGTTGGGGAAGCTACAGCAGGAAAAGCATCTCGCAGCCTTGCACAGCACATTCCTGGACCAGGTGGTATAGAAGGGATGAAAGGCGCTGCTGGAGGTGTCATGGGAGAGCTGACCCGCGCCCGGATTGCACTTGATGAGAGAGGACAGAGACTAGGCGAGCTGGAAGAGAAGACTGCAGGCATGATGACCAGCGCAGAAGCATTTTCCAAACATGCACACGAGGTAAGCTGATTAAATACATAAATGTTTAAAGTTACCACCAGTGAGGAGACCTGTAAATCCTGTTCAAGAAAGCTTAAGCGAGATGCCACATGAGTAATCCTATAACCAAGTATTATGATTGCCCCCACTTTGGGGAAATACTTTTTTAAATACTGTAAAATATATTAATAAATACTTATTTACCTCAAGGGATAATCAAAGAAAATTATCCATTGGTTCTAATACACTGATCTGTATTGTGCATCAACTGCTTAAAAAGTGTGTAGGTAGATGATGCAAGCCCCACAGGAAGGCGGGAGGGGCAGCAGTAGAGGCTGGAATCCACACCTTCCATTTTGTCTCAGGTCGTTAAAAATCATTTCCTGTCAGGTGAATCTTTATATCTTGATTTAATGTATGTTTGTTTAAAAAAAAAAAAAAAAAAAAAAAAAGAACACTTTCTGGGGCTGGGGATGTGGCTCAAGCAGTAACGCGCTCGCCTGGCATGCGCAGGGCGCTGGGTTCGATCCTCAGCACCACATAAAAATAAAATAAAGATGTTGTGTCCACCAAAAACTGAAAAATAAATATTATTTTTTAAAAAAACTCTTTCTGACATGCACTTCATCCCATAAAATAAAACAAGTTTTATTGTAAGTTTTGAGATTTACTTAGTCATGATTAGCTCAATCTGGACTTGCTTTAAATAGAACTTTCATTGATTTTTTAAGCAACTTTTGATGACTGTTTTTCTCTTTGCAGTTAATGCTGAAATATAAGGATAAGAAATGGTACCAATTCTGAACTCCTTAAGAAGAGCTGTGCCTGCTTTGAGAAACCATTATTCAGGGAAACCAAATTTATTCCCAGCATCACTATTCAACTGCTAGAAGCCAGTTTCTTCTATAAAATGTTCCATCACAATCCATCTGAAGTTATCATAAAGGAGACTTATCAAAGACGTTGTACAACCCAAAGGCTGGAACCCTGGTTAAAAATCCCAAGATAACGGCTGAATTTGTCTTTTCCCATCTTAGCATGTAATTTGCTAAGGATTTACATTTAGGAACTGCGGGAAGTCCTTTTGATTTGAAAATTCCTGTACAAACAAAAGCATTAATGCACTTAATGAAAAAAATCTTTGCATGATAAATTAACATCTTAAGAGGAAAAGAAAAAAAAGCATGTTGTGACAGAAGAAAAAAAGAATTATGGTAAACTATTTTTATAAATTGGGCCACACCCAACAATTTAAAAGTCTGCATTAGAAGACATTAATGCATTTCAAGTATATTTGCCATACCCAACTGAAAAGGAAAACAAAAGCCCAGAGTTCTCATCTGTAATTTTCATTTTACTAGGACATTATTGAATTCTATGACAGGTATCAGATTAACATTTTTCTCCCTCTTAGTATTTTACATCATTCACAATTATTAGTCATAATCGAGTATTATCAGTATAGTAAATTATTCCCAACACAATTATTTCCATTTCTGTCATCTTCAGAATGGGTTGTATTTTTAGTCATAAATCATATAGGGTTGGGTTTCCTTAAAGCATTTTTTTTTCAGCCTGACTTGTACTCTGCAGGGGAGTTGATGACAGGTTTAGGGAATAGACTATGGGAACAATGCAGTTAGCTTTGAGAACTGATTTCACAAAGGGTAAAATCTCACTCCAATTTCAGTTTCTAAAGTGATATATTTTTAAAGCTCCATTTGTATCCTTGTCTTTCAGTTACACAGTATATTACTGTTCAAACCCAGTAGGGTCTACAATCCAAGGTGCTTTTGCAGCCTGACTTTCACAGACCAAACTGGTCATTCTCATTAGTGTGATTCAGTAAAACCTCAGTTAATGTTTTGAGAAAGGGATTCTGATTTATTATATTTCTGGTTAATAAGGGCTTTCATTAGAAAATACTTTTTGGTTCAATATGATTAATGAAAATCTTTTAAAAATATAGTGATATTTTTGCAGTCTTGGCCTCAGTCATCATTATGAACAACAAAATACATATCAACAATCAACAATTTTGTCACTAATAAGGTCAACTAAGATAAGTTACCTGATTAAGCTAATAAATACCAGACACCTATTGGTTATTAAAAACTCTCAATGGAGCAAAGAATATACTTAACATGATAAAAGTTCTCAATCATGATTCAACAGAGAAGTACTAGAGATAAAACAAAATAAAGACACCAGCCATCACTAACATGATTCTGGAAGTCAAAAGTCATGGGAGTACACACACACACACACACACACACACACACACACACTTACACTTTAGGACCCATCTTATAATTTATATTTTGTTCCTTCAAAAAGAATCTTTTTAAAAATATTATAGATTTGCTTGTTGGGTTTTTACTTATCAGTTTCTTACTGGATTTACATTTCTGTTTCTTAAGAATTTACCATTTTCCTGGAGTTCAGTATATTTTAAGCCAAAACTAGTATTTGTTTAGTTTTTTTGCTTAGAAGTGGTGCTTCCTTTAAAATATTCTCCATGGTTTTGAAAAGAGCAAAGATTATTGAAAGAGTCAGAAAATGTATACTAGGATAGCATTTCTCAGAATCCTTGAATTCTCCTTATTTCTTAAAAAAGCCTCTCCATTAATCTCTCAAACTCCTATAATAGCTGTAGGGTAACAAAACCTAGCTTGGAAATATAGATATAACACATAAAATAATAAAGTGAAAATATAAAGAAACTTGAGGTGAGGATCTGGAAAATATTGGCACCAAATTGCAGCACACTGTATGTACCGTCAGTTTCAAAGACCCAGTTTTCTGTTTTTTTTCTAGACAAGCACTTTATCATTTATACATTTTAAAAATAAAAGAGTGACATATTTATTTTAGGAATGAATAAAACACTTAAGTCCATAGCAGCATTAAATTAAAGAATATCACTGAAATTCCCAGTAAGATCCAACTTGTTCTGTGCTGGGGCTATAGCTTAGAGGCAGAGCACTTTTTGACTATAAATAAGGGCCTCAGTTCAAACTCCAGCAAACTCTAGTGCGCGCACGCACACACACACACGATTTAACCTGTTATATATCAGGGTTTCTCAACAGCAGCACTATTAGCACAAAATTCTTTCTTTTGGGGGAACTGTTCTGTGTATTATAGGATGTTTGCAACACTGTTACAGTAAGAACTCCTAGTAATGGCAATCAAAAATATCTCCTGCCATTGCCAAAATTGCTCCAAGTTGAGAGCCACCATTATACATCATTTAAAGAAACAGATGGTGAAATGTGTGATATATGTCTCATATAAAAATGAATTTCATAAGTACATATTGTCTTAGCAAGGTAAATTATTATACCCAAAATTACATATGTGGTTCATAAGCAATAAAATACAATTTTGAGGAACGCTTTATGAATCATTGAAAAAATATAGCATATTTTAAAGCACACTAAGAAAATATCAAAAAGGACACTATAGCATTTCACAATAGAAGTGCTTAAAACACTAGCTTCATTAAATAGATCAAAAGTTTATATAATTAGCACATCCTTTGGAAGTAAACAGGTACTTCTATTTCCTGAAGTGCTTAAAAAGACCAGATTCTTCTAAGTAGTTTACATGTCCTTACAAAATTGTTTTTATAAGCCCTTTCTTAATGCAAGGTAACTTTATCCCAGAAGCTCCTGACTAGTAGAATTCAAATTAATGAGGTTTTACTGTATCAAAATTATTTTGTAATTCAAAGAGACAGCAATAACAAAAATCTAGTGTGGATGTGATTTTTCTCTTTGAACATTTGTGTTCTGTTGCACTGACCTTGGCATGCATACACACACACACATGTGCGCACACGCACTCACCACCACCATCTCATCATTATCATCATCTTAGGAAAATGAGTACAGTTGATCCATGTAATTTTTTGCATCTTCTCTGCTTTCCTGTGTCTTGGAACTTAAGAAAAATATTCCTAGTAACTAATACAAAGATACAGAAGAAGATGACCCTGAGCCTTGGTTGCCATCAAAATTGAAAACTGCATTGTATCTGCTAAGGTAGCGTCAGAAGATAAGACTAAACAAACTACAGTCTTGACAAGTTGACTTTACCTTCCTACGACTTCCTCAAGACATAAACCCTTTTTAGTGTTCCAGCAGAAAATGAGCCTTTCCATTCTATTTGTCAATGAGAAGATGGAAGTATTTGTTTCCCAGTTCTAAGAATAATGTGAGCAATAATCCCTACCGTACAAATTTTCCATTTTTCTTGCACTTTGGAGGGAGAATGAATGATTTATCATTTACTTTAATCCCCTTTAAAAACAGTACTGCTGACTTTGTTTCCTTCATTGAGCTCCAGACCTAGTGCTCCAGTCACCATCAGGGTCACTGTGGCTTTGGTAGGACAGTGACAGAGCTAAGCGAGATGTTTTCAAGTAATTCAGTCATAAAGACAATCTTTTTCAATCTATCGGAATTGATTCTCATTAAGTCAAATCCAGGCCTAGGCCTGTACCCACAAAATTTTTAAAGAATCAAAGGAAAAGAATTCCTTTTTATACAGAACATATATGCAGTTTTAAAGGTACCCATTATCTACATAACTCTGGGAGAAAAAAGAGTAAGAATAGATCTGAAATTAGTTGAAGAAGATTAAGGTAGGTTATTTAACATATTTGACCATAAAATGTTTGGACAGAGGAAAAAATGAAACTGGTTGGAAAAGTAAATGAAAAATCATCTCTTTGGTTTAGGATTATTGGGACAACCCAGAGTATATCTAAATGACCACAAGCTGTCCCATAGGAAAAAAGAATACTATGCCCGGAACACATTGATTCGGAGAGGACAATGCCCAAAGGAGTCAGCAGGTCATATCAGGTCTTGCTCTCTGCATTAGGAGAAATGTGATAGCCTTCACAGCTTCTTCACCTGTCTTCATCACCCAACTCCATTTTTAGATGGGTACTATTTTATGTGCACAGTGCTCTAAGTGTCACAAATAGTGGTCATGGGCTTAGATTCAGCACCATCTCTAACATGTACCATTCCAGAGGGCATCGTTGTCAACAGAATGAGTTAAGTGTGCATATTTGCAAACCACATAGCCCTGAGTGGAAGAAATTCAGGGTAGGTAAGGTCTAACTTGGAAAAGGAGGAGGAAGTGCTATTGTGGTGCATGAGTGTGTGGGGAGGGACATGGATCCTGAGGAAAGCGGGAGAGGCTTTGATGGGGAACAGAAGCACAGACAAATACCTTTATTTATATATTTATCTAGAGGAGGATCCTCAAAATTGGCTGTACATAATAATTACTTGATATTTTTAAATTCCCAATTATATCAAAATTGCTTGGAGTAGGAACCAGACATCAGTATTTTTGAAAGCACCCAGTGTGGTTCCAGTGTCCAGCCACAGTTGCTAACTACTAGATTATGACCAGCGTTATGACCATCGAAGGAAGACATGTTTGTCTTCCTTTTCCAGTGTCCCAGCCTTCCAGTGTCTGGGAAAGCAGATATAAGAGATACAATATTAACTGGATTGATACTTTTTCTGTGCCTCTCACAGAATAAAAGTATGTGTGAATTTCTGACTAGGCAGTGCCCCATTACCTCTTAATAATTCTATGATATTCTCATGTGTGACTTGCCCATAAATTATTTCACTTCAAACATACCAAGTTTTTGATTGTCTTCTACATGTGACAAAACAAGATACCAGAAATATCACGGTAAATTAAACAGCATGTGAAGCTAAATGGAAAACTGATTCTCAATGTTTGGACAATAGAAGTTCTCAAAGTAATCATTACTAAATCGGGTCCAAATTTATTATTCATTCTTCTTTTGGAGGAGACATGGGTACCAGGTACCTGTTCTGCTATAGGTATATTTTATTGGACTTGATTTAAACAAAAAGGGAAAACAACTCTTCCTTCTTGATTGTTGTCTCAATCAAAAGCTCCCAGGGCCACTTAGATTTCTTTTCTTGGTTATTATGTATTTAAATGGAAAAGAATGCCTGTAATTTACTATCTGACCTCCAGTGGCCTCAAAAGCACTTATACATTCAAAAAGGAGAGCCCAGCCTATCAAGGGCAGTAACACATAGTGAGAAAAAATTCCGAGTCATCTCCTCTAACACTGCTTCTCCTCTGGTTTGGGCCCACCCTTCTCACCTGCAAAGCCAGAAAATAAACTTGGTGGTGGTTTTGGACAATTGTACACAGGATCAAAATCTCTAATAACCTATAATTTTTAGTACTTAATTATGTGATGTTTTATTCTAGGAAATAAGAAACAGATGACACCATTGATGTATCTTTCATCTTCAGAATTTTTGCATCTTTTCAGAAAATGACAAATTACTATTTTTCTGTTGCACTCAGCAATTGTGACTATACTTAAAATTCTTGTAGTCTGTAGAGATATCAATAAAATTGTATATGTTTGTACATAGATGCTCTCTTATGTCATGATGTCATGCACTACTAGTGATTTTTGCCAAGATTAAATATGGGCAAAGGTAAGACATTTGCAAACACTGAACTATGGTTTTGCAAAGTATAAATGTTTTTAAAAGGCAGGGAGTGAGTACAAGAGCATATTTATTTGAACTGAAAAAGAGAAAGAAAAAAAAACTAAATCCAGGTCCCCAAACCTTATAGATTTTAATAGAATTTATTAATCCAAAAGTCTAAAAATAGCCATTCAAATTTTGTATCAAATTAGAGAGATGTTAACTCTTTGCTGGGAAACTTAAAAAAACTTGAGGATTTTAAATAAATTTCATCTCTGGTGAGATACAAGTGAAAATAAATTTAGTATTAGTACAGTATAAGAAACAAAGGTAAAGTAAGAAATACTTACATACTCAACATGCAGACCTTTAACTTCCTGGCTGCTTTTCTGCTCCAACAGGAAAACAAACAAACAAACAAAAAAAGCTGTTATGGGTGTCTACTGCCACCTAGTGGTCACAATGAGCATTCTTCAAATTCAGACCCAGCAATCCAGTGTGCTCTCCTGCTCCTCTGGCTTTCCTCAGTTACTTAATTCCTCTTTGGGATTTTCCTTATATTTACACTGTAGCCTTAACACACTAACTTTTTTCTTCAAAATCCTTTCTACTTGTCTCAGGAAATTTTCCCCACAATTTTCCTCTTCATATTGCTTCCATATAAAAATTGAAAAAGTAACCAACCCCCCAAAAATGTGGAGGTTTCTGTTTGTTTTGTGCTGGGGGTTGAATCCAAGAACACTTTAACTCTGAGTTAAGTCTCCAGCCCATTTTATTTGTTTATTTTGAGGCCGGGTCTAAGTTGTTAGGGCCTCATTAAATTGCTGAAATAGCCCTCAAATTTACGAGATCTCCCTGCAGCAGCCTCCCGATTCTACAGGGACTACAGGGTGTACCACCCCACCCATCTTTTTAAAAAAAGTGTTTTTAATTAAAAGAAGAAATATAAAGACAGATCCTTTAAACTACAAACACTAGTCTTCCTTTCAGAGTTTTCTCAAAAAGGACCAATTTAGTTCCTCATCTTTCAATTACAATTATGCAGGCTTCACAAACCTACATTCAATCTTTGAAATACTGATTTACTTCCTTCATCTTTCCTTCATCCTTCCTCCTTTAACTGCCAGATTCCACCCCTCTCCTAACATTCATTCAATTCAAAAGTCTACAACACAGGGTGGGGCTGGCACGTTGACAATAGCCTGCTACAACAACTGGTGCCAGGGCAAGGTGAGAGGAACAGAGAGGACAGTCTTTTAGGTGGACAGTAATGGTAGGGGTGAGGCCCGCACAGAAGCAGGGCAGAAGACAACACAGGGAGACGAAGAGATGGGTTTATAGGAAGGACTGAGCAATTAAGTAAAGATATTACAGGTATGGGGGCCAGGTTTCTTGCTGATGGAGAATAGAGAAGGAAATAAAATTAAAATGGAAAGCTAGACCTCTTATAAGTTCTATTGCACAGCAAAGTGATTAAAGTTGATTCTAATGTGTTGTATATTTTAAAAGACCTGGGGGAGATTTTTAAATGTTCTCACCACCAAGAAGTGACAGTTTAGTGATAGCCATGCTAATTAGCCTGATTTCATCATTCCATAATGCATATGTATTAAAACATCAAACTGTATCCCATAAATATATATACATATATATAGTTAATTAAAAATAATAAAACTTTTTGGAAACAAAGCTGGAATAACCCTGTAGTACTGAATTGGAATTGGAGACATCTGTGTGAATTATGTGTATGAGTGTGTGTGCGTATATCTTTATATAGTTAGATACAGATGTAGATATACTTACATAGTTTACAAATATACATGTGGAGCAGTATGTGTGTCTTGTACATATATATTTCCTAATTCTAAAAAATGAGTAGACTAGGAGCAACGCATAGCCTGGGAAGCAAAGAGCACAACTATTGCCTAGATTTTGATTTCATATACTCTTACCTGCTAAACAAACTGGAGCTCCTTGAAGAAATGGCTGATCTCAATGTTTGGACATACTTCTGTGCCAGAAAAATTAAGTATTTGACAAAAAATGGGAACATCAAAAAGAGAAGCCTACTTGAAAGGACCTACACAGACCAAGTCAAGGGTAATTTGAGCATCAAAAGCAATGATAGTAATTAAATAAAATAGGTACCCATGAATCCACACTGATATATTAATAAGTAGGGAGAAGGGAAATCTCATTCTTAGAATATCAACAAATAAATGTCAATGTAATTTTTAAATTACCATTTGATAACAAATGTAGTAATAATTTGGACAACAAATACCAGTAGATGCTAAAACTAGTGGAGGAAAGTGGGTGGAAGAATAGGATAATTACTCTAAAATAATATTTGTTAATGATAAATAAAAATGTAACTTTACACTAAAGAAACCTGGCAGACACCATGTTAACCAAGCCATGAAAGTCCTACTACCTTTAATTAAGACAGATCAACATCATGTTTTGCCTGTGAGAAGAACACAGCATCACCACTGCAATATTCCTGCCAAAATCATAAAGTTGGTCTAATTCTGAGGAAATAAGAGATGAAACTTAATTGAGTAACATTCTATAAAATGACTGCCTTGTATTAAAAATGTTCAATGTCATAAAAATCAAGGAAAGATGAATACTCCGGATTTAAGAAGATGAGAAACATAATTGCATGCAACCTGTGATCTTGGATTGGGCCGTTTTGCTATACATGACAGAATTGGAACAATTAACAAATCTTGAGTTTGATTCCCACTTGATTGGGATTCTTTGTACTATTCTTGAAACATTTATTTAATTTGAAATTATTTCAAAATAACACTATATCAATAAAAATATTTTTCATTCTGTTGTGTTACTCACACTTCAGTGACACTGTCTTCTGTCTTTCATAGCAAATGTTTAGCTGCTTAAGGCTTAAAAATGGTTTTGTGAGCTGGTTTGGGAATCCAGCCATTATTTAAATATTTTTTAAATGTATCTTAAATACACAAATAATCCATGAGTGAACATTTGTAACAGCCACATAATAAATTGAAACAAGTAAAGTGAGTGTTTCTCTTAGTCTCCTCCTCCCCTTCTCCAAGGTAATGGGTTATTTGCTGTTTCCTTCCAAACATTTTCTGTGTTGCAGCATTCTTGTTCATGTACCTGCTGTGTCTTAGGCTATCTGCTCGCATCAGTACTCAAGATTCATTTTTTCTTATTTATATTATTCCATGGTGTCAAATCATAATCTGTTACCATTCCTGAACTAGTAGACATTGGATATTTTCTAGTCTTTCAATATTACAAATAAGACTGCATGAACATTTGTACACGCATTTTACAGATGTGCGAGGGTTTAAGATGCAAAGTGGACAAGGGCGTGCTTGTTTCAACCCTTAAAACAGATGTTGTCAATTAAACTCACTGTTGTCCAGTAGGGAATAAGAATGACTGTTTTATCTTAACTATTCTTAAACATTAGTGTATATTTTTCTCACAATATGAAAGATGAAATAGCATCTTGTTATTTTAGTTGGGATTTTCTGAATACTAGTAACATCAAACACCTTTTAATGTTTAACTAAACATTTTTAATTCCCTTTCTGTAACTTTCTTCATAGTTTAAGTTTTTTTTTCTGAACAGCTGGGTCATGGCCCACTATGGAAAGATGGGGCCACCCCACTGCCTACAAAATTTGTTTTTGGATATTGAGACTTATGGCACCACACAGACCCCAAGAAAATTTGAAACTTTCTAGCCAGCAGGGCAGCTTGGGAGACTGGCTGGAGGGTTTTATTGTGGTGCACCAGGGTTTGTGGCCAGGGCCTTATGTGGTTTGAAATTCCCACTGGTGCCAAAGAAGGGAGAGTCCAGGCTTTCTTCTCAGTTTACCCAAGTATGGGGCAGAAGGGGCAGATGGTGGGATGAGACTGAACCGTGATCAGCAAACATGAAAGATGGAGTGATGGGGCTGGGGTTGTGGCTCAGTGGTAGAGCACTTCCCTAGCATGTGTGAGGCATTGGGTTCAATTCTCAGCACTGCATATAAATAAATGAATAAAAGAAAGTCCATCAACATCTAAAAAAATATTAAAGATGGAGTGATAGGCCATGTAACTATAACTGCTTTTTATTGAAACTCTGGAAATTAATGTTGCTTACTTTAATTTTTGTTTCAGACTTCATATTTTAATACATTGATGGTACATATTAATAATATTCACTGTGATTTTTCCACAAATGCATACAGCATGTATAGATCCTTATCTCCCCACCCCGTCCCAGGCACATTTCTCAGTCCCTAGTAATCGCTAATCCCTTTTTAGTTTGATTTGATTTGTAGTTTCCACTCCTGAGATAGAAAATGTGATACTTGTCTTTTTGTGTCTAACTTACTTCACTTAACATGATGAACTCCATCTGTTTTGCTACAAATGACAAAATTTCATTTTTCTTTATGGCCAAACACTTCATTGTGTATATACGCCATATTTTCAGTATCTATTCACCTGTTGATGGGCATCTAGGCTGATTCCCTATGTTAGCTGTTGTCAAAGGTGCCACAACATGGGTATGCAGGTATACCTCTATACTGACTTCATTTCCTTAGAGTATATACTCAGGAGTGGAATACCTGGATAATATGCTAGATATACTTTAAAGAACCTTTGTAGTTTTTCCATCCCCGCTGATGGTGCATAAAAGTTCTCTATTTCCTTGCCAGAATTTGTTATTTGGGGATTTTTTTTTTATCTTCTATTTTTTTGGTCATCACCATGTTAACTGAAGTGAGAAGGTATTTCATTATAATTTCAATTTGGTTAGCTAATGATATTGAGCATTTTTTCATATGATAGGTCATTTGTGTGTCTTCTTTTGAGAATTGTCTATTCAGATCACTTGCCCATTTTAAAATTGAATTATTTTTTATTAAGTTTTTTGACTTCCTTATATATTCTCAATATTAAACCTGTCAGATGAATAACTAGAAGGATTTTCTCCCATTCTGTACATTGTCTATTCATTCTATTGATTATTCCCTTTGCTGTGCATACTTTTAGTTTGATGTGATCCCATGTATCCAATTTTTTACTTTTGTTTCCTGTGCTTTTGAAGTCCTGTCTGGAAAAGCATTGCCTGTACCAATGTGTTAAGTGTTTCTCAAATAGTTTCAGGGTTTCAAGTCCTACATTAGGGTCTTTGATCCATTTTGAGTTGATCTTCTTGTACAGGGTGAGAAATAGGGGCCAAGTTTCACTGCACACAGATATTTGATTTTCCTGGCACCACCTCATGTAAGAGGCTGTTGTTTCTTAGTATGTCATTGGTGCCTTTGTCAAGAATCAGTTGGTTGTATATGCGTAGGCTTATTCCTGGGTTCCCTGTTCTGTTCCACGAGTCTGTTCTTTATCATGGAAGGTTTTTATTTCATCATCAAATCTAAATCTTCATTTTGCTGGATACAAGATTTTTGATTGGCATCCATTTTCTCTCAGAGCTTGATATATGTTGTTCCAGGATCTTCTAGCTTTCAAGGTCTCTGTTGAAAAATCTGCCATTATCCTAATTGGTTTTCCCCTGTATATAATCTGATTCCTTTCTCTTGTGGCTTTTAAAATTCTCTCCTTTTTCTGTATGTTGGGCATTTTTACTATAATGTGCCTTGGTGTGGATCTGCTGTGATTTTGTACATTCAGAGTCGTGTAGGCTTCTTGAATTTGGATTTCCAATTCATTCTTTATGTTTGTAAAATTTTCTGATATTCTTTCATTAAATAGATTGTTTATTCCTTTGGTTTGGACCTCTATACCTTCCTCTATCCCAATAACTCTTAAATTTGGTCTTTTTATGCTATCCCATATTTCTTAAGTGTTCTGCTCATGGTTTTTTTACCATTTTCACTGTGGGGTCAATGTTATTTTCAAGATTATGTATTTTGTCTTCATTGTCTATGTTCTAACTTCCAAGTGGTCTACTCTGTTGATGATGCTTTCATTTGAGCTTTTTTTTAAGAGAGAGTAGAGAGGAGAGAGAGAGAGAGAGAGAGAGAGAGAGAGAGAGAGAGAGAGAGAGAGAGAAATTTTTAAAATATTTATTCTTTAGTTTTGAGTGGATACAACATCTTCGTTTGTATGTGGTGCTAAGGTTCGAACCCGGGCTGCATGCATGCCAGGCGAGCGCGCTACCGCTTGAGCCACATCCCCAGCCCTCATTTGAGCTTTTAATGTGGTTTATTATTTCTTTAATTTCAAGAATTTCTGTTTGTTTTGTTTATTTGTTTTTTAAGAACCTCTATCTCCCTGTTGAGGTGATCTTTTGCTTCCTGTATTTGTTTATGTATATCCTTGTCGAAGTGATCTTTCACTGCCTGTATTTGCTCTCTTATATCTTCCTTGAGTTCACAGAACATTTTAACCATGTACATCCTGAAATCCTTCTCTGTAATTTCTTCTGCTGTGGCTGCCAATGATTCCAATAATTGTTTGGGGCACTTTCTTCCCTTGTCTTTTCATGTTGCTCGTGTGTCTTCCTTTCCTGCTCTGTGGGTCTAGGGTGTTATTGTTTTTACCCTGTAGGTTTGAGTACTCTTGTAGGGTTCCAAGACCTCTCCTTTGTGGGGAAGGACAATGTTAACAGATTCCAATATCAACAATATACCACCTAAGAACAATTTGTTGTTATTAAGATGTTAACAGTTTAGTCTCAATGTAGAGAAATGTTGGATTCAATTACTATTCATTTACTATCTATAATATAGCCAGTAGTTTTATAGAAGGGTTTACAGTGCTGATGGTGGACCATGAGCTAGGGGTAGAGCATAGGATGATATGCTGAGGAGGTAGGAGGTGAGGATATAGAGTTAATATATCTTAGGAAGTGTGAAAGAGATATCTAATGAAGAGGGTTAGTAGCAAGAGAATAGAAAGGAAGTAATTTGGGGTAGACAAATATGTGAGAAGACAGTAGAGAACATAAAACAAACACACGTATGTATTTAGAAAAACACAGGTTGTAAAAATAGTAAAATTTGGAGGGAGAAAGATAAAAGAGAAGAAAAAATAGGGCATATACAACACCTCTATCTTATATTATTCAGATGACTCAGTCCTCAGAATCCTATTTCATTCAAAGTTCTTGGTTTCACATATGTTAGGGATATGAGGTCTGGCGGATAGAGGGAGAGAAGAAAAAGAGAAGAAGAAAAAAATACTGGAAGGTAGAAACCAGGGTTGTAGCTAGCTTTAGAGATTGTATCTTTCCTGCTTCTCTTCTCATCCAATAGGTGGGGTCATCTGTTATAAGCTGGTGTCTCTGCCCTCAGGATGGTGGAGGTAGGTAGCCAGGGTGGGAAGGCTGGTCCTAGTGCAGGATCCTTGGAAGCAGGGAGTGCTACCCGCCAGTCCCTGCAGGGAGACTGCACCTCACGAGTCTCTTTCTGTAATCGTTCATCATCGTATGACTTGAGCGCCAGGTACTATCTCCCTCTCTTGCTTGGAGATTTCCCAGCTCCAGGTCTCTCTGTTAGGCTCCACACTTAAGCCCCATCTCCCTCTCCCTTAGCAGTTCCCAACTGAGGAAACTCTCACACCGGGGTCCCGTGGGCAGCGCCCTGGTGGCACTGCACACCTGTCCAACTGAGAGTTGTTTAGAGTTGGACTGTTA
This sequence comes from Spermophilus citellus, assembly GCF_964194105.1. Lineage (NCBI taxonomy): Eukaryota > Metazoa > Chordata > Mammalia > Rodentia > Sciuridae > Spermophilus > Spermophilus citellus. Next base: position 105,774,536 of record NC_138188.1, read on the forward strand.
CTGTGTTGGATAACCGCCGCAGGGGAGAGGGGAAGGTGGAAACCTGGTACCAGGCCAGCTGAAGATCCAATCTGTGAGCTGCCCTGCCAAATATGGTGAGAAAGGTGAGCCACGATGGAGGCGGTCTGCTCCCCAGGCCGGGGAGTCTGGTGAGCTGGGGGGAGCCAGGCGATGGTGTTGTGCTGGGGGTAGGTAGCAGCTGAGTGACCTGTCAGGGAGCGGAGCCAAGTCTGGGAGTTCTGCAGAGGTGCTGATAGGTGACTCTGCTAAGGCCCTCCCTAGCCCTGCGTTGGCTGGCACTTTGGGCTTTGGGTGTCTGGAGCCAGGAGTCCAGAGTTCTGCTGGAACGCTGAGGCTCGGGCCTTGCGGGGTCACAGTGCTGGTGATTTCTGCAGAAAGCAGCTGTATAGGGGTCCTCTCACACTCTCAGACATGCAGGATTCTGACTAGGTGATATCTGGGTCCTTCCATTAGTCTGTTCTTATACCAGTTCCAGGCTGTTGGGGATACTTAGCTCTGCAGTAAATCAGGCTTTGTGAGATCTCCAACTTTGGTTGTTTTGCTCAGGATTGCTTTGGCTATTGGGAGTCTTTTGTGCTTCCATATTAACTTTAGGGTATTTCTAGTTCTGTGAAGAATGTAATTTATATTCTCATGGGTATGATTTATTTCTTTGCTATAGAATGCTTTGAGTAGCATGGACATTTTAACAATATTAATCATTCCAATCCATGGAGGGAGGTCTTTTGACCTTTCAGTGTCTTCTTCAATTACTTTCTTCAGTGCTTTGTAGTTTTTGTTGTAAATTTTCATTATAAAAGTGAGCAAATGATACAGGGATACTGCCACATCGATGTTCATAGCAGCACAATTCACAATAGCTAGACTGTGGAACCAACCCAGATGCCCTTCAATAGATGAATGGATAAAAAAATGTGGCATTTATACACAATGGAGTATTATGCAACACTAAAAAATGACAAAATCATAGAATTTGCAGGGAAATGGATGGCACTAGAGCAGATTATGCTTAGTGAAGCTAGCCAATCCCTAACAAACAAATACCAAATGTCTTCTTTGATATAATGAGAGCAACTATGAACAGAGCAGGGAGGAAGAGCAGGAAGAAAAGATTAACATTAAACGGAGACATGAGATGGGAGGGAAAGGGAGAGAAAAGGGAAATTGCATGGAAATGAAGGGAGACCCTCATTGCTGTACAAAATTACATATAAGAGGTTGTGAGGGGAATGGGAAAATAAACAAGGAGAGAAATGAATTACAGTAGATGGGGTAGAGAGAGAAGATGGGAGGGGAGGGGAGGGGGGATAGTAGGGGATAGGAAAGGTAGCAGAATACAACAATTACTAATAGGGCATTATGTAAAATTGTGGATGTGTAACCGACGTGATTCTGCAATCTGCATTTGTGGTAAAATTGGGGGTTCATAACCCACTTCAATCTAATGTATGAAATATGATATGTCAAGAGCTTTGTAATGTTGTGAACAACCAATAAAAAAAAAGTGAGCAAATGACCTTAATAGACACTTCCTTAGTTTATTCTCAGGTAGTGGTGGTTGTTGTGTATGTGTATCTATTGGGAATGTGCTTGCTTTCATGCCTTCTTTCTCAGCGAATTTGTTGCAGGGAAAAACGAGATAAGGCACCGAAGACAGCAGGAAACAGTTTTATTTGGCTGCAGCCAAGTTCAGAGGGCACAGCTTTTGTTGTAATCAAGTAATCCCCTGAATTCTCTGAAATCAGGGAGTTTCAGAGTTTTATACCCAGCATGTAAGGGGAGAGGCTCAGAAGTTCACATAAAAGCAGCTTTTTCTTTCACTGTTCTGGGCAAATTAACCCTTCAAGGACAACACCTGAGAAGGGGAGAGCTTCTTCTCCCCTTTCTTTCCTCCCCCTGCCAGCTGTTACCATGGAGCCCACTTGTAACTTATCTTAAAAATATAGACATCTCTGTGAAGCCCAACTCAAGGTCAGAGGCCTTGTTTGCACATTTCCACAAACTACTATACTGGATATGTTTGTGAAAAACTAGTAAGGGGGTGTCCAGCGCCTGGAGTGCTGGTATCTTCTTGGCCAAGTAAAACAGTGCAACACGAAAATAGGAAGTTTATCTACATTGAACTCTTTTGCAGAGACTCTTTTGCCGACAGTCCTAAAATCAGCCATGGTGAAGAGGACTTTTCTATGGAGAAAGGGGGTGCCACTTCAAATTCATTATTAGTGTATAGAAAATCTGACTTTTCATGTTGGTTTTGTATCCTGCTGCCTTACTGTATTTCTAATAGTCTAATCATTTTTTGGTGGAGTCTTTTAAGTTTTTCTATGTATAGAATCATATCATCTGCAAATGGATTATTTTACTTCCTCCTTATTTGTCTTTCTTTCTCTTGTCTGACTATTCTGACTGAAACTTCTGGTGCTATATTGTGTAGGAGACCAACCTTACACATGACCGAGTCACAGTCCCCAGCTGGGTGCTGAGGCACTCAGTCACAGAAATGTGGCAGAGCTTTCCCCACCCTTCTTGGGTTTGAGGGTCGGTGTCTCGTGCATGGGTGTGTCTTCCTACAGCCCCACGGGTGAAGCTATGCTCACCTGTTCCTTTGTAATATAACCCCTTCCCTGTTTAGGATAGAATCTTCCATGGAAGTGCCTCGTGTGTGTCCCCTTCTCTTACTGTGCCCTTGGTGGCCTACCCAGGTGTCAGTCAACCTGCTGACAGTGGACATCATGAAGATAGACTCAGCCCCCTGAAATCTGAGCCCTTGCTTCATTTGAATAGCTTCTCCTCAATAAAAGGGTCAGCGTGTACTCTCACTCTCTCTCTTCCTGCCGACCCTTAAGGGCAGAGGAGCCGTCACAGCGACCCCAAAGAAAAAGGTATTTGTGTCTCTTGTGTGGTTATTTTGCACAGACCAGTTAGCCCAGTTCAACTGGAGTGACCCCTGAGCCTTTTAGTCACGAGAACAGAAACCCCGCAATATTGAACAAGAACAGTGAAAGTGGACACCCTTGGGGGAAATGTGTGTGGTTTTCCCCCATTCAGTGTGAGTCTTTGTGGATAGCCTTTGTTATACTGAGTCATGATCCTTCCATACTTAAGTTTGTCCAAGGCTATACTCTTAAAGGGATGTTGAATTCTATCAAATGTTTTTTCTGAATCTACTGAGATGATCATGTTTTGTCCTTCATTCTCTTTATGTGATGTCTTACAGTTAATGATTTGTATGTTGAACCATCCTTGCATCATGGAATGAAACCAACCTGACCATGGAATAGGATCTTGTTGATGTGCTGTTCAATTTGATTTGCTAGTACTTTGTGAGAATTTTGCATCTATGTTCATCAAGAATACTAGTCTATACTTTTCCTTTTTGTTGTGTCCTTGTCAGGTTTGGGTGACAAGGCCAGCATTGTTATTTGGGGATTTTTCTTTACCTTCTATTTTTTTTGGTAATCATCACCATGTTGACTGAGGTGAGAAGGTATTTCATTACAATGAAATGCTGGCCTCATAGAATGAGTTTGGAAGGGTTCCCTCTCTTTCAGTTCTATTAAAGTTTGAGAGGCATTTGTGCTAAATTGTGGTGAAATTCAGCAGTGCAGCTATCTGGTCCTGGGCTTTCCCTTGCTGGGAGACTTTTTATTAACTGACTCAACTCATTACTTGCTATTGGTCTATTCAGATGTTTTTATTTCCTCTTGGTTCAATTTTGATTAGTCATGTGTGTTCAGAAATTTGTCCATTTCTTCTAGATTTTCCAATTTTTAGCATATAGTTTTTCAAAATATCCCTAATAATTGTATTTCTGTTGTGAAAGCTCCTTTTCATATTTTATATTTCACTTATTTCAGTCTTCTCTCTTCCCCTGCCCCTCACCTTTGTTGTTGTCTTGGTTAATCTAGCCACAGGTTTGTCAAGTCTGTCTTTTCAAATAACCAACCCTTGGTTTCATTGATCTCTTGTATGTTTTAGACTATTTATTTCTTCTATTTATTGTATCTTCCCTTTTTTCCTCTGTAACAAGCAGTTGCTGGCTGTTCTGAGCCTTGAGCACCTTAGGTGCTGAGGGACACGTGGTGTGTCTTTTGTCCTCGGATTACCTATCACATCCTGATCCTAAGGTTACACTCTTCAGTGTCTTTTATGACTTAACTATTGACAATGTCACTTTTTCATACTGAGAATTTTTCTTTTTAATGTAAAGTTTCTGACTTTTGAGCTTTGTTTAAAAGAAGGCTGTTTCTTCTGTAAAGTCTTAATGTATTCTGATAACTTATTTACTTTCAATGTTGTAAATTTTCATTATAAAAATGAGCAAATGACCTTAATAGACACCTCCTTAGTTTATTCTCAGGTAGTGGTGGTGGTTGTGTGTATGTGTATCTATTGTGGATGCACTTGCTTTCATGCCTTCTTTTTCAGCGAATTTGAAATATGGATCGATAGTTTTAGAAATATAAAACATTATACTTAATGTCTTTCCAACACTAATTTGAAATGGCATTTTAATCATTTCTCATATGTGTAATCTGTTTTCTAAATTTTTGTGGGGGAAGGTAGGTACCCGGGATTGAATTCAGAGCCACTTAACCACTGAGCTACATGCCCAGCCCTATTTTGTATTTTATTTAGAGACAGGGTCTCACTAAGTTGCTTAGTGCCTCACTGTTGCTGAGGCTGGCTTTGAATTCATAATCCTCCTGTCTCAGCCTCCTGAGCCCCTGGGATTACAGGCATGCGCCACTGTGCCCAGCTGTTTTCTAAATTCTTTAGTCTGTTCTAGTGACCAATGTGTCTATTTTTATGCCCTTATCAAATTTAAATTATAACAACTTTATAATATCTCCTAATATCTGATTCAAATCTTTATTCTTTTTCAAGTTTGATTGATATTGGCATATTTTTTCTAGGTGAGTTTTAGTATACCTTTTTAAAAAATCCTATTTTAGATTTTGGAACTACAGTGGTTTATAGATTAATATATAGCTTTTGCTGGCATCACTTCTGCTGAGACATCTTTGTCCTTTAGTTCACAACCATTTTCCTCATCTATGCTGATAATTTCACCTTCACTCAGTCTTTCAGGTTGTACATTTAGAGGTTCCTAAAAACAGCAGTGTCGGCCTTCTCACAACTAGTTCCTCTAGCTGAGCATAATTCTATTTATGTTCAATTTGAAGTTCTCTCCCATTGTCTCTTTCATTTCTCTGGAAGACTTTCATCTTTATTAGCCAATTTCCATATCCAGTTTGTTTAAATGCCACGTGGTTTCATGCCTGGGAGACAGGAGTCAGCATAACTGTGTATTCTGCTCTCTGTGCATAAAGTGAACAGATGTGATTTATGTGATTCAGATATGAACAAATTCCAGTTATTGTAGATTACTAAAGTGACTAAATCTCCCCATAACACAATTCAAGTTTCAGTTATTAGATACTACCAGATCACTGATGCAGAAAGAAGGGATGTGATTGTTAATTCCTCATGATGTATGTGTTAGTTTCTAATTGCTATTAAAATGAATTATCACAAACTTACTGGCTCAAAATAACATAAATAATTGTCTTAAGTTCTGAAGTTCAGAAATATAATGACCCTAACTGGCTTAATGTCAAGGTGTTAGCAGGGATACCTCCTTTTTGGAAGTTCTGGGGAGAATCCATTTCCGGGTCTTTTCCAGCTTTTCAAGGCCTCTTTCATTCCTTGGCTCATGGTCTGTTCTTCCATCTTAAAGCCAGAAGTACAGCATCTTCAAATCTCTCTCTGACCATCTGCTTCCCTCTTGTAAGGGCTCTTGTGCTTATACTGGAATCACCCAGATAATCCCATCTTCTCATCTCAAGGTCTTCAACTCAGCATAGTCCCTTTTCCCAGGTTTCAGAGACTAGGCTGTGGATATTTGGGGGCAGGATGAGCTTATTCTGCCTAATGTACATTATTTACATAGAGATTTGTGGGCTGAAGAGCCACCAGCAAAGTCTGAACCACATGGAATTACAGTTAATATATTCTAAGAACTGAAACTTGAGTTGTGTTATAGGGAGATTTATGTCACTTCAGTAATCTGTAATAACTGGAATTTGTTCATATCTGAACCACGTAAAGCCAGGACTGCCTATTTTAAGTTTAGTTAATAGGTCAAAAAGGACAAGAAAATTCACGTGTTACAGTACATGCAGGGCCAGTGCTGAAAAAAATGAGGTACAGCTTACCCTCATATCTGAAGAACACTGATAGTTTTCTTTTGCACTGGATCTTAAGCTCACCAGAATACTAACGAGGCTAATAGCTTTTCTCTTTGAGAAATGGGGTACAGGGGAATACGGAGAGGGGGAAAAACCCCTTAAGAACTAACAAAGTCTTCCCTCAGACCTCTGCCATCTCTTGCCCACTCCCATCACTTAAAAAAAAGAACAGAGTCCCTTGTACTCTAATACCCAAATCCTGGTTGTGTGTTACACTTTACCTATGAAGCAACTTTTTTCTTTACACTGATTCATCAACATAAAAGAACTCTTCTAATAATTGATTAAGAATATAATAAATGCTTGTTGTATGCTCACTGTTGAACAAGCTACACAAAGAGTAAATAAGGGACACAGGTTTCTGATACTCTTACACCAAATAAAATTTTTAATAAAAGAAACCACTCTTAAGAAGTTTCTCATAAATTCATTTTATGTCAACAGAAAAAAAAACCAGATCAGTTCTGTACTTCTGATTGGGATTACAAAGTTCAGTCTTTGCGGCAGGCATATTCTCCCCATGTCACAGGGGCAGTGCTATGCTCAGCTGCAATAAATCTAATCTTACAGAACAGGATGTGCCTGTGAAGAGGTACAGCTCATTTTATAATACATATATAAGTATTGGAAATGTTTTCCTTCTATCAACTAGAGAAGAATAAACATTTCATAAAAATTCATTCTTAGGTTCCAACTATTCCAAGTCTTCCTACTTTATGGAATCCATAATTTATTACCATGCTAATTTAAAATACTATTTCATTAGTCTTTTAAATTAATATTGGAGGGAAAACATCACAAACAGTGCTGAACCCTGGTGGTGTACATGGAACCCCATCCTCGTCCGACTGGTCCCTGATGGGTCTGTACCAGGGGAGCCTGATTCCAGGACCCCTGAGGATGCCTCTAAGGCTGTGGCTCAGCTTTCCTAGTCAGTCAGGTAGATAAGGAGCTTAAGTGCTAAGTGCATATTTCAAGCATACGTTCTGAACCTTTTTAAAGCCCCAATTTAAATTATGAAAGGCTAATCCAAAATATTCTTTCAGAGTGAATATAATCACTGAACTTGGTATATTACCCCCTCCCTACCCTCAACATCTTTTTTACTGTTGTAGAGAAAGACCCTCACTACAGAATTATCTTAAATCTATCAAGACCTGAGAATTTGTGTTCATGAAGTAGGTGAAAGGACCGTCTTTGTTCTTCCCAGGTGACAATATCTGCACCAGGCTTCCCTGGGGCTTAGTCAACTGCAGGGTTATATATCAAAGTCCTTCAGCTCTCCCCAGCTAGCACCTATTTTCACTTTCACTTTCAATTTCACAGAAAGCTTTATGGCACTCTCCATTTCCTTCTTGACAATCTGAGCTACCTACAAAAGAAAACAATTTTTTGAGGTTAACAAACTCTGTCAGGTCAAAGGCTGTTTCCCAACCCAGCCACTGACACGGTGATAAACCAAAGGTGCTTAAAACACAATCAGAAAAGAGCCAGGAATCTCAAAAGGCCCTTCACTGATGGGCAGGAGGCCTGACAGCTTTAGCTAGAACATTCAGAGCTTGGAAACCCTCAGGGCAAGACTCCAAATTGTTAGCTTATCCTAACAAAATTATCCCAGCATCAGGGATTTCTTTACTTTTAAGATTAAGTATGAAACTGAGCACTCTTAGCTCTTCTGTAGCTGTAAGGACTCAACAAGCATCTAGTCACCCTGCAGCCCGTGAAGGGCCCCCAAAACCTCATGCACAGGAAAAAGCGAGTGGCCTCACCCAAGAGGTTTAGCTCCCTATGGAGTGAACCACACTCTGCAAAAATACCTGAACAACATCCTCTTCTGCCACTTCATATAACAGTTCATCATGAAGTTGAAGGATGAAGAAGCCGCCTCTGTTCTGGCAGAACATCCCTTGCAGTTTTCTCTTTGGTAACAATCCTATCTCAGGAAAAATCAGGAAAAATGAATAGCATGTCATTGTGCCCTGGGATAGCCTCCTTTTGATGGTCCCAACCTTGACTATCTTTAACCGCATATGACACCATAACTCATCTTCAATGACATATCTAGGTGACCTATCACTGGAGACCATTATGTTAAGCAAAATAAGCCAAACTCAGAGGAAAAAGGAAAAGAAAGGAGGTGGGGTACAGTGGGATCTCATGAAAAGCAAAGGGAGCTCTGTAGAGGAAAGGGACTAAGAGGTGGGAGGAGGGGAAGGAGGAGGAAAGTGTTGGGGAGTGATACTGGCTAAATTATATTGTTATATGGTATGCATGTATAAATATGTCACAACAAATCCCATCATTATGTACAGCTATAATGCACCAATAAAAAATGTGGAAAGAGAAAAATAACATTCCCTGCTTTGATTTTTAATATGGTAAATACAATACATATAACCCACATTAAGAAAAATTATTTGGGATCCTTAATAATTTCAAAGAGTATGAAAACATTGAGAACTGCTGAGAAATAAAATATAAAAAACTTCCCTTTTTTCTGATAATATTGTTTTCACCATGTTATAGCAGGGCCTCCATCAAGGGACAAACCTGTTCTATTGATTTGGAGCTTACCCTCCCGATGGCCATGGGACTTGAAGGTTGAGTGGAGGGTCTCTAGTTGCTTCTGAATGTTAACTGTGGCTATTTTGACTATATCAGCCGCTGATCCTTGGACTGTAGTGTTGATGGCTTGACGCTCAGCCTATAAAATACAACAGGTGCTCTATCAGATGCACCAACATGGTTTTCTGCTTGACCTGAGGGTCCACAGATCAGTATTCATATTTGCTGTCAGAATGGAAATTTGGACTGAGACATGACCCAGAACATCAACTATTAGGCTGCATCCTAAGAATAACAACCACAATGATCCACGGCTCTAGATTCTGTAGTGGCCACACATTTCCTTTAGACTAAGTGTTAAAAGTCAGGCTTGTTTCAGTTTAGAAATCTTCAGTACTCAACTAGGCCCCAAATCTGTATAGTATTTAGAATATATTCAGTAACTCAAAATTATTTTATCTTAGAAAAATATGCCATCAGTGTTCTAGCTATTCTAAACTCCTCTCTAAAGGATTTATTCCTCAAAGTACTTTTTCTTTTGCTTCTTTTTTTTTTTTTTTAACAGTTCTGAGGATTGAACTCGGTGGCAATCCACCATTAGGCTACATTCCAGACTTTTTATTTTGAGACAAGGATTTTGCTAAATTGACCAGAGTGGCCCCAAACTTGCAATCCCCCTGCTTTAGCCTCTCAAGGTGCAACGCTGTACCTAGCTATTCCTCAAAATACCCTTAATCTTATAGATGTAGGTAGAGCATCATTCTTTGTGCTGTGGGACGGAAGCACATCCCCCATACCACTGGCCTGCTCCTCCTTAATTGAGTTTGGCTCCAGCTGATAAGAATCAGTGCTTTTTATGGGCTGCTGAGGCTACATGGCTACATTAGCTGCTAGAGAAAGTGCAGATCTTGGATCTCTTGGTGATACCTTAAAACTTTCAGGAAATGATGGCTGCCAGGAGCTTCTTGGCTGGGCAATTATGGCTGCTAAAAATAATTATACCAGAACAATAGGGGAAGAGACCTGAGTTAATATCTGGTATAACCTCTCCATGAATATCACTCCTGATGCCCCAAAATTTCTAAAAAACAAATGGCAGGTGTCTACTCAATGTAACTCAGAGTTCCTCTCAAGTTCCCTGCCACCTGGCTTACAAACAACTTTTAGGAGGTTAAATAAATGTTGAAGAGGTATACCTTAAAGAAAAGAAAAAGAAAAGAAAGTAACTTGTTGCTTGTCAAATGCTAATGAATCCACTGTAAACTTGGTTGTCACTGTTTAAAGAATGACTGAATAATTTCAGTTATACTGACTCTTGATCCTTGAAACTAGACACTTCCTGTCATGATTCCTTGCTGCCTTTCTGTCACTTACAATGCCCCACCCATACCCATGCAATTTCAAGTGCTGTCCCCTATGAAAGGACAGCCTATGCTAGTTTTGGCCAATGAAATGTGAGACTGACACACAACACTACCACACACACAAAAAAGGGGGTATATCCCAGGTAAAGACTTCCAGAATGAAGAAAATGTGGAGCAAAGCCATGATCAACATGGAGCCAAACTGTAACATGAATGCACAATAAACCTTCTTGATTTAACCCACTGAAATTCTGGGGATGATTTCACTAAGCAAACACAGAAACAAATAATATATACTTTATGGCATTGTTACTTCTCTGATTCTCTTCCAAATTAAGGAAACTTGGCAGTTTGGGCTGGGTCCCACAAAGTTCAATGCTTTCATTACCAGTATTTTTTTATCTACATAAAAAAATGTGGTCTTCTGGAAATGGAAGACTTGGCCATTAAGACCAATCCTCCCACTGACAGTATCTCTGCTGAAAAAGGTAGTCAGAAAAAGCCTCTCTGAATGAGTCAGATGAAAAGCAGGTTAAAAAAAAAAAAATCTAGACTCTAGAGAACTAGGAAAGAAAGAAAACAAAAGGAAGAGATCCTGGCACTGGAGACTCTCATTTCTCCCAGAGGAACAAAAATATTCTAGAAGCAGAACCTGAGAAGCTAAAAAGCTGAGCAGAACTCTTAGTCTTTAGGATTTTAAGGAAACAAATATTTGAGTTCAGGGCCCCACAAGTATAAAAGGACCTGGTAATCATCAGGTTGCAACCCCAAACCAATACTCAAGGAAAAAAGATAAATTAAAACAGTGTGACCCTGCCATTTTGCTTCAAATCATTTCTGTCTCTAGGGTAATCCTATATTGTTGGTTTCTGGTCCTCCTGCTTCTAAGAAGCAATGATACATTTTCTCTGAATGAAAGCAAAATCATCAAACAAGATAAATTACTTCCTCAATCTTCCAATATACAATGTTTAACACTCAATACAAACTAACTAGGACAATAAGAAATTAAGACAATATAACTTTTTATGGAAAACTAAGAAAAACAAAAGGCAAAAAGAACAGAGTACAAGAATATGAGATTCACCAGTTGATCAACTATTATCAAACTTAGTCAACTCTATAATCCTGTTTGATATATTCAAGGACATAAGAAAAAAAATTTGAACTTTTCATCAGAGGGTGATATATCATAAAATGAGAACAAAACAAATTCTAGAACTAAAAACATTAAAATAACATAAACACTCAATAGGTGTTTTAAACAGCACATCAATGAATCAATCAGTGAAGTGAAAACTAAATTAAAAATATTCAGAATGCATTTATTTAAAAAATTTAAAAATTCAGAATAAAGTATGATGAAATGTAAATGTGGAAAATACAGAACAAAGAATATGAAACATAAGGGATTGAAAAAAATAAGCTTATAATTTATAACAGGAGTTCTAGAAAAAAAGAGAAAAGAATATGATGAAACAGTAGTTAAAGTAGTGTCTAACAGTTTTCCAAAGTCAGCAAAACATGTCAAACCACAAATTCAGGAAGCCTCAATTAGCCCTCCCCACAGTACAAACACAATTAAAAACCACACAGTCTTAGGCACAGGGCAGAAAATATGGTCAAAATCAGACAGAAAGAAAAATATACTGGAAACAACTGAAGGGAAAAACAGGCAAATTATAATCAATGAAGCAACAATTTAAAAAAGGATCAGCAAACTGGTCTGCAGACCAAATCTAGACCACCTCCTATTTCTACAGATAAACTTTTCTTGGAACACAGCCTCACTCATTCATGTATTATCTGTGACATCTTTTGTACTACACCAGAGGGTTGAAGAGTTGTGACCCAGAATCTAAAGCCTATTAGCATTTCCTTTATCTGATGCAGGCACCATTAAAAATGTCAAGGAAAGCTCTATTCATGGGTAATATGCTTACATTTTTCCCTCTGAGTATGAAAGGAGACAAACACACTTCTTTGGAACACTGCCCTACTTCTATTTTACATTGTCCTAGCCAGGAAGTCAAGCAGAAGCAATAAAAGGAATAAGGTTAGAAAAGTTCTATAGCAGATGTTGTGTCCGCCGAGAACTAAAAAATAAATATTAAAAATTCTCTCTCTCTCTCTCTCTCTCTCTCTCTCTCTCTCTCTCTCTCTCTCTCTCCTCTCTCACTCTCTCTTTAAAAAAAAAAAAAGAAAAGTTCTATAGTTATCAATGCAGAAGTCATCAATAAAATCAATGATTACCCTTGTTGATTCAAAAGATCCAATTAATAGTCTAGTATTCCTAAAAAGGGACATTAGTAATACTTAGCCTTTGTTGAAAAAATACATGTCATTGAAATATGAAGTTAAAAATCAGAGAAACTTCAACATACATGAGCTTTATGATAAGGGTTGTTGTCTTTGATTCCTGGCAAGTACCTTCGCCTTCCCAAAATGGTCTGAACAAAGCCATCTCTTTTACAATTCTTCACTGTCTCTTTCATGAAATGATTAATCCCTAAGAAAGAAAATACAGAAATAACTAACAACCAAAGTCATCCTTCATTTCATTCATGGGTTTCAATAGACATAGTGAAATCTATCACATTTTTGAGTTCCTAGTACATTTAATCCGTGGCTTATTGTTTCAAACTAATGCTATCTAAGCCCCTAGCTCAAGTCCCAAACACAATGACACAGTAGCATATTCAGCAACTGTATTTTGCTATTCTGTATCTGTCCCTTTTATGGAAAGAAAAAAAAAGCATATTGTATTAAAAAATCATAAGTAAGGTTAATGTTATTTTCCCCTAACAATGTCTGATGAAAACTTGACTTTAATTTAAGTTAATCTAACATGGTCAGCTAGGTGGCAGAGAGGGGAATCAGCACTCAAGATCCTCACCTGTGTACCTGGACTTGAAGGAATCAATATAGCAAGCAGCATCTTCTTCTTTAATGCCCATCTGCTCTCCTAGAGATTTAGCTCCCATCCCATAAATGATTCCATAGCAAATCTGAAAAGGAGTCATCACACTTAGAAAGCAAATTAAAAGTCATAACTATATAAAATGCAAATACAGAATTCATTAGGATTAAAATTTTTGTAAATTTTTTATTTCATGGTGGATCAAAGAAATGATGAGATCTGCTTTGATGGTTTAAATTCACAGAGGCTAATATCCACTGAACATCTGTACTACATTTTGACATCACTTTTTGAGGGGCTGGAATGAGTAAAGGAAGAGAGTAAGTGAACAGAAATTCCTGGAAATAAATACCTTCCTCAACTCACAGCCTCCTGAAATCCCACAAATTTAGAATTTGTCTGAGTTAAAAACAAATAAAAACTCCTGAGGAAATTGGGGAGCAGTGCAGGAGAATGGTCTAGGTGAGGCCACTAAAGAAACTCTGATGAAATGCAAATCAAAACCACCCTAAGATACCATCTCACTCCAGTAAGATTGGCAGCCACTATGAAGTCAAACAACAACAAGTGCTGGCGAGGATGTGGAGAAAAGGGTACACTTGTACATTGCTGGTGGGACTGCAAATTGGTTCGGCCAATTTGGAAAGCAGTTTGGAGATTCCTGGGAAAGATGGGAAGGGAACCACCATTTGACCCTGCTATTGCCCTTCTCGGACTATTCCCTGAAGACCTTAAAAGAGCATGCTACAGGGATACTGCCACATCGATGTTCATAGCAGCACAATTCACAATAGCTAGACTGTGGAACCAACCCAGATGCCCTAAAATAGATGAATGGATAAAAAAAATGTGGCATCTATACACAATGGAGTACTATGCAGCAATAAAAAATGACAAAATCATAGAATTTGCAGGGAAATGGATGGCACTAGAGCAGATTATGCTTAGTGAAGCTAGCCAATCCCTAACAAACAAATACCAAATGTCTTCTTTGATATAATGAGAGCAACTATGAACAGAGCAGGGAGGAAGAGCAGGAAGAAAAGATTAACATTAAACGGAGACATGAGATGGGAGGGAAAGGGAGAGAAAAGGGAAATTGCATGGAAATGAAGGGAGACCCTCATTGCTATACAAAATTACATATAAGAGGTTGTGAGGGGAATGGGAAAATAAACAAGGAGAGAAATGAATTACAGTAGATGGGGTAGAGAGAGAAGATGGGAGGGGAGGGGAGGGGGGATAGTAGGAGATAGGAAAGGTAGCAGAATACAACAATTACTAATAGGGCATTATGTAAAAATGTGGATGTGTAACCGACGTGATTCTGCAATCTGCATTTGTGGTAAAATTGGGGGTTCATAACCCACTTCAATCTAATGTATGAAATATGATATGCCAAGAGCTTTGTAAAGTTGTGAACAACCAATAAAAAAAAAAACGGTGTGGGATGGGAATCAGATTCCTTGCATGTAAGATTTTGTCAAAATAAACCCAAATATTATGTATAATCATAATGCTCTAATAAAAAAGTGTGATAGACCTTTAAAAAAAAAAAGAAACTCTGATGGCTATTAATTGATAATAATTACTGCCTGGGTTCACTCCTACTTCCACCATTCACAAGACATAAATCTTGCACTAACCATCTAACCTCTTTGTATTTTATTTCTTCATCCACAAAATGAAGATAGTGATACTCATGGATTGGTAAGCATTTCAGCAGTAAGTAACTGAAAGTGCAAATGTAAAATGAACACAGAAGGCCTTAGAGCTGGGGTATGCCTCTTAGCCAACAATCCTGCTCCCTGGAAAATGGGTCAGATGCCCCACAGGGCACTTGGTAAGAAGTGTCAGTGTTGATACAGGCTAGGAAGTGTGTAAGTGTGGCCTTGACCTTCTCAAGCAGGAGTAGGAATTTGCATGGATCCACTTCAAAAATACAAGTCAGCATGAAGGTTTACAGTCCTCAAAAAGCTAAAACAAAATCAGTCATTAATTGTAATCCACAGCTCAGCCAAATTTTCTCAAAAAATATTTGAGAGCACTTTCTATACAATGTATTTTAGCCCCTTGCTGTAGGCAAGTAAAAATGAAAATATGGAACTTGATATCAGGACATTTACTGACTAGAAAGAGATTTAAAATATAAAATACAACCATAAAATAAAAACATACAACCATAAACACAATGAAATACATCACTTTTAAATGAGCTTGTACTAAATACCAGGTGCTCTGACTAGCCATATTATGGTCTTAAATACACAACCATTCTGACACAGAGTGGCCTCAGATCTTAGTCTATCTCATTCTTTCTATTATTTTTACAAAGGAAAGTGTAATGAATACCATGAGATGAGTACTGAATACGGTTGGAAAGATGAAAAGACAGAAAAATGGTTCTTAAACTGAAAATAATTAAAATCACTTAAAATTTTTTGAACCACTAAATCCTTCCCATTTATATTAAACATGTCCACCAGGACCACCTGTTTTGCTTGTTGCCTCAGATCATCTCCAACAGACTGTGGGTCCATCATCTTCCATTCTGCTGCGATGCTCCTGAAAACATCAGCTCCAGTGTTTAACACATGAATGAGACGATAATCTTGAGATAAATGAGCCAAGATTCTCAGTTCAAGCTGAGAATAATCAGCAGCCAATATTAAGCCACCTGAAATAGAAATGATCTTTAAAAAGCTAGTACAAAACTCTTTTCGAGATGATATATTTTGTCTTCGTTGTTTGATGCTCTGACTTCTAATTGGTGTACTCTACTGGTGATACTCTCATTTGAGTTTTTAATTTGGTTTATAATTTCCTTCATTTCCAGGATTTCTGTTTGTTTGTTTTTTTGTATAACCTCTATACAAGTTCTCATTTAGAACTTTGAGTTCATGTGTTCAAAAGTTTTTTCAGTATAATGCAATTTGGTTCTGTATATTAGATCATTTTTTTTCTGTTTAGCTTTCAAGTATATGTAATATGTGTAAAGCTACCCTGACATCTGTCCCCTAAGCACAAAGCAGTGCTTTCCTCAGTGCTGCCATAGCACCTGGCACAATATAAAATGGTTCTTTCATGCCTCACTCACATGGCACTAGATCCTTATGAATAGAAGACTTATATTTTCTTTTCATTCTATGGAAATATTTGCAGTTTCTGGTACATAAGAAGAATAGTTGTTGAATTAATTATTAATTAACTAATGGAGAA
Source organism: Spermophilus citellus (assembly GCF_964194105.1). NCBI lineage: Eukaryota > Metazoa > Chordata > Mammalia > Rodentia > Sciuridae > Spermophilus > Spermophilus citellus. The sequence goes on from NC_138188.1 coordinate 105,790,876, forward strand.
ACTGTCTAATGAGTGAATATATTAAGTGGGCTGGAGAGAAATGTACTTTGCTTCAATAGTAGACATGTAATGAAAAACATCAAGTGGTCAATAAGTAAGGAAGAGTTATTAAAAGGATTAAGATAATTTACCTATGGAGAAGAAATGAATGGCTCATACATACATAGCAAAACCAAAATAAAAAAATAAAAGCAGTGTTGGGCTGGGATTGTGGCTCAGTGGTAGAGCTCTCACTTAGCACGGGGCACCACATAAAAATAAAGGCATTGTGTTGTGTCCATCTACAAAAAAAAAAAAAAAAAAAAAAGATTCATTCTCTCTCTCTCTCTCTCTCTCTCTCTCTCTCTCTCTCTCTCTCTCCTTTAAAAAAAATAAAATAAAATCAGGGTAAAAAAATTTTTTTAAATTTTGCTATCATAAAAGAATCACTGCCATATTAAAAAAAAAAGAGTTGCTACAGATCAAGAACAGACAAAATACAAGTAAACAGTTCACAGAAATAATCAAAACTAAAGAATTTTAAACATATTAAAGAATGTTTATCTTCATTCATAATAAGAGAAATTGAAACTAAATCTAGCAAAAACAAATTTTCTTCCCTTAAATTGCAAAAAAAATGGAAGTTTGGACAATACACTCTGGCTATAGAGAAAGAAACACTGAGATGTTTCCAGGAAGTAAAATGCTGACCTTCTCATGATGACAATTTGACAATATCTATCAAAATTAAACAGGTCTGTGACTCACCAAACAAACCCACAGATTGCTGCACAGATTACCCACACATGGAATAAACCAGCTCGAATTCAAATTTCTTTACTGATATGTACAATTTAATCTAACATAAAATTTTTATTGAAAAACCCAGACAACAGTATAAATGGAATGCTAATTTTTGCAACAGGGGGAAAAAAGATTACATATTCATATTAGCTTATATTTGCTAAAGAAATATTGGCAAGGTATTCAGAATACCCTTAGGTGCAGTTATTTCTATGAAATAATTATTCTGAGAGGTTAAGCAACAGGCACTGCCCCACTATTAGCACAGAGAAGGGAGGGACATGAGGTGAGCCATACAACTGTCTCAGGTTTCTGAATGGAGACATTTCCCCTGATGTACTGAAGGACCTGGAGCTGAAACAAAGAACAATTCCTTCTGAGCTAAGGAAACAGACTAGAGTTTGGGCTTGTGAGGCACTAGAATTGGTGAGAATTCATAGAGAAAGGAACTATGCACAAAAAGAGCACCAGACGTGCATAAGAACGCCTTTGGATTTGGGGCCAAATATTAAACTGTGCTGGGAGAGTACAGGGAACCAGGAAAGAAGAAATAATTATTCCTGAAGAAAGAACCACCATAGCATAACGGTTGGCAAGAACTGCTTGGTCAAGACACACACTCTGGAATGAGAAATCCAAGCTCTGACCAGACTAGATGGAGAGACTTTCTGAACTACTTGAACACCAAGAAGAGACCCTAGAAAGATCACACCTCATTAACCAGGCTAACACAGCCCTTGAGTGCAGACTTGGAAAGTCTCAAAATGTTCAAGATTGAAAGTATATTGCTCGCCAGAACAAATGTATATCCTATTAGTGAAAACTACAAAATCCAAAGAGTTAACAAGGTAGAAACCATAATGTCCAGACACACCAAAAAATCAGAGACATATGGAGAACCAGGTAAAAGTAACTGAGCAGGAGAGAATTCAATCAATAGAAAAGTGACCCAGAAATCAGAGATAATGGAATTTTTAAAAGCTATCTAAAATGTATTCAGGAATTTAAAGAACATAATGATGAAATAGTGAATTGCAATGAAGTTATAAAAACTACAAAAAGAACCAACTGAAAATTCTAAAGTGAAAAATACAATATCTGAAATGTAAAATTGACCAGAAAGCTGTGACAATGATTAGACACTATAGAAGAAAAGATCAGTGAACATCAAACAGTCAATAGAAATTATCCCATTTAAGCACAGAGAAAAAAAATGGTGAACAGATCAAAATAAAAAGAAAAGGCTCATTTCAAATGTTGGAACTGGGGAAATCTTCCCAATGTGGCTACTAAAAATTTTCAAATTCTGATGTGCCTCACACTACATTCCTATCATGCAACAATGCTTTTAAATCCAGCCACACTCCTGTCCTTGAACTAAAAGAAGACACTCAGGACTGCATGTCTCCATAAGAAATCACCAATCAGCTCAAATAAAGAGCTCTAAAAACTTCATTGGTTAGGTCTGAACTTTGTGCGCTGGTAGATCATACTTAAAAAATGAAACTGAAAATTGCCAAGCAGGTTGTGTTATCACAGACCTCAAGTTCACCTATGGACCTCAAGTTTCTGACAGAATTGAAGATAAATTCAGAGGGTTCATCACACTCACCCGGGGTGGCCACCTTGCAAAACATCAAGAGTAAACATGCATGCTAAAAGCCGGGAGGACTCAGGAGTTCCACAGGACTTCCACATGTCTTAATGACAAATAGGTCAATGGCCAGAGACTGAGGTCAGGCAGCATAAGGACAGCCTGGGGGTGACCCCATGCCACAGGAAGCAGCAGTGGGCAGAAAGGGAGAAGAAACATGGGAGCAAACAAGTCAGAGAGACCAAAACAATAAAATCTGTGCTCTTAGAAGTCAGAGGAGGAGAGAGAGTCAGGAAGCAGAGAGTTGATGAACAGGAACAAATGCTACAGGGAAGTGCAAGAGAATGAGGACTGGCAAAATCCACTGGATTCGGCAAAGAGTTTTCGATGGCCTTAGAATCCATGATTTCAGCAGACAGCTGCCACTGAGCAGAAGAAGAAGTTGCACAGAGGGCAAATCATGAAGGCAATGATAAACGACAGCCATCAGCCTGGCAAAACCTGGGTTGATGACCTCCACTGCAGAGAGGAACGACAAGGGGTCAATGTCCCTGAGTCCCAGGGACAGCTTCAATGATTTGAAAACATTCCCACAGCAATGATCAGACAATGAGAAGCTCAAAATCCATTACCTGGAAAAGGGATGAAGGCATGGCGCATGCTCACCGCAAACGGCATCCCTCTGTCTGCAGCTTTCTTGCCCATCTGTGCCTGGTGTTCAGGGTTTGGGACGCAACTCTTCTTATTTTGTCCTCTGTGGTACAAACAACATCATCAACTGAACATGAAGCATCTCAAAAATATGAAAGGTCCAGTTTTTCAGTCCAGTCAATATTTCTGTTTAAGAAACTTAAAAACAACCCAACCTGTACTCACTTTTAAACTTAACAGGTTTTGGCAAATATTCGATTAACATTAAGTGTGATGTGTGACATTTCTACAAACAGTCCTTTCCACAAGCCAATTCTAAGACAACTGACTCTAAATTAACTCAACAAATCTCTGACCATATCTCATAAACTATCAGTGCTGTTTCTTCCTATCATGTGCGTACAGGAGGGCAGGGCAGGTACTGCTGGCATTGCTAACCTCTTCCCTTCAGGATCTGAATGAAAGTCAGATTAACTGCTGGTTGATTCAATTAATGGCCGGGGTTTTCAGCCTCCCACTATCAAATAGCTTTTCTAGAGACAAACTCAGGGTTTAAAATGGTAGCACCTAGAAAAAATGGGTATGTCTAGAACTCAAAATTTAAACTCATTTCATTATTTTGTAGAAGAGGCTATTTTTGCCATTCATACTCACAAAAGGGTATTAATACCAATACAGAGAAACAGAGCTTACCTGCCGGTGAGAAGCAGGCTTTTCCCTGGGGCCTGGGAAGGAGGGCTTTCCTCTACTAGTGTTGGCATTTTGATCTCAAAATCCCTTGGCACGTTCTGGATATTTGGTTCTGTAAAAGTTATTCGTCCTAAAATCAAGCAGGAGAAAGACATAAAATTAGAAAAAAAAAATTAATCAGCCTTGCATTTCTGAATTATCCTTTAAAATGCATGCTCTATCAATGATAAACTAGATTTAGAACAAATGAAAATTTTCATCATTTTCATGCATCTAACAATGATAACATAAGTACAAAACCATTCCAAAATAAATGCCTGTGTTCTACATTCACTTAGCTCTCTGGAAAAGTGATCCCATGCAAACTGATAAACTGAACTATTCCTGTGCTAAAATGAGTGCCCAATGTCAGCACAACAGGTTAGCAAGCACAGGAACGAGTCCAGGCAACTCAAATAGACCTTAGCAAGAATGAACATCGGAGTTGTCAAGCCAGGGTGCACAGGCCAGAGAGGAGGAAGTACAGCAGAAGAGCAGCTGGACCCTGGAGAACAATGTCACCACGGCAGGGCACTGTGCGCAGGAGTAGCAGTGAGGGGCAACTGGACCTCACTTTCAGACACCTCCTGGCTGGTTTTCTCATCAGCACTATCATTCAAGAAAACATTAGTACTGACCTGGCTGGAGACTAGAATCAGGTGTTTCTAGTAAATAACTGTTTTTAAGTGATTATAAAGCCTTTATTCCCCCCCACACACAAATTTTAATAGTTTGTTTATTATTGATTGAACTTCTTTAAAACATATAAAAAGTATTTGGGCCATTAATTTTGTTCTTGCCATTAGCAACATTAAAATCCTCTATGATGAATTATTCCCTATAATGGGCTCTTCTAGTAGCTGCTGTAAGTAATTTAATCATCCTCTGATGAATTGGACATTTTGAGTGCCTTAGACATCATTTTTCTGAATAAAAACCTAATTTTGTATTCTTTTTATTTAGCTTTTAGCACAAAATAAGTGTTTAATTAATGGTAGCTTGAAATATAATTATTATTATTAAATGTCCCCTTTTGTGTCACAAAGCTAGCAAATAGCAAAGGCAGGCATCCAAGGCTCTTTCCACCTCAGCACACTTTCTTCTTTTCTAGAATATAGTTCATATTTAGCATGCTGCCTTGGCCTATTAGTTGAATTAATAAGGTAACACTGGCAGACAAAAAAAGATTCTAAAAATAAATTATACAACATGCAAATAGCTTAGTGAAAGTGAATTCTAATCATGAAATAGTTTTGCCATGCTTAGGTAAGCTTACATTTCTAAAATATTATTATAAAATTATGCAACATTATTAAAATATATTATTTCTAAAATCAATAATAGAAAGAGAATTGACTACCTTCTGCTTTATGAGCAACAAATAAATGTAACATCTTTGAAAACCGTAGGGTGCTTTTGTTTTATCACCAAGTATTTTATTTTACACAAATTTATAAAGCATTAGCAAGTGTTCCAAAGTGATATTTAAATACCAAAAGAAATTGCTAGAAAAGACCAAGAGGTTAGCTTAATAGACACAAAGGAAAAGAGAAAGCTGTTTAGAACAAAGAATAAGGCCAGGGAAGGAAGGCAGCTCCTCTTGGTGTCTCCACTTTAAATAGTTTAGCAACTGTAAGAGATCATGTTGAGTGAAATAAGCCAGACACCAAAGACAAGTACCATATCTTCTCTCTCTCTCTCTCTCTCTCTCTCTCTCTCTCTCTCTCTCTCTCTCGTGTGTGTGTGTGTGTGTGTGTGTGTGTGTGTGTGTGTGTGTTTTAAAGTCAATCTGAATGTATCATAGTGATTATCAGAGACTGGGAAGGGGAAAGGGTAGATAAGGGATCATAGTGTACATGTAACCAAATATCATACTTAACCCATTAATATGTATAATACATGCTAATCAAAAATAAAATTAACAAAAAGATTTACAAGTGCTGATGGTAGGATTAGAGATGGTTTTTATTTTGTTGTATATAAGGTTGTGCATGTTAAAACATACTGGACCAAATAAAAATGTGGCAATGTGGAAAAAAAAAATAACAGAGGAACTAATACCAAACACTTTCCCAGAAGCATGTGCTAGTCTAAGCACTCAGCAGAATTAACCTACTTAATCCTCAGAATGACCAGTGAGGCAGGACTGTTCTGACTTTCTTTGTTATAGGAAAAAACTTAAGGCACTGAGGCAGGAAGCACCTGTCTAAAGATTCACAGCACCAGGATTCAAACTGTGATTTCTGATTCAGAGCCCACATTCCATATCACCAGTTGAAACTGCCGCCTCTATGAATGATTCGTTATTTTTAAAATATATATATGTATACATTATACATTTCTGTAAGTATAATATATATCATAACTAAAAACATTCAAGAGCTTGTGTGAAATAAAGGCAGTCACAAACCTAATTTCAAATTTATTTTCCTTGAAAATATAGTAGGTTAATACTAAAATGACTTTAAGAAGTACATTTTAAAATATTATCAAACCCATTATTTAAATTTTTTTTTTTTTTTGCAAACCACATTATGTCTTGTATTAAGAGTATCTGAAGGGCTCTTAAAACTCAGTAAAAGAAAACAAAATCCAACTGAAAAAAAAAATATATATATATACACATATATATATATAGGCAAAGGATTTGATCAGAAGAGATCTGAGGCTTTGGTTCTTACTTCTAAGCCTGCTCGGCTGGATCAGGCAACCCTGAGTCTAGAGCTGATCACGGACCTAAGATGGAAGCATTCGTGCCCCAGGAACACGAGGTTTGCCAGTCTGGCTCTTGGGCACAGGAATAGTTTCTTGCTCTGGGCAAACCCAGAAATAATTTCCTCTGATTCTTTCGGGGGATTCTCTCCCTGGTTTCTGGCAGCTTCCTCACAGGCCTGTGATGATCCTTGCTCAGCTTATGACCCAGAGGACCCCATGCAAATCTCCAGAGCTGGCTGCTGTATAGCTCTGTCTTCTTTAGTACTCTCTCCTGTGAAGTCTGAACACCTGGGCCTCCCCTAGATATCCATCACCATCAGCTCAACTCCAGGAAACCGGTGGACTGTGTTTGCAGTCACCTCACCTGCACTGTAACCCACAGTCAGAAAAATGGGGGCAACCTGTGAACAAGTTTATAACTGTCCTTTCTTCCATTGCACATCATGTTTGGCAAGTAAAGTTTTGTATTGCCTAGAGAAAGAGTGCTTCTTTTCTTTATCAGATTATATGCATACTTATTCTAGGAGGACATGAGACACCCAAAGGACTCTACAGCTTTCCTTCCCACTTCAGAAAGTAAGACACTTATACACAGATGCCCCAGAGGCCTACTGAGCTTCAGCTCTTTCCTTCTGTTTTATTAGAGCATTATAGTTATACATGGAAGTTGGGTTCATCCCGACAAAATCATACATGCAAGGAATTCAGTTTCAGTTCCCACACTCCCCCTTTTCCCTCCTGTTCTCCCCACCTCCACCTCCACCCCCATTCTCTTTTCTCCTTCCTCAACTATAATGACTTTCTTTCGGTCATCTACTTATTTATCTTGGATTGGTTCTTTATACTTACACATAAAGGTGGATTTCCCTATGGTATATGGTATATTTATAGACACACATAAATACATTCTGTTATTTCCTTCCCTTTCCTATTCCTTCCACTCTGCCACTTGATCACCTTCTTCTGCACTACTGATCTTCCCTATATCTTATCCTCCCTCCTTTCCTTAATTTTAAAATAATTTCCACATGTGAGAGTAAACATTCGACCTTTGAGTGTCTGGGTCTGGCATATTTCACTCAGCATGATGTTCTCCATTTCCATCCATTTACCAGCAAATGCCATAGTTTCATTGTTCTTTATGGCTAAGCAGAACTCCACTGTGTATATCGACCACCATTTCTTAATCCATTCATCTATTGACAGGCATCTGGGTGGATTCCATAATTTGGCTATTGTGCATTGGGCTGCCATAAACATTGAGGTGCCCACATTGCTATAGTGTGCTGATTTTAGGGTTTTTTGGATAAGTACCAAGGCGTGGGATAGCTGGGTCATATGGTATTTCCATTCCTAGTTTTCTGAGGAATCTCCATGATGCTTGAAGGAAAGAATCTTAAGAGGCTCAGGAAAGGGCTGGCACTAAGGTAAGATAAGATCATTGATGCAAGTACTGAATTCCCATGTATACTCTTAGGGGAAACATCGTGTGTCAGACACCAGTTACTCTCTATATATACTTGAAAGCAGGAAATGTATCTTAATAAAACTCATCTCAGTATCCAGGTGGTGTCTAGCTATGCTTTGCAGGAAGTACATGATTTATAAATGATGTGGAACTTCATTGAATCCAATGATCAACACTTGAATTCCCAGATTGTCACAAGCAAATGTTATATATGAATTTGATTTCACTTCAAAATTGGAAATCATTTAACATTTCTCATCACCTGTAGCTGTGTGTGACTGTGATACAGGATAGATTCTTTCCATTCCAAGAAAAGGATTCAGACGCTTTTCCCGCTGCAGGGGAAAGACCACTTTGGTAATAGCATTAGTGATTCTTCTCCACTCTAATATCAAGCCTGGTAAAGGATGTAATGCCTTTAATTTATTTAAAACATCCTGCCAAAGAAATATAGCAAGGTAAGATTAAATTTTTATCCAAATTCCATAGCAAACAAGTTTCTCTTTTAGGTAAACAATACAGTATCAAAATTAGTTTTGAGGAGCTGCGGATATAGCTCACTTTGTAGAGTGCTTGTCTCACATGCACAAGGCCCTGGGTTCAATCCCCAGCACCACAAAAAAAAAAAAAAAAAAAAAAAAAAAAAAAAAAAAAAAAAAAAAATTTAGTTTGACAAATCCTATATTCGCAATCAAAATCACTTCTAGGGTTGCTTTAGAAATCACAATAGTGGACTGGACACAGTGACAAGTGCCTGTAATCCCTGAGTTTGGGAGGCTGAGGCAGGAAGATCACAAGTTCAAGACTAGCCTGGACAATTTTGCAAGACCCTGCCTCAAAATAAAAAAAAAAAAAAATAGAACTGCTCAATGGCAAAGCACCCCTGGGTCCAATCCTCAGTACTACTGAAAAAAAAAAAAAAAAAAAAAAAGGAAAACATCACCATCTTGATAAAACTATGGTAAGTACAGGTTATAAAATGCAAACATAGTAATGCTGAGCACTATCAATTCAGATAGCTTAAAAAAAGTAAATTCAGACAGCTTAATAAAGTAAACCCACCCCACCCCCCACTAAGAAGTTACATCATCTCTTTTCTTTACACATTTTTTTTTCCTAATACCAGGATTCCTTACAAGATTGGAAGTATCCCAGTTGTCTTCCTTCTTGTCCTGATACTTACATGGTTTCCATATCAAGGAAATCAGGAGATATTTATTTTTAAAACTTTGGCATTTCCATGCAACATGGGACTTTCGATGAACCAAATAGAAACTTGTGAGATGAAAGGACCATGAGACTAATCAAAAGTCATAGAGCACAGAGCTGCAGACACTTCCCAAATGCACACAAGTCACAGTTAGTGATGTAAGGGTCAAAAATTGTACAGAATGGCAACTTGGACATCTCTCCACTGCTTCTGTGGCTGCATTTTCTATCCTTATTTTTTCAATTGAAACTTCAGTAAAAATAAAAGTAAGCCCTTTCTCTCTTCTCTCCCACTAATGCATAGAGATTCCATGTATTGTCATTAACAAATTTCCTTTGAAAATAGCAGATTTGATTTGCAAAACAAATTCATAGAACTTAAATTTTTCCCTGAAACTGGAAAAAAAATTAGTTTTCCTTCTTCTATACCATTCTCTATGTTCATATAACTATACAAGTTAAATTATACTGGAGCTCCCAGAGTAGTATAATAATAATTAAATTATGTCTGTAGATCTGAGTACATAAACCTTCACTCTGTTTTAATGTTAGGAGAGACACAACTACAACTCACATTACAGTCCCAGTTTTTTATGCTGAAATTTCTCCACTGATTTTGTGGCTACTGAATCATAAAGTATTCGTTTATTTATATCTGGGTAAGTTAAAGTGCTGGTTTACATGGGATCTTGATTTCATCAGCATTATTTCAAGACACCAAAATGCTAAAAGTAGTTCAGATTCTGCTCCGTGACTGCCCCAAAGAGCACCTTACTAGTGCTGAATCTTCTCCCCAGCCTTGACTTGCGTCCACCGTCATGCCCCCTTCTGGTAGAACCCAAAGTTTTCTTGCTGCCTTGGCTTTTCATTTCTCCATTTGGTGGCAACTTCAATTCCAAAAATAAAACCTGAAAGAAATTAATGCTTCTTTAGTCAAGAATCAAATTGCAAGTACTGTCATTCAGAAAATAGTTTTCAAAAGTTATTTGGAAAATAATCTCTACAGTTTAATATGGGTTAGGAGAACATTTCTTTGGACAATTTGGAATTATCATTTTTAATAAATGATGGTAATGAAAATTACCATCAGGTATTTTGTTCATACTCTAATTTTGGCACTTTCAAAAAATACTAACACAAGCTTTTTAAACAGGCACATGTATATGCTGTGCGAACAAATTAGTAAGACCCTGTCTCAAAGTAAAAAAAAAGAGAGAGGGCTAAGGATGTAGCTCAATAGTAGAGCAAATATGCTACTGCCTTTAAGACTTGAGGTTACTCTGAGGACTCTGAGCTCTCCTAAGTATCTTGTGCTGTGATAATCAGTGTGACTGCTCAGTCATTAACCAAAATAGAAAATCAACATGGGATCTTACACTGGCATTGTGAGATCAAAAAAGCAGAGGACACTATGGGGAAGGCTCTGAAAGCCATCTAGGCCCACCACTACAACACTGGATCCTGGAAGTCCCTAGAAGACGGCCAATACAATGTAGAAATGATGAAGGGAAGAGTAAGCACCCATGAAGAAACGGGGCCTGTACAGAGCAGGGATCCAGGCTCTGGGGCAGAGGAAAGTTCCAGGGTAAACCTAACCCTCACTAAGTCAAATTAGAGGGATTAAGATCCAGGCAATTCAGAGCATTATTTAGTATGTCTACTCTCACTTACATATCTTGAAAGGATTTGATGAACTTTGGAATATTTTTTCAGCAATAATTCAAAAAATTGAAACCATCTGCATAAGTACAAGAATTTTTTTGGACAAGTTGGCACAAGAATGGAGGGAGAGATATGCCTGTGTTTCCCTAGGACAGAAGTGCTGATAGAAACCAAGAGCTGGTTCCTGTTCACAGTAGAGGCAATGACGGGGGACTTAGGAGTGAACGGCATTGAGGTTGACTATGAGTGTTGGTAACTAGTCACAGAATTGTGTTACACAGATATGGCTATAAGCATGCACAGGAATTGAGGTTGCAACATTGAACAAATACAGTTATAGGATGCTAGTTCAATTTTAATTACATAGGCTATAGTTTTACTCAAGTATTTTCTGTGTATGTGAAATTCATATTTTAAACTTGGCAGCTTATATTTTATCAGGAAATCCTAGTGCAGATATCAAAGGGTATAAAAATGACTGGATAGGAGAAAAAAATCAAATAACTGAATACCAAAAAAAAAAAAAAATGGAGCATTACTCAAGTAACAATAAAGCAATAATCCCAGGAAGACTTATTGTGATAATAACATTAGAAATATATCACATTATATATCTAAAAGTTCTTTATCTTAAGTATCTTTCTTTGGTGAAACCTTCAAAATAAACTGTGAAAGCTTCTATACAAATTACCTCTCCAGGTAATTTCCATTTTAACATGAAGACCTGAGGAGCCAACAATAGCAAGGGCCTCCTGCTTTAGCCTGGAGTTTGGTCTAGGCCTATGATGCACTTGCCTTTGTTCCTGCCCAACCTTGCTTATGCCCAAACCCAGAGATTTCATGTTTTCAATAAGTTCCCTGTGTAATATTCTGCACAGTCAGCTAAGTATTCACTTGAGTACTTCTAAGCTAAAGAATTCAAAACATAACACACACACAAGGAAAAAAGGTATCACTGAATTCAATACAGATATACTACATTATTAAGAGAAACAAAGTTCCTTGTTTCCTTTAAAACATGTAACTCTGTGGTTTAAAAATGGGCACTTCAATTTCTATGTGATGGTCACTCTTCCAAGTATTTTACATTTATCATTTATACCTCGAAACAACCTCCATTTTACTGATGAAGAAGAAACTGAGATGTAAAGAAGTGATGTAAGGGCTGGGGCTGGGGCTCAGAGGTAGGGCACTTGCCTAGTGCGTGCGAGGCCCTGAGTTTGATCCTCAGCACCACATAAAAATAAATAAATAAAAACAAAGGTATTGTGTACAACTAAAAGAATATTAAAAAAAAAAAAAAAAAGAATTGATGTAAATGGAGGAGGCAGGACTCAAACCCCAGAGTCTGGCTTCCAAGCCTTGATCTTCATCAACATGCTACAGTACTGAATCATATCTACAAGATCCAGGAAGGTTCACACTACCAGTTGTGTTTGAAGCCCCTCAAAAACAACATGACCACCCTTAACAGTAAAAGAGTGTGATGATGTGGGGCTGGGGATGTGGCTCAAGCGGTAGCGCGCTCGCCTCGCATGTGTGCGGCCTGGGTTCAATCCTCAGCACCACATACCAACAAAGATGTTGTGTCTGCCAAGAACTAAAAAATAAATATTAAAAAAAAATTTTTCTCTCTCTCACTCTCTCTCCTCTCTCACTCTCTCTTTTTTTAAAAAAAAAAAAGAGTGTGATGAGAGGAGAGAACAGAACACCAATCTTTGAAAATAAAACAAATTTTGTCAAAATTCATGTAAGTTGACAAAGATCCTAATTAGATTCAAAACAGAAAAGTCACAAAATCCCTTTTTTTATTTGCATTTCACAAAAATACCCAATTGTCTATTCTGAAGAAAGATGTGGGCGAGAGTTTTTGAAAAGACTAACTTCATAGAGCAACAGCTACTCTGTCACAGGACCACCACGACTGATCATCTGTTCAACAAATATGTAGTGGGTGCCACCTGTGATCCAGGCAAATCTTGTCCTGGACCATGCCTGCTAGTATTCTCTACTACTTTCCTGTTTCATAAGTAAAATGTTAATTTGGTGCTGGAATATTCGATTCCCAGTGCATTCTGATTATTTTATTTTACTGATCTTTAGTGTTCAGGTAAACAAATTTAGTAAATACACACAAACACCTCATTTTAACTCTAAAAATTATGTTCTAACTTCCCTGTTCCCATGATACTACCTCGGCAATGTCATCCGCACTGGTGAAGGAAAAGCTGTGGCCGACTAGTTGATAGGCCTGAGTCTCAATTGCATCCAGCTTGGCTTGCATGATATGTTTCTGACTTTCACATTCTGCAGTACTAAAGCCAATTCCATTGAGTTCCAGCAAAGCTAAGCAGTATTGAGAAGGCATTTCTACTTTACAGAAAATATCTGAAAGAAAAAAAAGATAAGAATTAAATGTTAATTCAGCCCAGGTGACTACAGCACTGCCTAAACTACATAGAATTGGTCTAGGACAATCCAGAGATGTTACCCAAGTTATCTCACATCCCAGTCTCCTCAGCAAGTTCTCAAAACAACTATTATCTTTGTGTATGCAGAGCACAACATCTGGAATAGTCTGAATTATAGGAGACTATATTTCTCCCAAGACAATAGCTCTGCTTCTACTCTTCACAGGAGTAAGGCAGACAGCTTTGTTTGCTGAACTGACTACAAGGGGTAATTCTCTACAGTTATTTGCAATATTTCTGGTCCCAACAGAATAAATGCTTGCACAAAGGACTAAATATAGATGTTTTATATTTTCCAATGCTCTTGTCAAATAGTAAAGAAATAAGTTTCTGAAATAAAAATCAGCATCTTTCTATATGCAGACATTTCTCAACAGAGTAGACATTTTAAATCAGTTTTCCCAGTATGTTTCTTGTAATATTAATTCTAAAGATGCCCTACAAAAAGGGTGGGAGTTTAGATACTGTATATTGTGAGTTTCTGCATCTATATACTATTGTTAGATATTCATGATGACTATTAATACATTAAGGGCTCTGAGAAGACTTGAAGAAAACAAATTCCAACTTGAAGTTACTTAACCATAAAACCCTTTATTTCATGTAATGCCTATTAATATCCTAAAATGTAAGTATTCATTGAATGCACTGTGGGAAATGCTGCCCTACATCATCAAGAAAAATCCATTCCGAAGACTTCAGCTTCTAAAACCCTGAGCAACCCCGGCCCACCATGCCCAGCTCCACATGTAAACATTCTTTGACCTCTTGCTGTTCTCAATCAGCAGAGAAGGATCTCCAGAGATACCCACAGTCACCACCAAAACAAGCAAACAAATGAGAGCTCTGGCCTCTAACAGTCGGCAGAAATTAGTGGGGAGTCAGAGCCTGGCTTTTTTGAGTTAGAACAGAAATTCATGTGATGTAGGATCAGTGAAATAAAGAACTTGGGTCAAATAGGAACAGTCAGGGAAATGCCAAGTAATAGTGACAGGGAGCCAGGCTGGATCCACAGGCAGTAAGAAAGAACAGGGCTGTCATGGAGACGGAGTCCTACAGCAAAAGATGTTAAAGGGCTACAGATCCTTGACACAGTGACAGGAGGAGGAACTGAGTCTGGGACTCCTGTTCTGCAACAAAACCTCAGGATAGGCTAATGTAGTCCTTGGATGTGTATAATTTGGCAAAAGTAAAACCTTTCTACAGGAAGGCTTCTCCCCAAGTTAGTCCTTAGGGTTCCACTGATGAAATCCTGTATGAACTCACAAAGAATATGGAATACACAAATTAGCAGAGAAGTGAGGAATGGGACTATTTGGGTTTAGATATAAGGTGTCCCACAAAAAAAGCTCATGCCCGACAACACTGGAATGTTCAAAGGTGAAATAATTAGATCGTGAGAGCTGGAACCTAATCAGTGGGATCCACTTGGTGGATTAATAACAGAATGGATTACTGGGTGGTGACTGTAGGCAGATGGAGCATGGCTTGAGGAAATAAGACTGGGGGAGCGCCCGTCAGGACTCTATCTTGTCTTCCTGGCTGCTCACTTCCTCTCTGCTTCCCAGCTGCCATGAGCTGCACAACTTTCCTCTGCCACCTCTCCACCATACCAATGGAGTTGACCCCCATGGAATTAACCTCTGAAACCATGAGCCAAAATAAACTTTTCTTTCTCCAAGTTGTTCTTGTCAGTATTCTGGTCACAATAACAAAACAACAAAAATGACTAAGACAGCGACTCAACAAATTTAGATCTCTAAGATTGCAGATGTATACTCCTCACAATAGAGCACAGGTATGCATAAATCATTTACAAATAAAAGTGAACAGAAACCATGTAGAACAATAGCAAAATAAAGTGCAAACACAACAATAACCACATCAAATAGAAACACATGAAAAATGTATTTAACATTTTTTAGATACTTTTTTTTAGTTGTAGTTGGACACAATACCTTTATTTTATTTATTTATTTTTATGTGGTGCTGAGGATTGAACCCAGTGCCTCACATGTGCTTAGGTGAGCGCTCTACTGCTAAGCTACAACCCCAGCCCTGTATTTAACATTTTTACATGTAAAAATATTGAATTTTTTCACAAAAAGTAGAGATGTAAAAGAGAATTAGTAACAGCTTTATGCCAATAAATTTGAAAATCTAGAATATACAGATAAACTCTTATGGCTTAATAAAACACAATAAAAAATAATTCAATAATCCTCCAGTTAAAGAAATCAAAGTTGCAGCTAAATATCTTTACACAGAGAAATAGTTATAGGCAAATTTCACCAAACTTTCAAGGAACACATCATTCCAATAATATATAAACTCCTCCAGAATAAAAATAGGTCATATTTGCAACTCATTTCATGAAGCTAGAATAAATTTGTTATAAAAACTAAAAGACGACAAAAGAAAGAAAAGTTACCATCATTTACAACCAAGTAAATGGCAAAGTTGAGACAATATGAATGTGATCACCATTACATGTTGCTGTTTAGAGAGTGAACTTATACAATCATTCTGGAATACAGTTTAGTAGAATCTTGAATTGTTGATTATTTCTATTTTCATGACAAAGCAATCCCACACCCAAGAGAAATTCTTGCCCATATGTACCAGGAAAATGTACATGTGTAAGAATATTCATATAGAAATACTTATTATAGCAAAATGAAACTCAAAACAAACAAAACTGAAACAAATCCAAATGTTCATCATTAGGAAAATGGAGAAATTTGGGCACATTCATATAGTGACACACTACACAGCAGTAAAAATGAATAAACCACAGAAATGTACTATAATATGCATGAATCGTATAAACATGATGTGTCAATGTAGGTTCATCAACTCTAACAATGAGGGTACACTCATACATTGTTGGCAGGACTGCAAATTAGTACAAACACTCTGGGAAAGTAGGATGAAGACTCCTCAGAAAATTAGGAATGGAATCACCACATGACTCAGCTATCCCACTACTTGGTATATATCCAAAGGAGTCAAATTCAGCATAGTACAGAGAAACAGCCACATCAATGTTTAGAGCAACACAATCTACAATAGCTAAGTTAAGGAGCCAATCTAGGTGCAATTCAACAGGTGAATGGATAAATAAAATGTATTAAATTTACACAATGGAGTATTACTCAGCCATAAAGAAGAATGACTTTATGACATTTGCAGGTAAGTGGATGGATCTGGAGACTATCATGCTAACTGAAATGAGGCAATCCTGAAAAACCAAATGTCAAAGGTTCTCTCTGGTATGTGGAAGCTAACTTACAATAAGGCAGAGACTGGTGGGGGGAGAATAGAAATTCAGTGGATTAGACAAAGGGGATGAAGGGAAGGGGAGAGGGATAGGAAAAGGAAATAAGTGGAATGACTCTGACATAACTTTCCTATGGGGCTGGGGATGTGGCTCAAGCGGTAGCGCGCTCGCCTGGCATGCGTGCGGCCCAGGTTCGATCCTCAGCACCACATACCAACAAAGATGTTGTGTCTGCCGAGAACTAAAAAAATAAATAAATATTTAAAAAAAAAAAACAACTTTCCTATGTACATATATGAATAAAACACAGTGAATCTCACCATCATGTACATCCACAAGACTGGGGTCCTAATTAGAATGAGCTATATTCCATGCTTCTATAATTATATCAAAATAGACTCTACCATCATGTATAACTAAAAAGAACAAATAAAATAAAAACAAGAAACAATTGTTAATAGCTCTAAAAAGATAACAGCTCACTTTTAAAAATCTGTGAAAAGTGTCTTCCGAGCATGAATAAAAACCACTGGATAAAATTAAGACACACACACACACACACACACACACACACACACACACACACTCCCCAATCTGTAACAAAAAATCCAGGAAATTTTACCTTGAAGGTTTTCCTTCTGCAACAAAGAATTGAGTTGATTCATGGAACTGAAAGTGAGAATGGACTCTATAGACGCTCTGTACCGCCCAGAATGCTCAGTGTTGACATTCAGCCCCAGGCTTTGAATTCCTTGGCCTGTCTCCAATCCTTCTAGGAGAGGGAGCTCATGAGGAAGAAAACTGGTAACTATGCTATGAAGAGTTGGTTCCTTTGAATCTGGATCTAGTAGCCAGCATGCCACCTAAATGGGACAGAGATCAGAATGTTTTCCTGATTTTTTTCAAAGACTTTTCTGCACCCTTAAAATTAAAGGGGAAATAGATAATTCATTTATAATTTCCCTTATTATTACTTATTTAGTGGTCTTCCTGGGAAAGGAGAAGAAAAGCATAAACTGCAACAGGTCTCATTTTTGGTACCAATAACACCAGCGGCCTTCAAATAAGAAAACGTTATATACCTTTCCCATCACAACAACACTCCTGAGTGTCTCATTCTGAAGCAGGTTTGAAAACCAAGTGCCTCTCAGCCAACTGAAACAGTGTGTCTGAGAATAAAAATAGAGGCTTCTCCACCAAGGCTGAAGTGAACTAATTTACTATAATAAAAATAGGTATGTATGGTTTGGGGTTTACTTAGTTCTTTCAACATCAGAGTGAGGCATATATGTTTTACCATTAAAAGTTTATACCCAGGACTGGGGCTGGGGCTCAGGGGTGGAGCACTCGCCTAGCACGTGGGAGGCCCTGGGTTCCATCCTCAGCACCACATAAAAATAAATAAGTAAAATAAAGGTATGTGTCTAGCTACAACTAAAAAATAAATTTTTTCTTATAAAAGTTCATACCCAGAGTTTTAGAATGCCTTTATATTTTCCCTTCATCATGGGAGTCTGTCACCAGGCCCAACCAACTGGTCGGCTTCCCCATGAAATTAGGAGAATTGCAGTTTCTAACAGTAGACCCAGGAGATCCAGAACTGGATATAGAAAAAGGAAATCTAAACACTGTCAATACTTCTGAAATTTACTATATGACTCAGTTACTTATTTTGTAAGTTAAGAATAAAGTTTTTTAGAGGAATAATGAATGAAAGAAACTAATGTAAAAATTGGCTAAGGTTTCTTATACAAATGAAATTTTAAAAATTAATAGTTTATCTGCTTATATCAAGTGTTGTCATTAACCATCTGCTGGTATATGGATGGAACTGGATAAAATCATGCTAGGTGAAATAAACCAGACTCAGAAAACCAAGGGTCAAATGCTTTTTCTCATCTGTGAAAACTAGAGCTAAAGGGAAAGAAAGCAGTTGGGGAGGGGTCAGATATCATAAAGACACAAGGAAGATCAGTGGGGTGGAAGGAAGGGAAAGGGGAAGATAACTAAATAAATTTAACAGAATCATGTTATATTCATATATAAAGGTACCAAAGGAAATTTCACCTTTGTGTATATGTAGGATAGAATAATAGAGGAGTAAGAATGGGGGGAAAGTGGGAGGGAAGGAAAAGGGGGAGGTAATAGGGATTGAAATCAAATACCTTGCATGTATGATTTTGTCAAAATGAACCCAAATACTATGTATGATTCTCTAATTTTAAAAAGTGATCAATAAAACCGATTATGAAATATTTCAAGTAGTTTATAAAGAAGGTGCATAAATCTAGGATATTTTTAATGAGAGGCTCACATAACCCATATTCTTGTTTTGGATTGTAGCACATCAAAATCAAGTGACAATCTTTAAATCTGCCAAAAAAGGGGGGGGGAACACCCTAAAAAACTAGGGCTGGAGACATAGCTTAGTGGCAGAGCCATCACAGAGTATGTGCAAGGCCCTAGGTTCCCAACATCACATGAAAAAAAAAAAAAAAAAAAAAAAACCTTAAGAAACTAAAGCTCATTCTATTTTCATCAACTATTTTGTCAAATAGTATATTCTCGACTCTAAATTAACACTGCATGCATCAATAGATGGGGAAAGGATATGTCTTTAAAGATATTATAAATAAATGTGTTCTGAAAGTGTACTTTACTGCTCAGTGTATATTACAATGGCATATGTGACTCCTGATAACTTAGGATCATCATTTTGAAGAATGTGTCACACTCTGCTATTACAAAGGAACACACTCAGAGACTACTAATGTGACTTGCCTCTATAGCCCCAACTATCCTCTCTTTTGGCATCTTTTATTCATGTTCTTTTCCTATTTTCTGCCTCTGCCCTCATGAATATTTGAAAAATCCTGATTTTATATACTGAATTCTAATAGTTTTAACAATTTTCTTTTCATTTAACTTACCATGGAACAAAAACTTACAACTTAAGACCAAAATTAATTTTTTTAAAAAAGCTCTAAGCAAAATCATCAATTTTATGGTTTAGGATTTGTGACATCTATGTTTTTCTCTTCACACAGACATTTCTATTATGGTATTATATTATGTGTGCATGAGATTAGTGGATAGAGAAATGACTTCTCTAAAAGATTTACACTGAATTACTGAAGCTAAATAAATACCATGCCACTTAAGAATTAACTCTAAACACTAACGGTGTTTAAGTGCAAAAATATTAAATATAACATAGAACCTTAGGGTCTTCATAACTTTGTTCCAGAGAGATGCCACATGACCGAAGAAGAATCTTATAGATCTGGATGAAATCATAGATGATGACAGAACGTTCCTTATCAGACTCCTTCTGCAAGCATGACTGAAGATGCCACATCCTGTCTTTCACAGTCAGGCCTGGATCCAGAGAAGGTGGTACCAAACTGGCACTAATCTCTAGAGGGGAAAAAGAAAGTCTTTGTGCAAAAATTACATAAATTCATTTGAAGCCATAATCTCTAGTGGAAAGACTGAAAAGACTCAGAAGCCTAAGGATATGGTTCCAAGTAATCACAAATTTGGCATGACCTTATATGTAGATGAAGTGCTTTATAATGTAAAATTATGGTTTGGGTTAGAAGATTTATAATGCTCTGCTTAACTATATGGGACAAAATTCTAAATATCAGGACTTCTAAAATAGCTGGACATGGTGGCAGTGCTCTGGAGGTATTCTCTAATCCCAGCTATTCAAGAGGCTGAGGCAAGAGAATCACAAGTCCACGGTCAGCATGGGCAACTCAGGAAGACTTCTACCTTAAGATTAAAAAAATAAAAAGGGCTGGGAATGTAGCTCAGTGCTACAGAACACCTCTGGGTTTAATCCCTAGTACAAAAACAAACAAAAAAACTTTTAAAAAATCAAGTTAACATTTTTTCAGGAGTTAAAAATAGGTATTTTGAAATGAGTTTAAAGGGAGATATATAATATAATGTCATGTCAAAAATAAAAGGAGAACTTCAAATAACAAGTTGTTTTCTTGTAAAACAACTGAAAATATTTTATGCTTGTTGAGGAAAAAATACTATCTGATGTTCCATTCCTTGTGACTAAAACATTTGGGGTCACTCCAGGGAAACTGGGCCACGCGAAATAACCACACAAGAGACAGAGATACCTTTTTCTTTGGGGTGCTGTGACGGCTCCTCTGACCTTAAAGGTCCACATAAAGATAGAGCTAGCACTGCTGACCCCTTTTATTGAGGAGAAGCCATTCAAATGAGGCAAGGGGTCAGGTTTCAAGGGGCTGAGTCTAGCTTATGGTGTCTGCTGTCAGCAGGTTGACTGACATCTAGGAAGGCCACACCCAAGGGCAGAGTTAGAGAAGGGGACACACAAAGGGGGTTTCTATGGAACATTCTATCCCAAACAGGGCAAGGGGTAATATCACAAAGGAACAGGAGAAGTAGCTTGACCCATGGGGCTGCAGGAAGGCATGCCTACACATGAAGACACACTTGGTTGCATTTTTTACTACTCTCAAGATGGGGGCTACCGTCTTCGGCTACTTAAAAGCAGCCAGATTATAGGGAGTGACCAACAGTGCCTCCACTGATCAGGAGAGGAAAACGCTGGTCACATGACATGACGGCCTCCCACAATCTGACATCCTTATTAGTTTTGCTTCTCGCCAAAAACAACCAAACAGCTGATTATCCAAAACCCTTATCAGATCACAAAGAATTTTTCTAGATCCTTCCATTTCGAAGTCCCTCCTAAAAGCTGTGTGATTCAACACTATCAAGTGTATCTGTGTAGCTCAACATTGCCTCTGGACAAGCTCCAGACCCCGACAATGCACAGAGAAACACTAAGCAACTGCTATGGTCCAGCCTTAACAGCCTCAGAAAAACAGATAGGGGACTACCAGGGCAATGCTTCTTGTGGTCTCTGGGTGTACGTCAGTGATAGGGCACTTGCCTACCAGGTAGAAGTCCTGGGTTTAAGCCCCAGCACTGTAGGAGGTAAAAATCCTTTGAGTTAATGAATGCAATTCTGTACACACTAGCTATTCTCTAAATAAACTTTTTTTTAATCCTAAAAGGAAATCCTAGGTAATGTCAGGAAATTATTCTCAACAAAAGATCACTACACTAACAGATATTTCATTAATTATATGGTGAGTGAGTCAAATACTGATTACTTACCAGAATGCTGTTGTTCCTTCTGCAATGAGACATAATAGGCATCCCTTCCACCCCAGCATACTGCCAGTCCAACCACCAGGATGTCATCAGAGCCCTGAAGGGGAAATCCATCCTCTCTAATAGGTGTTTCCTGAAGTGAGCTAACTAAGTAAATCAAATGTGAAATAGTCAAAAAAAATCTCTAACATTAAAGATATTAAATAAATTGTTAAAACAATAACAATAAATACTATATTATGGGCAAAATCTGCAGCTCCTAAAATGTGCATTATGTAGTTAGTCATTTTTAGGTGTTATGAAAGATCTTTCTAGGCTTCCCATCAATTAAGATACTTGTTGCCATATTAATATTAAAATTAGTATTAATATTAAAATATCCTAAACATTTCTTAAGATAGACTATAATCATGATTAAAGGCATTTCAACTAAATAAAAAAATAAACTACATTTCAAATTTCTATAACTTACACACTGTAAAAACTTTAGAGCAAATCCACCAATTCTTTTTTTTATTAGTTGTTCAAAACATTACATAGCTCTTGACATATCATATTTCATACATTTGATTCAAGTGGGTTATGAACTCCCATTTTTACCCCGTTTACAGACTGCAGAATCACATGGGTTACACATCCACGTTTTTACATACTGCCATACTGGTTGTATTCTGCTGCCCTTCCTATCCTCTACTATCCCCCCTTCCCTCCCCTCCCCTCCCATCTTCTCTCTCTACCCCATCTACTGTAGTTAATTTCTCTCCCTTGTTTTTTTTTTCCCTTTCCCCTCATTTCCTCTTATATGTAATTTTGTATAACGATGAAGGTCTCCTTCCATTTCCATGCAATTTCCCTTCTCTCTCCCTTTCCCTCCCACCTCTCATCCCTGTTTAATGGTAATCTTCTTCTCATGCTCTTCCTCCCTATTCTGTTCTTAGTTGCTCTCCTTATATCAAAGAAGACATTTGGCATTTGTTTTTTAGGGCAAATCCACCAATTCTAACAATTAAAAAACTGCATTAAGAGACTTACTCCTTAGTGAAGAATTAAGTACAATTTTTTAAATCTAGAGTCAACACCATTTTCTAAAAAAGTATATCCTCCATTTACAAAAAGCAAAAACCAACCCATTTTATTTACAACTATATCCCCAATAATTAGAAAATTAACTGAATAACTTTAAAAACTGGCACAAGGAATTCAATACATATTTATTAAATTTAAGTAAGCATTTATAGTCTTCTAGCATAGAGCCTGATACAGAAAATGTGTTCAATTTTGTGCTTGATAGATAAAAAATGAAAAGTGGAATTCAATATGAAAAGTACATCAAACTTGTCATTAACACATATGTTCCACAAACTGAAGATCTGACAAATACTCAAAACTTTACGAACAAATTCATCCATACATACAAATTCAAGAACTCTAATCAAACCCGATTTCCCACAACAGGTTGACAAGCTAACTACAGCTATTCCCCACGACCCTGAACCCAAGGTTCATGCACTAAGACAAAAATACACATGGCATTATTTGATCAAAAGGTTTAACTCTCTGGAAATCTGGGAGAGTTCTGTGAGGCTTTGAAATCAAGACTTTGGTATGGAATTCATGACTATCACTGGAGATACAAGTTCTACTTGAGACAGAGTTTAGAAAATGTATCTAATGCATATTGTGAAAAACATAATACCCATTGGTTACATCCCTTTGTGGTTATATAAGTAAACAGATACTATGATTTAATAGGAAATAATTAATAAGTACTGATGATTAATTAAAAATCATGATGTTATAACATTTAAATGCTATAAATATCTGATATTAAAAATATATATTGTCTTAATTTTTATGAATTTATATCCTAATGAATATAGTACATAATGGATACATCTCCTACTGTAGGGAAACTATTAGTAATTTACCTGGGCCAAATTTAAAAAAAAAAAAAAAAAAAAAAAAAAAAAGCTGTTTTACATGTAAGTCCTAATAGGAGATAAACTAAATTTTGAATAGATGATATCTAACAACTAATACTAAACAATCTAAAGTTCACCTCAGTCCACCAACTAATTTATAGGTAAGTATGAAAAAACAAAATTTTTTTTTAAATTCTTACCTTTCTTAAACCTACCACCAATAGTAGCAGTTTTAGAAGATGTCAAACTTCTAATCTTTTCACAAGCCAGTGAGATGGAAAATCGCTTTTTGCACTGCCACTCCTTAATGAATGTTTGAAAGAGAGTTTGGTCACTTGCTACATCTATGATGGCCAGACTTTCTGAACTGCACGAGGCTGGAGTTAACTGTAATCCATCCTGTGACAACTGCAGGGAAAAACTTGTGTCTCTAACAAGATTGTCCTCCTGGAAATTGTTTCTATTCTCTAACATTAAATCTTGCTTTTTATTATCTAAAGTTGAGCCAAATGTGCAATCTTCACCAGGCTGTAAAGCGTTACTTGTTTTCTGAACTTTTACAGATGCTCCAAGCATTTCTGGAAATACCAGCTTAGAAGCAGATGCTGGAATGGGTGTAGGAGGAATGAGACCATTATCATCAGCTATCAAGCCCTCTTTACAAGGCAAGTGGAATGAGGTTTCTCCATGTTTGGCACTGCTCTCTAATGCCTCAATCTTGCTTTTTACTTCATTATTAGGGAAAATTGCAATTGCCTGTACTTGATTTGTTTCCAAATTTAAAATCACTTCTTTCCTCTCATGTAACTCTGTATTTTCACCTTTTAAACTAGACAAGTTTATAGTTGTTAATTTTGGCTTCTCATTTTCCAGAGGACTGGAAACTTTATCTAAAATCCTTTGTAATTCTGGACTTAAGTCAATTGATGCCCCTGACCATCCGAATGAATTATTTTGCCTTGTCCCAGTTAATCTGGACTTTGAAGCCTTTTCATCATCTTCATCTCCTCCAATTACTTCTCCATGCAGATGTCCATTATTCACAATCACTGAATCACTTCTACCTAATGCTTTAAGAGATACCACAGAATTACATTTCTCTTGGACAGGAAATATATCTACATTATCCAAAGCTTCAGCCATCTGAACAGAATCCACTTCTGAAAACATAATAGATTCATCATTGACACAGGTCAACTGCTGCAAAATGCCTTGATGCTCATTCACATTGGATATTTTCACTGGGTCCTCTTGTATACAAACAGAATCACTGAAATGGTTTGATGTTATTTCAGGAGGAAGGGGTTCTTTCATTTGTACATCAAGTGGTTGTTCTTTTACTAGGAAGTCTTCACTAAAACTGTCAAACAGTAAACTATCACTCATATTCAAACTTATCTCAGGACCAGGCAGACATTCTCCCTCAGTATCAGTAGGAGAGCTCTTCCAAGGAACCACAGGTGTGACTGGTTTTACCATTTCTTGAGTTTGATAACCTTGAAGAAAACTATTTAATTGTGAGTCAGTAACAGAAAGTTCATTCCCTTTAAAGCAAGGGCTATTTTCCTCCAATAGAATTGGAGAATGAAAAACCAGGCTTTCTGGAGTCAGACTATCGACCTCTTGTTCAGTGCTCTGTTTCACAGTTTCTGTGGTCTTCAGGTCCAACCTCTCTTGGTTAGTGACTCCTGGGGAATGCTGTTCACCAGAAATATGAGACTCACTGTGGAAAGGGTTCAGATCCTGTTTTTCTACACTCTTCTGTATTGTCCCTGCTGCCAGGTTGGTGTCTTTCGCTCCTGGTTTGGCATTTTCAGTTGCCATCTGTTGAATTATTTTCTCTGACTGAGTATCCAAATAGAAACTATCTTCAAAATCACAGACTAAACCTAAGTCAGAAACACAATTATTTTCAGTTTTGTTTGTTACATAAGCATTTGTTTTTTCTTTTATTCTAGAAGAATTTAGAAAATTCTCATGCTGGCCTCCTGATTTACCAAATGTTCTCATTGACTGAAATATTCCAGGGGTTACCCCACTTCTGTGTATATTATCTCCTAATGCCTGAAAATGATTTGGCTTATTTTCCTTACTCTTAAACTTTATACTTTCACATGTGATCGCAGTAACAACTGGCTCTTTATGCATATAACTACTGACTACCTCACAGGGCATTTTTCTCTGTATTATTTCTTTCTGTTTGATGTTAGTGTCTGTTGGCTTATCATGTTGCTTTTCCAGGCCCTGATTAACTGGATGACTATCATGATATACCACAGAAACATTCTGATTTTTTAAATCATTTTGTATCAGCACTGCGTTTATTTTTTCTGTTTCAACAACTGCTGATCCTCTTCCGTTTTTACTAACCACACTAGTAGCTTGACAAGTCATGGTTTTGCTTTGGGATCCTGTGACAGAACATTTCTCCAGAATATCATTAGTTGTTGTTCTTTTCTTTAAACAGCTTTGCTCTGTTTGTAACAGCAATGATGTTTTGTTGTAATTTCCCTTAGTGTAAAAAGGTACATTTTTGGCAAATGGCTGTGGACTTCTAAATTCTATATTCTTCTCATCCACGGTAAATGGTTCTTCACAAACATCAGGACTAAACATAGTCTGCCCTTTCAAATCAATTCCACGCTGCCCAGAGTCTTTCACAGGACTACCATCCGTGGACTGTTTTTGATGCTTTCTATTATTCCAAGATTGAAAGCCTGTGTTCATCTCTTCTGAACTGAAATTCAAAGCTGCTTTTTTTGTTTTCTCTAATGAGAAAGTCTGAACAACTTTTCTAGTGCCTGATTTTCCTTTGTTTAGAGATGTTCTCAGCTTCTTTTTATGTATGCCCAAAGAAGCCCGCTTTCTTGCTCTGGAAATGGAATATCTCTGATGTTCCTGATTGCCATCCTGGGAGTTACAATGAAAGGAACTTGTATGCTCTCTAGTTTTATCTAAATCTTGCACTACATCAGGTGAATGCTTAATATAAGAATCACTAAATCTTATATTACTTTTGTTCTTTGATGTTAATCTTTTATGAGAACTTGTAGTTTGGGTTATCAACGTGTGTTCCTGTTCTGACTCACTTCTGCACAGTGAATTTGTACCAGAACTTAAAGGGGAGTGAGGATCCCATTGCACTCCCATTTCAACTAAGTCCTGATGCAGAATCATTTTGGCTTCTTCTACTATAAGGGCTGCTGCTTCCCTTTCAGTTAAACCTTTTCTGCCAGTCACCCAAATAGTTCGCATATTCCGACGTTCTTCAACTGCTTCCTCTTCCTCATCCACTGCTTTTCGGGCACTATGGAAAAAGATTTTTTAAAAAAGAAGGAAATTAATGTGTTGATTAATTCATTCATACAACTAATATTTATTAAGCATTCAATCTGAGCTGTTCTAGGAATTAAAGAAATAACCCTGAAAAAGAGGGATATCTACTCTCATGACTACCTGGGGAAATCAGGAAAAAAAAAATGTTTAAACTTATATTCTATGTCATCTGAGGACAGTATAAAAAAAAATCACCAGAAAAGGGTGGGTGGTTCTGCAATTTTAAAATAGCATAATAAGGAAATGTTTAACTAAACTTCTTTAAGCAAAAGCCAAATATTAAAAATTAAAAAGGGTCATAATGTTGTCATTGAAAACAAATCATCCTACACACTATAAACTCTAGACCAAATACTGAAGAGACTGGAGAGTGGCCAAAAGAAAGCAGAAACTGGATGGGGGTTGAATGTTAGAACAAATAAATGACAGTGGGTGAATTTTCACACTTTTCACCCCAAAGTGGCTCTAGTCAGTACCATGTAGGCCCACTAAGAGTTTGGATTAAAACCTGGAGACCACTGACTGAATTCAGAACAGAGCTTAGGGTAAATATAGGAGTTAGAAATTAAAGGGGGAATGTCTAAAAATGAGAAAGTCAAAGAAGGAGACCCCAAATTCTTCATATAAACTCTGCCCAGTATATGGCTATAAATTATACCAGTGTGGGAAGACCCCAAGTAACCTGTTAAAAAGTCTGAACAGAGACTTGAGCTACTACCCACCAAGTTTAGAGTTTGAATTCACCCAAAATGACATACAATATCAGTGCTCTTCTGGGCAACATCATAGTATACAGACCCTAAAA
This sequence comes from Spermophilus citellus, assembly GCF_964194105.1. Taxonomy (NCBI): domain Eukaryota; kingdom Metazoa; phylum Chordata; class Mammalia; order Rodentia; family Sciuridae; genus Spermophilus; species Spermophilus citellus. The sequence goes on from NC_138188.1 coordinate 105,818,667, forward strand.
AGTCAAACATATGTATAATTGAAATACCAGGAGGAGGAGGAAGACAGAATAGGGAGAAAATTATGCAAGAAATAATGGCTGACCAATTTCTGCTTCCAGCTAAGATGGGGTACTAGGGTCCAATTCAGCTGCTCAGGTAAAACAACTAAAAAAACTAAGGATAAGTTATAAAAGACGTTATAGCTTCCATTCTGCTTTCCCTTGGATCACCGATTCTGGGGAGGTCATCCATCATCAGATGTTTTATGGAGTGCTCCATCTGGATCACACCTGAAGCATCAAACACCAACTTACCAGAGTGGACATGAGTTTTCCCAGAAGCACACCCAAGTTAAGCCTTCAAATGACTACAGTCGTAGCCACCAACTGAGCTGCAACCTTATGAAAGACCCCAGGCCAGATCCACCAGCAAAGGTGCACCCAAATTCATTACTTACAGAAACTTCAAGATAATATATACCTAAACTGCTATTCTTAAGCCACTGTTTTTAAGTATTTTGTTACATAAAATAGAAACTTACCTAGTAAAACTATTAAACTTCAAATATATGGGAAAAGATCCCAATGCTTACACACAAAAAGATCAAATAACTTACCGGAGCAAAAGAATATGAGTACCATAAGACTTATCTGTGGGAAGCCATCCGTGAAATACATGAGGACCTCCTCTCGGCATGGATGCCAGGGAGGGATAGGCCTGGCACTGGGAACTTTCCCTAGTTCTCCCACGGCAATAGATAGCCCAATGCATGTGACCTTTCCCTCTGCTCTGCCAGAAAGGTTCCTCATAGTAGTACCAGAGATGGGCATACCCCTTTAGGAACTGAACAGCCTACCTTTATCCTATTTTGGTGAAGAACATTCTATGGAAGGCCATTGATGTTTCCTGGTATAAATAAAAAGATGCAGGCTCCATCTTTGTCCAGAATCTCAATCTGTCTGATCAGCTTGCCTGTCCTGTTCTGACATTTGCAACTACTTTTTTGTATGTTTTTTTTTTTTTCACTATTTTATTTATCTTTGCTTTTATTCCTCAGCCAGCCCATTCCACCGAGGGGAACCCCATTCCTACCACCCGTGCACGACTTGGGAGGGACTTGAACTCAAGTTACCCTGAAGGTAGTAAATTTTGTTACCCTTTTCATAGACCAGATCCCAAAACTAAGGGAGATAAGGATAATTCCTTCTAACCATAAAATCTGTAAGAATTTATAATTAAGAATCCAATTAGAACACACCAGCATGGGCCAAGGTGACCTAGAGTTGCCATGACATAGGGACTTCGAAGTCTGATGTCAGCCTGCTGTGACTAAAAAGTCAAGAGGTGGACCTAGGCAGGACTCTCCAGAACTTAGGAGGGATCCCCAATAAAACTGGAGTGCAGGAGAGGCACACTGTCCCTCTCTTCTTGAGAGGTCACTTGAGGGTCCCCTCTCCCTTTTCCTATCCCTTCAATAAACTCAGTTCCTGTTACTCTGGGCAGCTTGTCTGAAATCTTTTTTGAATTGATCACAAGAATTGGGATTTGGAAGAGACAAGATGGGGATCAGTGGGAAGTGGCTTTTCTCATAGCTCTGTGGACAATTAATACAGGTTGGAAAAGATCAAAAACTGCTGAGAAAGGACTGGGTCTAGAGCTCAGTGGAAGAGTGCTAGCCTAGCAGGTGTGAGGCACTGGGTTTTATTCTCAGTACCACATATAAATAAATAAAATAAAAATCCATGAATAAATTTTAAAAAAAAGTCCTGGGAAAATCATGGCATGGGGAATCCCAGGATCAGAGGGGCTGCCTGCCCTAAGCCAACCCAGAAGCTATTCGACCCAATAAACTGGTGCACAAATGTCACGTCTGCCAGCCAGTTCAGGAAGCCCAAGCTGGAAACATGTTAATACCTCCACGATAACTGCAGCACTAATTCAGACCAGGAACTTAGATCCATGAGTTCCGGGCTGAGACCAATACATGAATCCTGCTGACACTAACGACGAGATCTAAAGTGAGCCTACCAAATCAGGAGAATCTCTAGCACAAAGAATTTCTGCCTCATCCCATTGAAACTGGCAGAGCGCAGGACCACAGGCAGAGAGAACTTGAACAGGGAGGAGTACTTAAGCTCAGTGCTCTAAAACAGTCCTTGAGAAGCCAAATAAGGGCAGTATTGCCAAACAACAGAACAGGTGAAGCACTGAAGCACTGGGTAGAGTCCTAGAAGTGTGTTCATTCATTACGACCTGAAACACCCCACACAACAAAACACTTGGGGCAATACCAGACCAAATCCTCACCCAGGGAGCTTCACTTGCAGAAACTCATCTCACAGAACCCGACGGCAATTACACACCCTGGAAGTGAAGCCAAAAGTGTCTTCCACACACCCTCATGCTGAGAAGGGAAGCTAAGAAATGGAAAGGCAGCTGGGCACAGACACTGGTGGAGTACTCTCATTGACTATTCTGTAATTTTGTTTCCATTTTGCTGTTTTGTTTTTGAATGCACACTGATTGATACATGACAATTATTCATTTGTACACATATTTATTTATGATTTTTCAGTTGTAGCATTTTCTTGAAGATAGCTATTTTCATGCTGTTTTTTGAGGGTTAAAGTTTTTGATTAGTATATTTTGGATTTATTTTTCATTGTCTGTTTCAAAACATTGTTTTCCTTTGTTAATATTTCTCTCATTTTTCTTGCTAACAGCCAAACTCGATTGCTTGTTTGCATGCTAGCGCGCTCTCTTTCTCTTCCTTTAATTCCTTTATTTCTCTTTTTTGTTCTCCCCCCTTACAAACACATCCTATATCACCTCTGCATTTGCCCTATTCATTTCATGAATCTAAAAACCCTGTTCTACCACCCCATCACTTTCCTCTTAAAGAACTCTATCTTTAACTAGATACTTATACATATTCATATATCTTTATTTTTTCTCACTTCTACCATTTTATTTGAAGGCAGTTATTTTTCATGGAGCAATATTTTGAGGACTAAGATGTTTGATTAGCAGATATCAATTTTATTTTTGCAATTTATTATTTCATTTTTGTATTTTTTATTTATTTTATTTTATACATTGTTTTCTCTTACCTATCAGTTTCCCTCAACCCTTTTTCTCTCTTTTCCTCTGCTAACAGCTAATCTCCATTGTTCTCTCCTTCACTCTTCCTTTAATTTTTTACTTCTATTTTCTCTCCTCCTCTCTCATAATCATCACACCCTATATCACTTTTGTTCTATCTCTGATCACGACTTGGATTTGTAGACCATTTGTAAACTTAATGTTTTTGCCATGGGCAATAACTGATCATTTCATTTCTGATTATTGTGACAATAAACATTACAGATTTCATAGCAAGAGCTATTTGGTGTAATGATGTAAATTGTTTACATTGGTGGTTATTATCTGTCTCCCCATAAACCATGAGATACTGGAAACCTTCAGGGATATCTACTACCTTAAAGCAACTGTTAGATAAATAGACACCCAAACAACATGAAAAACCCAAGGAACACAATCACCCCAAACAAACCAAAATATGTCAAAAAACAGAATCTATTGACACCACTGTGATAGAAATGTCAGAAAAGGTGTTTAAAGTGTCCCTAATTAAATTGATCTGCAAGGTAAAAGATGATATAAAGCAGAAAATACAGGAAGAAAAAGATCACTTCTATAACAAGACAGAGATTCTGGGAAAGAAAAAAAAGCAAAAATCTTTGAAGTGAAAGAATGAATAAACAAAATTTAAAATTCACTGGAAATATCACAAGCAGACCAGACCACTTAGAAGACACAGTTTCAAGAAATGAAGGCAAAATATATAATCTTGAAAATAAAGTTGACCATGGAGAAAAGATGTTAGGAGAACATGAACAGAACTTCCAAGAAATAAGGGATAACAGGAAAAGATCTAATTTAAGATTTAAAAAAGATCAAACAAAGGCTCAGAGAAACAATCAAAAGAGATGCATAATACCAGAAAATTTCCTAAACCTTAAGAATGAAATGAAAAATCAAATACATGAAGCATGCAGGACCCCAAATATACAAAATTACAAGACCCACACCAAGGCAAATTATTGTGAAAATGCCAAACATACAGACTAAGGACAGAATTCTAAGCGCTGCCAAAGAAAACAAGTCACATTTAGAGGGAAATTAATTCTAATTTCAGCTGGTTTCTCAAGCTAGACCATCAAAGCTAAGATATGGAATCATATATCCCAGGCTTCGAAAGAAAATAAATGTCAACCAAGAATACAATACTCTGCAAAATTAAGCTTCAGATTTTTCAATGAAATAAAAACCTTCCAGGATAAACAAATATATAAAAATAATTCACAACCAGAAAGCCTGCACTACAAAACATTCTCAACAAAATATTTCATGAAGAAGAAATGAAAAATAAAACTGAAAATGAGAAAAGGGAGGAACTACACTAGAAGAATTGTCAATCGCAGGATAAACTAATTCAAGTTAAAAACCAGAAATAATTCAATTAGGCAAGAAATAATTCAATTCGGCATGAAAAATCAAATAAAAGCACAAGAAATTGTGAGGAAGAAGCAATATACCTGTACTTACAGAAAAAAAAAATAGTAACATACCTGGAAAACCCCACAGAATCAATGATAAAAGTAACTCAAACAATAAAGAAATTCACAAAATAGCAGGACAAGACATGCATAAAAATCAGTAGCCTTCAAATCTCAACTAATAATCATGTATACAATATCAGAGAAACACCAATTAAAATAACAATGAATATTAAATAGGAATAAATTTAACAAGAAATGTACAAAAATCTACAAGGGAAACTTAAAAAAAAAAAACAAAAAACCTCCTGGAAAACAAAGACTAAATCAAATGCAAAGAAACAACCAATCTTTGGATATGTTGACTCAACATTATACAGATATCAGTTCTCCAATTAAATTTTGATTGATCTCAATTGGCCATAAAACCCCATTAAAATACCAATGATGTTCTTAACAGAATAAGAAAGAACAGTTCTTAAATTCATCTGGAAGAATAAGACACCCAGAGTAGCCAAAGAAATATTGTGCAAGAAGAGCAATGCAACAGGAATCACAATACCTGGTCTCAAATTATAACAAAGAGGTATAATAACAAAAACAGCATGGTACCAGCATTACAAGAGGCAGGAAGTGGGGGGAAGGGGTGCTGGAGTTGTGGCTCAGTGGTAGAGTGCTTGTCTGGCATATGTGAGGCCCTGGGTTTGATCCTCAGCACTGCAAATAAATAAATAAAAATGAAAAATCCATATTAGGAAAAAAAAAAAAGGGCAGGAAGACCAATGGAACAGAATAGAAGACACAGGGCAAACCCACACACTTACAGTCATGTAATTCTTGGAAAAGGTGCCAAAATATTTGTTGGAAAAAAAAAGAAAGCATTTTTAACAAACGATGCTGAGAAAACTGGATAGCTACAGGTAGAAGAATGACATAGATCTCTATATTTAAGTCTACACAAAAGTCAAGTGTCAAATATTTAACAATTAGACCAGAAACCTTGCAAGTGCTAGAAAAAAACATAGAGTAAAAACTCTACTATGTTGGCAGGGAAAGAGAGCCCAGAAAACAATGTGTTCCACTCCACAAACAAAGCTACTCAAAATGCACAAAAGGAATTCCTCTGCTACATTGCCTCTCTTCCTTTCTCCAGGATTTCTGAATATCTGTTGTGGCTATCACCCTACAACCCTGGAGTTGACAAGTTGGCCCTGAGCTTCCTCCTTGGGCACACTCCTCCATGACCCTCATTATGCTTCTCCCACCTCCTAGAATCTTCTGCACATTGTTATCTTTCAGGCAGCAATCAAGCAATCTAGTCCCTAAGACCAGGCTGGGATCAAAAATCTTCCATTTCCTGGCTGCAAACAGAGGGCCCCTGCCTCAATCTGGAAAGTTGCTTTACCACAGAAGGATTTATGGCCCTTGACTTTTTGTTTAGGAAAATACTCAAAGACTTTTTTTTTTTTTTCATATCTCTGGTTGTATACAAAGTATGTTCACACCAATTCATATCTTCATACATGTACTTAGGATAATAATGATCATCACGTTCCACCATCATTTATAACCCCATGCCCCTTCCCTTTATAAAGGACTGGTCAATTATTTTGGAGAATGTATTCCAATTTAGTTTGTTTCTTTATGATTAAATTCATTCTCAACATTTTGGGTAATAAATATTCTAGGAGTATTGTATATTACTGCATTGAATTCTTTAAAAATCACTGAGAGTAGATTTCTAAGTGTTCTCAAGACAGAAAACTTATGTTTTGTCTCAACTTAGCCATTCTACAATACATACCTATTCAAAACTTCATGTTGAACATCATGTTGAACATGTTGAACATCATAAATTTCTCCTTGGGCACACTCAAAATTGACACATATAAATGTTGTCAATCTTAAAAATGAATTAATTTATAAAAAAATTAAAAAGCATACAACCAAAGATATGAAAACCTATGCTCTGTGTGTGTAATAATAATTATAATGCATTCCACTGTCATATATAAATAAAAAATAAATAAATTTTTTAAAAAAGAATACTGAATAGCAAGATAATATCATCCTCACCCCCCAAAAAAAATTAAAAAGCAATACAATGGCCTCATGGTATTACATGATGCACATAATACTAATTTGTCCTGCTAAATACTATCACTAATTTTGATCAATACAGGTTCTAGGCTTTCAGAAGTATAACCTTTGCAACAACAACCTCACTATAATATAGAAGTGATGTACTTGCAAACAACACTGTTTTTCAGTTGAACTTTTTAAAAATGGATCATTTGTGGCATGTTGTTACCATGTAAAGATTTTTCCATACCTGATTTTCTTTACCTCAGGAACTATCAGTACATATTTCCAAAGGTTCTATGAAACCCAAACTCCAGAGGTGACTAGCACTTTTAGAAGTTGGTTTTAAGTCACATTCTAGGTAGACTTTCCAAAGAAGTCTATCTAATTCTAAAACAGACTCCCCATCTTTTTTGTGAACTCACAAAAAGCTGGAGTTCTTTAATCTATAATGACTCCTTCAGTGTTTGTGTCCTAGCTGCTGAACTTCAGTAGACTGCTGAAAATGACAGCAATGAGAAATACCACCTAATCAGCTGGTAGCCTGACACTCAGGAAAATGATGGAAAAACAAAATCACAAATCACAGAGCACAGTAACAATGCACAACAGATTAAAAGTCTACACATTTTAATAGCTCTGCAATATATCACTAATGTACAATAAACAAAATTAATATTAGAATGACAAAGGACCTAGCTAATTTGACAAAGTTATTAAGAAAAGGTTAAAATATATTGTTTTGAAAAGTAGAAAGGACTGTAATCCCAGCAGCTCAGGAGGCTGAAGTAGGAGGATCGTGAATTCAAGCCAGCCCCAGCAAAAGCAAGATGCTAAATTCAGTGAGACCCTATCTCTAAATAAAATACAAAATAGGGCTGGGGATGTGACTCAGTGGTCAAGTGCCCTGAGTTCAATCCTGGTACTCAACCCCCATCCCCAAAAAAGTAGAAAGCATTTTCCAAAGATTTTTCTTCAAAATTGTTAAAACTTTTTAAATTACTAAATTACCTAAAACAATCACAAATATGTACAAAGAACCCTAATGCCCAATTTAAAAAGAGAGAGAGAGAGAGAGAGAGAGAGAGAGAGAGAGAGAGAGAGAGACCAAAAATTTCTACTATGATACCCTATGTATCCCTTAAAAACCCCAGGCACTGCAAAATCACACACTAAAACCATATGAGCTTAGGAGAAAAAACAAAATTGAAACAGACCACTAAAAATATAATGATCTTTGCAACCAGAGAGAACTGATAAAAATAATGTGAAAACACTTATCACAGTTAAAGTTCTACAAGTGTTTGCAACGATCATTGACTCTGAGGGACATTCTTACTTTGAGATAGACACAGGCCCTTCTGGAGGAAAACACTATCAAAAAGAACCCATGTTCATCAAACCCATAAACCTGACTTTGATTACACTGTTGCATGGCCCTCCTTATAACACTGGTTTGGATACAGACAGCTTGCAACTTCTTCCGCATTAGGGCTCTCATTAGTGAGGATGTAGTGAAAACAAAGATACCCCAGGAGAGAAAGAACCATAATATGGGCACAGGCTAGCATCCTGTCTAACAGCGATACAGAAACAAATACCTCCATCAAAGATTTTCTGCCTCTTTACCTCACCTCCCTTCTTCCCACCTGAAATCTTAAGATTATCAAAAAGAAAGGGTACATAGAGGAGGAGATATGTAAGATCCAAGAGGATAGCAAAAGACTACGCCCCATGTGTTACAAGTTCCACACCCTGGATCAGGCCAGAAATGAGTAGGAAGAAAGAAACATTGAACTGGAAAAGAGATTAATGCTTTGATTGAGAACACATTCTTAGGTACCCAAAAATAAAACTTTTAGTACCAGAAAGTAACTAAATAGTTATGAATGTGTTTGGTTCTTCATATTGGAATGAGTTCCAACAGTGACAGTTAAAAATAATTAAGTTACTCCTTGATTATATGCTGAGTCCAGCCCATACAATGAATTGGTTAAATTCCACATTCACAAAAAAAAATGTGTCAAGGAATCCTCTCCTCACAAAATGTTTTGAAGGACTAGTTTTCCAAAGAATTTCTGCAAAGAATGCATTTTAAAGTGCTCTTGGGGCTGGGGATATAGCTCAGTTGGTAGAACGCTTGCCTCGAATGCACAAGGCCCTGGGTTCGATCTCCAGCACCACAAAAAAATAAAATAAAATAAAATTAAAAATAAAGTGATCCTGACCAAAGAAAGTATATGATGAGCCCTGGATATGTAATGAAAATGAAAATTCATCAAAGACAAAAGCATTGGTACTATATTTTCATTCAATCTTTTCAGGAGAGAATTATGATCCTTTTAGAAGTGGCTTTTCAATCAGGCAATATTTATAAAATACACAAAATGAAAAGTCATCCTCAAGGAGAAAAAAGTAGTCACATATTCTTCCATTTATCAAGTATTTCATGAGATTAAGAGCAAAATATTTTAATACTTATCATTATTTAATTTCATTATCTGACATGACATTTCATAACCTTATCATTTCATAACCCTATGTAAATAAAGAGGCTTCCTCACCTTTTGAAAGGCACAGCATTTTTCAGAGCCACCTCCACCTCAGCGACATCTGCTCTAGCAAGATCTGCCACAGAAAGAAAGCCAGCAGCATAGAGGAACCTGGCCCGCTGGGCATTGAGCAAGGATACTCGAATCAGGTCACACAGCTCCCTCTGGATGCCGAACGTGAGACGTTTCTGAAACTGGGAAAGTAGTAGTTCCATGTTGTGCCAGCCCAGACGGTTGGAAAATACTGTTATCATCCCTAAGTGATAGAATAAATGTTAAGTTGATAATGTACTGATAAAAACAGAATAATAAAAAGCTCCTTATACACAAATTCTCCATTTCTTCACATGTACTTCTTTTGTTTTGTTTGTTTCCCGCAGAATTGTAAGATTTCACAAGGCCCAAGGGATAAATTAATGGAGAACAGACATATATTAAGGACCTAGAAAAATGAACACTAAATGTGCTAAATACAATAATTGTCTCTCATTAATTCTTGATTCTAAATTTAACATTTGAAAACTGAGGCAGAGCACATAAACACAAAACAAACAAAAAGCCTTCCCAGTAGTCCATTCCCCTCTGCCTTACTTTTCTTTTTCCTTTTTTGGCAGTACTAGAAATTGAGCCCAGGGTTACCACTGCACTACATCAGCCCTTTTTTTGAGCCAGTCTCTAAGTTGCTAAGGCTGGCCTCAAACTTGTGATCTCCTGCCTCAGTCTGCAGTGGAGATTAAAGGCATGCACCTATGCATCCAGCTTCTTCCTAAATTACTTAAGGAAGAGAGAACTCTAAAATACAAGTGAGGGACTCTTTCCACCTAGAGGAAGACAGCTTATTTAAATATTCAAATGCTACAAGAACTACAAAGAGTAAAATTCCAGGTTGCCATTTAAACAGCTAAACCCAATTGAAATAAAGAGGTCAGAGCAGCCAAGTGTCATGCCTTTGAGTCACCTCCCTATGAGAACATTAATCCTAAAGGCAATCTTAGATCTTTGATGCCAGTGAGTTAGAGTCCCTCCCTCCTCACCACCCACTGCCTCCATCTTCCCCTCAGCACTCCTTCATATACACACACCTTCAATCACAATGAAACCTCCTGCTCATGTAAATATATACATCTTCTAGTAGCCCGGGGTTTCCTTCCTAAGAAAGAAGGTCCCCTGATAAAATCAGACCCAGAATTCCTTGTTTGTCTAGCTCAGAGAACATGGGTTTCATATATTAAGGCACACCAATTCTTCCTAAAAGAAGAGGAAATATTGGGGAGGGAAAGAGGAAATACTAGGGGATGATATTTAACAATTATATTGCTATATTGTGTGCATGTATGAATATTTAACAACAAATTCCACTGTTAAGTACAACCATAATGTACCAATAAAAAATATGGAAATAAACAAGAAAAGAAGAGAGAATGATTTAAACAGTCAGACAAGAGTCCAGGAAATGCTTTCTGTTTGACATTCTCATTTTCAACAATATGTGTTAATCAGTACTTTGAGAAAAGGGAGACCATGATAACTTCACTTCTATTTCTTCTTTCAACAGGAAAAAAAAAAAGGAAGGAAGGCAGAAAGGAAGGAAGGAAACTAAAAATACAAACAAACAGGCCAGGTGCATGGGAGCATACCTGTAATCCCAGCAGCTCGTGAGGCTGAGGCAGGAGGACTGCAAGTTCAAACCCAGCCTCAGCAACAGTGAAGTACTGAGCAACTTAATGAGACCCTGTCTCTACATAAAATATAAAATAGGGCTGGGGATGTGGCTCAGTGGTTGAGTGCCCCTGAATTCAATCCCTAGTACCAAAAACAAACAAACAAAACAGAAAGAAGAGGAACAGTCATCAGGTTCCTAAGGAACAGAGGGGGAATAAGGCCCACTCAGCTTTGTAGCAGTTCTCTACAGGATGTGAGGCCAGAGAAGCCATAGTTTTAGATTTTCTGATGATAACAGGAACTACACAAAATTATACCACTATTAGAGAGACTTATGATAAAATGGAATTTGAACAAAAGGAATCTTAACAACCACAGTCTTCAATAAATCCAGTGTTCAATAAATGTGAAACCCTTTAACTGACCTGCATAAATAGCAGCTGACTGTTGCAAAGATTGAATTTGTCCACGATTGCATCCATATTTCTGATTTATTTCCTTTAAAGGAATTTCACTGATTAAGTCTAGTAGCACAAGACTGGTGAAAAACCTAAAAAATAAATCACCAACATTATGGTAAGAGATCACTTGTATCTACTACAAAAGTACAATGTGTGCTGCAAAGCAACTAAGAACCACAAAGACAATGGAGGGTTTAAACACTCCAGGAGGATTTCTAATAGGAAATAGGCTGGTGGACAAAGACAGATCAAAGTTTACAAAGTAAGTGTTGGCATGCAGTACAGAGCAAGGAACTAATGTCAGTTTACAAAAAAGTCCTTCATATTTCAATACTGCTAATTTTGAATAAGACTTGGTTCAAAAAATGCAATGGCACAAAAAATTAAAAGAAGACTTAATACATAGATATATGATTATCTAATCACATTTCAATAAAATCACAATCTGATTATAAAATCTGGTTTTGATTTTAAAAGCAACAATGACAAGTAATTCAAGTATATAAATCCTTATAAAATTTACACTTGAATGTGTTGTAAATAATATAATAAAAGAAAAATAATTGTATATTTCAAAGAAGCTAAAAGACTAAAATTTCCCCACCTAAGTCTTTTAATTATCTCTTCCTACTTGTAATGAATTACTTCTAAGGGTGCCCAAAGCATAATTCCAAGTGAATTCACAGTAAATTGACAGTTCTGATTCATATCTTCTTTAAGGAAGGGAAATCAGACATTCTAAAAGAGTTTCATATGTAGTGGTTGCTAAGGTATAAGGTGCAAGAAGAAACTAAAATATTTATAAATTCAGTAAACAAAAGAAACTGAAAATTTTACTATAGTTAGCAAAAATTTTTATTTTGTTGACAATTAAAGTTACCACAACAAATGGACGTTGGCTGTAAGCCAGACACTGGGTGAAGCACACTGAGTTCAGGCAACTATGTTTACCTTTTGTGGATGGCCATTTGCCGGTGCTGTTTTTCAGTTCTGGCTTCTACTTTGCCTTTCACACAGCGAGCCAAGAATCCTTCTTCAACTCCTACTAGCTCTGCCACCCTTTTCATAGAAGTTGGCAACTTTTCCCATAAACAAAAAAATCGATACCAATCAATAGTAGTCCAATCTTCAAACATAGGTGTCACCTAAAGGGAAGAAATATCAGGCATTAGCTAAAACTAGTGCATTACAGAGGGCTGGGGATGTGCCACAGTGGCAGAGCACTAGCCTACCATGTGCAAGATCTTGGGTCTAATAGTCAGCACTGGGGGAAAAAACACTACTGCATTACAAAAGGAACAAAATTATAAATCCATAAAGACAAATTTCATAATAAAGACAAAGGCCTCAGGACTTATAAAAATGTGTGATATACCTCATTTAAATGGAAACAACCTTTACTCATGAACAACTCACTGCTGGGACAAAAGAAAGACACCACTATGCATACAAACTGGATTTTATAGATCCTACAACTTTAATCTTATATCACATTTAATCACAATACCATATAATAGGTACAGTCTTAAGTATTCTGTGTAATTGCCATGAAAGAATGAGTAAAACAGAAAGAAGAGACAAAAGAAGGAGAAATCAATATTCAGAGTTGATATTTTATCTAAAATGTCCAGGATTCAACAAAAAACTATAACACATGAGAGAAAAAGTGTGTCCCAAACACAGGGGGGAAAGCAAGGCAAAAGAAATACCTATGAGAGAGTCCAGATGTTAGGATAAACAAAGACTTCAAAGCAGATGTAATAAGTATGGTCAAAGAACAAAAGAAAGTCATACTTACAGAAGTAAGACTGCATGATGGCACTGGCTCATCAGTAGAAAGCATGCATAAAGAGAACGTTATTAAAATAAGGGTCAAGGGGCTGGAGTTGTAGCTCAGTGGTAGAGGGCTTGCCTAGCACATGCAAGGCCCTGGATTCAATCCTCAGCACCACATAAAAATAAATAAATAAAATAAAGGTATTGTGTCCAACTACAACTAAAAAAATAAATATTTAAAAGAATAAAATAAAATAAGCGTCAAATGGAAATTCTGGAGTTGAAAAATACAATAACTAAAATGAATAGAGAGCTTGACCATATACCCAAGTGACATAAGAATCAGCAAAAGTGAAGATAGATTGGTAGAGATTATGCAATCTGAAAGAGGGAAGAACACTGGAGAAATACGGTAAACTTTAAGTTTGCCAACACATGCATAATGAAACTAGAAGGAGATAGAAAGGAACAGAAAAAAAAAAAAATCTGAAGAAATTATGGCTAAAAACATACTAAATTTCACGAAAACTATTAATGTGCATATCTAAGAAATTCAGTGAACTCCAATGCAGAGATCCATCCAAGATGTATCACAGTCAAAATGTTAAAAACTAAAAGATAAAATCTTGAAAGTGGCAAGGAAAACAAAGCCAGTCATCATATACAATGGACACCTAATAAGATTAAAAGCTAACTTCTGGACAATAAGAGGACACAGTTATACTGTTGAAAGAAAACAAATCCTATCAACTATGAATTCTATATAAAGGAAAACTTTTTCTTTTTTTATTTGTTCTAATTAGTTATACATGACAGCAGAATGCACTTCAATTCATTTGTACACAAATGGAGCACAACTTTCACTTCTCTGGTTGTACACAATGTAGAGTCACACCATTTGTGCAATTATACATGTAACTAGGATAATGATGACTTTCTCAATCTACCATCTTTCCTACCCCCATGCCCCCTCCCCTACCCTCACACCCCTCTATCCAATCCAAAGTTCCTCCATTCTTCCCCTGCCCCCTCCCATTGTGGATCAGCAGCCACATATTAGAGAAAACATTGGCCTTTGGTTTTGGGGATTGGCCTATTTCGTTTAGCATGATATTCTCTGCCTTCATCCATTTACCTGCAAATGCCATAATTCTATTCTCTTTTAATGCTGAGTAATACTCCATTGTATATCTATACCACAGTTTCTTTATCCATTCATCTATTGAAGGGCATCTAGGTTGGTTCCAAAAATTAGGTATTGTGAATTGTGTTGCTATAAACATTGATGTGGCTATGTCCCTGTAGTATGCTGTTTTTAAGTCCTTTGGGTATAGACCTAGGAGAGGGATAGCTGGGTCAAATGGTGGTTCCATTCCAAGTTTTCTTTCTTTCTTTTTTTTTTTTAAAGAGAGAGTGAGAGTGAGAGGGGGACAGAGAGAGAGAGAGAATTTTAATATTTATTTATTTTTTCTTAGTTCTCGGCGGACACAACATCTTCGTTTGTATGTGGTGCTGAGGATCGAACCCGGGCCGCACGCACGCTAGGCGAGCGCGCTACCGCTTGAGCCACATCCCAGCCCCCATTCCAAGTTTTCTAAGGAATCTCCATACTGCTTTCCAAAGTGGTTGCACTAATTTGCAGTACCACCAGCAATGTAAGAATGTGACTTTTTCCCCATATCCTCACCAACACTTATAGTTGTTTATATTCTTGATAACTGCCATTCTGAGAGAGTAGTTTTGATTTGCATTTCTCTAATTTCTAGAGATATTGAACATTTTTTCATATATTTGTTGATTGATTGTATATCATATTCTGAGAAGTGTCTATTCAGTTCCTTAGCCTACTTATTGATACGGTTATTTGAGTTTTTTTGGTGTTAACTTTCAGAAAACTGTCTTTCAAAACTGAAGACATAATAGATATTCTTAGATAAACAAAAATAGAAAATTTTACTAGCATTCTTTTCTTAAATGCTAAAGAAAGCTCTTCAGGTTGAAGGAAGATAACTCCAAACAGTATTTCAATTCCACTCTAAAAGCAAAGATAGCCAATAAAGATAACTGTGTGCTTCCATAAAAAAAAGATTATTAAAGTGCATAATTCCTTTTTCTCCTCTTGATTGATTTTTAAAAGCAACTATATGATCTCAAAGAATAAAGAATAGAAGTATTACCAAACCTAGAGAAAGGTGGTGAGAGAAAGATAAAGATGATGGACCATATTAGGTACATGGGTACAATCTATTTGACAATAACAGTTTAAAGGAGGCAGGAGGGGGCTGGGGATGTGGCTCAATCGGTAGCACGCTCGCCTAGCGTGCGTGCGGCCCGGGTTCGATCCTCAGCACCACATACAAACAAAGATGTTGTGCCCGCCGAAAACTAAAAAATAAATATTAAAAAAAATTCTCTCTCGCTCTCTCTCACTCTCTCTATTAAAAAATAATAATAAAAAAATAAAGGAGGCAGGAGGAAGCAAAGCTGCATTGGACTAAGGAAATGACAAAAGATGATAACTCAAATGCATAGAAATAAATCAAAAGAAACAGTAAATAGGAATGTTAACATAACAAACTCTGTAAGTATATATTTCTGTCAGCTTCTTTAAAGATATATAATGATATAAATTGCAAATGCACTGTTAGGTTTGTAATACTTAGAGTTGTAACAGGTGTGACAATAATAATACCAAAGGGAAATAGAACTGTCACTGATCTTACAGAAATAAACAGAATTATAAGAGATCTCTGTGAACAATTCACAGCCAACAAATTGGATAACATAGATGAAATGGAAAATTTTCTGGAAATACACAAACTACCAAAATTGGCTCAAGAAAAAAACCAAAATCTGTATAGACCTATAACAAGTAAAGATGTTGAATTTATCATCAAAATATTTATTCCAAAGAAAAGCTCAAGCTCAGATGGCTTGACTGGTGATCTAACAAACATTTTAAATAAGAATGCGATCCTTGGTGATTTCTTCTCAAAAATATCAGAAGGGAGGGAACACCCTAACTCATTCTATGAAGCTAGTATTATCTTCAAACCACCCAAAGACATCATGATAATGAGAACTCAGACCAGATATCCTATGAATACAGATACAACAATTCTCAACAAAATAATACCAAACCTAGCAACATATAAAAAAGCATTATGCAACATGACCAACTTGGACTGCTCCAGAAAATTCAAAATTATTAGAATACCCAGTAATCAAACACCATGTGGTTTTAATAAATCCAGGAAAAAAAAAACTTGACAAAATCTAACACTTCTTTAACTTGATAAAGTCAATCTGCAAAAACACCGCAGTCAACATACCTGATGGTAAAAGACCTTCCCTTTAAGATCAAAACAAGACAAAGATGTCTGCTTTTACCATTGCTATTCCACATTTTATAGGGGAACTAGCCAGGTCGATTAAGCAAGCAAAAGAAATAAAACACATCCAGATTAAATAGGAAGAAGCTAAACTATCTACATTTGCAGCTGATATAATCCTATCAATAAAATGTTGAAAAATACCAAGAAACCCAACAAAATATTATTAGAGATAATATTTCAAATTCAATGCATAACAGGACACAAAAGCAATACACAAAAGGAAACATTTTATGTAATTTTAATAAATAATACAAAAAACAAACTAAGAAAACAATTCCATTTATAATAGATGCAACAAAAAAAGCTTCAAAAATTATAAAATATGTAGGAATAAATTTAACAAAAGAATTGTAAAACTTGAAAGAAATTAAAGATTTAAATAAATGGAAAGACAACCCATGTGTATGGATACAAAGACTTAATATTGTTAAGTTGACAATGTTTCCCAAATTGATCTACAGATTCAAGACAATCTCTACCAAAATACAGCTAGATTTGCAGAAATTAACACTGGGGAGCAAGACTTCAACACATGAGCTATTGTGGGATGTTTCATTTCAAAACCATAACAACAACCCTCAGAAATGAAGAAAATATTTACAAATCATACAAAATCATCTAAAACTCATATGGAAATGTAAGTAATCTAGAATATTTTACTATTCTAGATTGCTAGAAAAAAAATCTTGAAAATGAAAAAACAAAGTTGGAGGACAAATACTCCCTTATTTCAAAACTCTCTACCAAGCTACAATAACCAAAACAGGATGACATGTACATAAGGATAGACACATCAATCAATTAATTAGAACTGAAAGTCCACAATAAGCCCTCAATTCGGGTGGCAGGATTGCTCTGGGCCTTACACAGGCTAAGCACACACTCTACCATAGAGCCACCTCTCTACACCTCAGCTCAAGCCCTCACTTTTTCTTTCTTTTTTTTTTTTTTTAAGAGAGAGGAGGGGGAGAGAGAGAGAGAGGAGGGGGAGAGAGAGAGAGAGAGAGAGAGAATTTATTTTTAATATTTATTTTTTAGTTCTCGGCGGACACAACATCTTTTTTGTTTTGTATGTGGTGCTGAGGATCGAACCCGGGCCGCACGCATGCCACTCCAGCGTGCTACCGCTTGAGCCACATCCCCAGCCCTCAAGCCCTCACTTTCTAGTCAACTGATTTTCAATTAGGATGACAAGACAATTCAATAGAGAAAGAATTGTGTTTTCAGCTCTAGCGCTGGGACCCCCAGATATGCACATTGTAAGGAATAAAGTAAGACATTTTCTTTACTCCCATCATAAAAACTAATCATACAAATATAGGGGCTGAAACAATCACACCCTTCAAAGGTACAAATAGGAATAAATCTTTTGACATTGGATTACTCAGTGAATTCTTAACTATGTCATCAAATGCACAAGCAACAAGAGACATCATCAAAATTTTTTTAAAAAAGCTTTTATGCCTCAAAAGACATAATCAAAAACAAAAAGACAGCCAGGTGTAGTGGTACACCTGTAATCCCAGTAGCTTGGGAGGCTGAGGCAGGAGGATTGCAAGTTCAAAGCCAGCCTCAGCAATTTAGCAAGGTCCTAACCAACTTAGTGAGAACCTATTTCAAATATTTTAAAAATTAAATAAAAAGGCTCAGTGGTTAAGAACCTGTGGGTTCAATCCCTGATGCAAAAAAAAACAAAAAACACCATGAGCTTTTTATCACTGTGACAAATACCTGGAGAAAAACAACTTGAAGGAGGAAAGATTGATTTTGTAGGAGGAAAGATTTCATTTTTATTTCAGTCTCAGAGGTTGTGTCCACAGTTGACTAGATCTATTGCTTTGGCCTGAAGTAAAGCAGATCATCATGGCAAAGGGAGGCAAAAAGAGAGAAGACAGAGGGAAGGAAGAGTTAGGGAATAAGATATAATCCTCAGGGCACACCACCAAGGACCCAGTCATTTCTACAAGGGCCAACCTCCTACAACCTCCAATCCCTCCCAATAGTCCAAATGATTAATTCATCAAATGGATTAATCCACTGGTAAGGTTAGAGCCCTCATGATCCAACAGTCATTTCCTAAAAGGTCCACCTCTGTACTGTATACACTGGGAAGCAAGACTTCAACACATGAGTATTGGGGGATGTTTCATTTCAAAACCATAACAACAACCCACAGAAAAGAAGAAAATATTTACAAATCATCCATCAATATCCAAAATACATAACAATTCTTACATCTCAATTTTAAGATATGCAAAGGACTTATTTAGGTATTTCTCTAAGGAAGACATACAAATGCCCAATTAGTACATGATGCTCAACATCATTAGTCAAACCATAATGACAGTACCTAACACTCTCTAGGCTACATTCAAAAACACAGATAAGGAAAGAACATCTTGAGAGAGGTTGAGTATTGATCCAAGCATTAATGTGAATATAAACATATAGGAACTGTATACTTGCTGGTGAGAATGTAAAATTCAACAGCCATTTTGAAAAAAAAATAGTTTGGAGTTCTCAAAATATTAAAAATAGAATTACCATTTGATTTAGCAATTCTATCCCAGGGTTATATTCAAGAAAATTCAAAACATGCATCCATGTAAAAAATTGTACACAAATATTCAGAGAAGCATTATCCATAATAGTAAAAAAGTGGGAACAACCCAAATGCCATCAAATGATGAACATATATATATATATACACACACACACACACAAAAGTTTTTGTGGTATATCCACATGATGGAACGTTATTCAGCAATTAAAAGGACTTAAGTACTGATAGATACTATAACATAGATGCATCCTGAAAATATCATGCTGAGTAAAAGAAACCAGTCATAAAAGACAACACATTATATGATTCCATTATATAAAATTTACACAATGGAAAAGTTTATAGAAACAAAAAACACCGGGAATACATTAATGATTGCCCAGGGCTGGAGGAGAATGAGGAGGCTAGAGGAAAATGTGGTTTGCTAGATATGGAGTGATGCGTTACAGGGTTTTTCCTGAGGTGATGAAAATGTTCTGAAATCACATGTTGGTAATGATTGCACAGCTCTGTAAATATATAAAAAGGCATTGATTTGTACCCTATACAAGTCATATGTAAATTATATCATAATAAAGCTGTTTAAAAAATAAATAAATGCTTAAAATCTGAGAAAATCTTCAAACTACCCCTGAGAGCCCAAAAGTAGACTTAAACAGAAGAGAAACATTCCTTTTCCTGAGCAAGGCAACTTGACAAGAAAAAGGAAGTCTCCCCCATGATCACTCACCAATTATTAATACTACCATCACTTATTATAATTATTATAATTTATTATATTAATTATATTATATTATAATTTATTACTAGAATAATTATTAGTGATACTAAAAATTTAATGATACCAATAAATATTACCAAGTTAATTCTAAACATTATATTAGAGAGTAAACAAGCATACCTATAAACAATGAAAAAGAAAAGCAATGAGGGAAAATAGCCCTACCACGTAAACATATGATAAAAGCTTTTAACTAAAACAGAGGTACTACCACACAAAATAATCTCATTGGTTTGTTGCCAGACAAACAAATAAAACAGAAAAATATCCAATTGCAGATGAAAATTAGCAATATACCCAAATTCAATGGGAAATTGGTATATAAAAGTTGTCATCTTGAATCATTGTGAATAAATGAACCTTTTAATAAAGGATGCTGGGACTGCAGATAATCATTAAGGAAAATAAGAAAAAAAATAAAGAATCATACTTCAGGATAAACTCCAAATAAAGCACAGCTCGGAATAAAAGGATTATATTTGAGGAAAATGTGAGAGAATTCCTTATTGATCTCAGAGCAAGAAAAGAGTTTCTCATTAATTCAAAAGCTCTTAACTTTAGCTGCAGTTTTTAGAATGCTCTAGATACAACACAACGAGCAAAGACAAAAAAGTGACTAAAAAGGAGGAAAATACTTTCCAGTTACACCACAAAGCATACATCTCCCTAGTATATAAAAGACCAAAAAATGCAATAGAAAAATGAGCAAATTGCCCTTAAGCATATGAAAAATGTTCACATATACTCATAATATAAAATCTATTATGTACATTTTAAATTAAATGTAAGTTAAACCTACATTCAGAAATTCAAAATCTTGACAATATAATCTATTTTTATAAGGCTGAGCAAAAAACAAATTCTATCATATTTCTCTGACAAAATTGGAAAATGATACAGACTTTATGGAGGGCAATCATGCAAAGCCAGAATCACTTGTGGTTTTCTTTACCCAGCAATCTCATACTTCCGAGAGTTTGTGCCAAAGATAAACCTTCATAAATACTAAACATTGTATGATGGCAGCATCATTTGCCATAACAAAATATTGGATACAATCCAAATGTCCATCAATAGAGAACTGATTGAATAAACATCAGTACTTGTACCCATTCAACAGAGTTACATAACTAAGAAATAAAAAAATCTCCATAAATTGATATGGAATGATTTCCAAGATACATCACATTGTAAGGAAAGGAAAATGAAGGTATAGAACAATGTATGCATGATGTCATCATCTGCAAAAGAAAGAAAGTGAAGAATATACATTACTCCTTGTTAACTTTTATAAGATGAAGCAAGAAGAGAGAGAGATCAAAACTAATGAAAACAGTCATTTACGAAGGGAGTGGGAAGACCATGTTGGAGATACAGAGTCTGGCTTCTCTGACTATTTCTTTTAATATACTTCTAACCTTTGAATCATATACATGTTTTAAATATTCAAAAAATAAAACAGAATGTGCAAAGTATAAATGTTTTAACCTAAAACATAAATGCATATTTATTTGCTAATATTTTGAGCTAGGGTCAAGCCTTCCTTATAAGACCTTCTAAGATATGTTAGAATTTATCATTGTTTTCTTAGTTAAACCACACCCACAATTCACTCTTAAGAACCCTAGCTTCTGTTTTGTAAAGTGAATTTAGAAATACATAAAAAGATAACTACAAAATAACCTATAAGCAGTATCCTGTTTTTTTCTATACTTTGTAAGTTTTTCTCAGAGCTTTTAAGGTTATCCGACTCACATATTTAATCAGCAATTTTTTTAGTAATTTGCATTCAGCCTAATTTTCACAGACATAAATTGGCATGAACAAGTTTGAGAACAAATGAAACTAACTCTTAAAGGGCATACAACTCAAGCAGCAAGAGAAGTACAGGAGTCTGCTAGCCATAAGCACTCAGCATTCCAATGCCTAGCAACGGTCTTTATTTCATAGAGGGATAGGAGTAATTAATGATTTGACAAATGACTTACATAATGCTTATAGAGAATTTACTAGAAAAAAAAGTAGATAAAATGTATTAAATATTTACTAAGATGTCAAACATTCATCAAAGACTATAAGCTCCAAGGTGGGTATTATTACTATCTCCATTTTACAAATAAGGAAAGAGCATCTTGAGAGAGGTTGAGTATTGATCCAAGGTATATGTGATGAGGCCAATAGTCAAATTATGGCAATCTGACCTAAACCTCACAAACTTGGCCACTGTATGATAAATTAGACTTATTTTTAAGGCCATGGTAGATGATTGGTAAGGCCTGCTAAGAGAATCTTCCCAGACACATTTTAGAACACAGAACTTTTGGCCCATTGATTGTCCATAGCCCATTATTATCCATTTATTAAGTATATTTGTGAAAAGAAAAAAATACACTATCTAGACAGTTCCCCTCTACTCACTATATAGTGTTTTAAAAGTACACTCCCCGATAGGCCTTCTTCATTCTAACAAAAATTTCAATTTTACCTCTCCGGAATTGCTTACCAAAGTGAATGTACATGTTTTTTTTTTTTTTTTCTTTTTAGTACTGGGGATTGAACTCAGGGGCACTCAACTACTGAGCCACATCCCAAGCCCCTATTTTTCATATTTTATTTAAAGACAGGGTCTCACTGAGTTACTTAGTGCCTTGCTTTGGAACTCACAATCCTCCTGTCTCAACCTCCCAAGCCACAGGCATTACAGGCTCACACCACAGCACCTGACTTGTATCTGTTCTTAACTGATAAAAATAATCAATTATCAAGTTCTTGCTAGAAAATATGGCCTCAAACTCTACTTTACAATTCTTATCAAAATCTTTGTTACACTAATGGAAGATGGTATAATATAAACAAACTTAAAATTCCTTTCTGCATTTATTATAGAGATTTATCAATACTATGAGTCCCAAAGTATTATTTTAGGACTAAATTTCTCATAGGCAATTTTATGCATTTTACTTTATTAATATGAAGACTAATCAAGTTTCTCTCCTTTAGTTGTTAGAAAGTTCAGAACCAAATCTGACACGAGTATATGATGTAACAGCATGCTTCTTTAACTCTTCATGATCTTATGTTAATCTTTAATTTTCTGATATCCCTTGTCTTTTGCTTTTCTTTTACATGTTGTAAAATAAATTATTTTTTATAAACTATCTCAAATCCCTTTTTAAACAGGTTGGAGAAAATGAACTAAAAGGTCACTGAAGATTTAGCTTATTTAAAACAATTCTCTCCTTGCTTTTTCTTTGCTATTCCCACCACTACTAACCTGATCAAGGAAAACAGACAAGATGTTCCCTAAGTGTTTTTTGATGCTCCAAGGTTTTAATTTTTTTTCCTTCCAATTTGCACAAATATAAAAGTTAAAAAGGCAGAACTTACCAGATAGACAATATGAAGATCATTCTCTAAAACAAAACCCTTCATTGCTCTTTGGAGGTCAGCAAAAATATCTAAGGTATCAGTTGGAGAAAGTGATGAAGAAAGGGTAGCAGAACCAAGATGTGTTGGATGATACACCTTTCCTGGTTTGGGAGTGAAGAAACACAGGAGCAAATGTTAAAAATAATATAAAATAAAACAAAACATTGTCTTTCTATATTCCTGTATTAACCTTCGCAGCTCTCATCAATTTTACAAACAGAATCTTGCCTAACATGCAGAAATTTATAAGCAAGATTTTCAGAAAAGTGAGTAGAAGATGAAACAGTGAATAAATTTTAACTGAGAAAGAACTCATATTTACCTTCTGTTCCATCACTGTCTTCTGTAATCTGGATGAATTCATTTTCCAGAAGCCACATCACACAGGCCTCGATTGCTCCAAGTTGGACAGAATCTTGATTTCTCTGAATTCCCTGCCTCCCTTCTTTAATACTCGCAGCCAAAAATGTACAAGAAGCATACATCTGCATATCTTTTGATGTACTTGCCACACCACCAACTATTATCTGATAGAAAATGTTTAAAAACTTCTGTAAATTTTTTATAAGATATACAGGCCTTCATAATATAAGAGATTTTATTCCCTTAAAATAGTTTCAGAATCTTAGATACTCTTTATTAACTCTCTTCCATTATCACACACTGAAAATATAGATAGTACCTGCTAACAACATGAAAAGTTTTCCCTCAAGGTAGGTAGACATAGTATTTGCTTATAAACAAAAATAAATGAATCATTATCCATTTGAAATTTCAGAACTAACAATACACATGAAGGAGGTAGTGATAGCTCAAGGCCATGAACCAAATCAAATGTTTTCATCCTTCCTCTAAGGCACATAGGAGAAATGCTACTATTGAATACTTCCCACACAGAAAGGTGGGAATAGGTGCAATGTTGGGACCTCTGCTGACCACGGAAATGCAATTGCTGGGAAAGAGGAAGAAAAACCACTGTTGGGAAATCCCCAGTCTTTTGATTCTGGTTTTGTGATTCTCCATGTACCTGACAGTTAGAGCTTGAGAAATGGCTTCCATATAGTGCCTGAATGGCCCCAAGATATGGCTTCCGCAAACATAAAGAATAACTCCCCAGCAACGGGGCACACATACCTAATGGGGTATTGTTTCTGTAACTAGGGTAATGGGGCTCTGTTTCTGCAACTGGGGTGCCTAGGCTACCCCAACCTGGGGGACTCTCCGATCTCTGATTGGCCCCTGCCTTTGCCCCCACCTCCCTTCTCCTTTCTCTATATAAGTCCTCTCCCTCCACAATAAACTGAGATGGTGCGCCATCTCGGCTGACTCAACTCCCCGAGGCGGTGTGATTTTTGCCAGGCAGGGTGGCGGGCCAGGTCACCACACTCACCCTCTCGCTCAGCCCGGAGACACTCACTAGCTGGTCTAGTGATTCTCCCCAACCTCTGTCGGAGGGCGGTCCGACAGTGCAAGAAAACATGAAGTCACTTATTGCAGATATTATTTTACCCATAGCTACTTTATTATATATACAAATTTGTCTCTTGCCTTCTTTTACTTTATATTGGACACATATCATCACAGAGCTTTTTAATGACCACAAAGCATCTTTTGCCATAAAATTCGTATTAATGGTATCTTGGTTTTTTCCATTTTTTTGTTATTAACTAATAGTGCTATAAAAATATTTTTTTACATTTAATTTAATATAATTTCACAAATATATTCCTGGATAAAATTCCTAGATGTGGAACTGCTAGGCAAATGGGTATATGTAGTTTCAATTTTAGCAGGTAAGGCCAAATTTCTCTCCAAAAGAGTTTCAGCAATGAATCAATGTGTCTACTTTGGACATCCTTCCTGACTCTAAGTTATCAAGTATTTTCTTTTTTTCCCCAAACCGATTAGAAAAGAATTCACGTAGAGGCACCAATATCACTAGTACTGGTGCTGAAAGCAACACCAAGGCATGCTGATATAAGCACAAAAAACATGTCTGAATCAAACTTGAAATGCTCAACAGGGGGTTACCTTTGAGGAATCTGAGCAAAAAAAGGTTTTATTTTTCTGTATTATTGTACAGAATTTGTTGTACTATTGTTGAATATTGTTGAGATTTTTCTGTATTATTGTAAACTTCTAATCATATATAGTTGTACCATGATTTTATTTTAGTGTCATAAGATATGATCGAGATGGAGGAACTGTGTACATTTTTTGTTACCTTTAACTTCAAAAAACAATAAAGAATATCTAAAAAGTGAAAAGAACCATCTGGCATTTAGTTTTTAATTATTATTTTGAAGTGAATTGATAGAGTACTAGCTAAAACACCTACAAATTCAGATTTGGGAAGGCTAAAAATATAAAATAATTTAAAAAGAGAAAGAGAGACAAGATTTTTCACATATTAGCCAGGCACAGAGGCACATGCCTGTATTCCCAGCTATTCAAGAGGCTGAGGCAGGAGGGCAGCCCCGAGTTCAGTTCCTCATACAACAACAACAAAAAGATTTTCACATACTAAAATGCTACCATGTTAACATAGGTGTAAAAGAGCCAAGTGGTAGTTTTTTGAACCCTGTCTTACCTCCAGAATAGCTCGTATCATACTGGCAGTTACTTCTTCTCCTTCTCGTCTTTGCAGACAGCTGCGAACAGGTTTTAGAGATCCCTGAAGTAGAGCTATGCCCTTTGATTTCTCAGAGTTCTTACAAACTAAGATACTCTCACCTATAAACAAAAACCATAGGTTGTCAAAACCCCAACACATTTCCATAAGATACCTGATAAAGAGAACTTAATTGGTCTTAGTTGTTTAAAAAGAGGTAAAAGATGATAATAGTTGTTACAGTCTTAGCATTATATCTAATGCTTTTACTTCTTTAACTTTGGATACAAGGAAACCATAATATGCAACCCTAAAATTTGCTACTTGGGCATAAAGATTATTTTGAGCTAAAGGCAATCAGAAAACAGAGAAAATGCTTTGTCCTCTCCCAGTCTGCCTAAAGCAACACATAAATTTCCCTTTGTGAATATGTTTCGTCTCTCCTCACCCATACCAAGAGAAGAACCCTTATCATAGGAGACAGAAGGTCCTTTTTTTTTTTTTTATTGTTTAGCTGTCAATGGATCTTTACTTTATTTATTTATATGTGGTACTGAGAATCGAACCCAGTGCCCCACACATTCTAGGCAAGCGCTCTACCACTGAACCACAACCCCAACCAAGAAGGTCCTTTTTGGGACAGGTCTGTACAAACAAATATTACTTATATAAACTTCTGCCATTAGTTTCCTATATATATAATCTTCTCCTGATTTAGTGTCCCAAGAAGATCAAACACCTTTTCCTTTGTCTTTTCACTTGTCCACAATTTATGGAGAAATATCATATAAACTATAAGACCCTAGGTCTAACAGCCTTGCAGGATCTTCATTTCCATGAAAGCTTCCATGCACATAAAAATTAAATTATCAATATTAAATGAAGTTTGCATGCCTTTTCTCCAGGTAATCCATTATCAATTATTTAGCAGGCCCCAGCTGTAGAACCTAAGTTAATACAGAAATAGCTCTTTTCCTTCAGCTAAAGGACCAACCATTATTGTTAGTAATTATTAGGTAATAGAGATACTTTAAAAACTATAAAGTAAAATTCAAATACAAATTACTAGTCACAGTGATGACAAATAAATTCAAAAACACTTATAAATAAATATCTTAAAAAGTCACATTATAATATTTAATCTAAATGCTTTAGGTTATTGTGATAATTGAGTAAATAATTATTTTCAAAACTGAATCCAATGATATGGGAAAAGCAACAGTTAAATAAGATGTTCAATAAGCAAAATGAAGGGCATGAGTGAATTTTTTATTGATTTTTTTAAAAAATAAATGACAGTGGAATGCATTACAATTTTTATTGCATATATACAGCACAATTTTTCATCTCTCTGGTTGTATATAACATATGTTGACACCAATTCATGTCTTCATACATGTACTTTGGATAATGATGTCTATCACATTCCACCATCCTTACCAACCCCCGCCCCCTCCCTTTCCTTCCCTCCCCTCTGCCCTATCTAGACTTTGTCTATTCCTCCTATGTTCCCCCTCCCTACCCCACTATGAATCAGCCTCCTTATATCAGAGAAAACATTCGGCATTTGTTTTTTGGGGCTTGACTAACTTCACTTAGCATTATCTTCTCCAATGCTATCCATTTACCTGCAAATCCCATGATTTTATTCTCTTTTATTGCTGAATAAAATTCCATGTGTATATTCATCTACTGAACACCATCTAGGTTGGCTCCACAGTTTAGCTATTGTGAATTGTGCTGCTATAAACATTGATGTGGCTGTGTCCCTGTAGTATGCTGATTTAAAGTCCTTTGGGTATAGACCGAGGAGAGGGATAGCTGGGTCAAATGGTGGTTCCATTCCCAGATTTCCAAGGAATCTCCAAACTGCTTTCCATATTGGCTGCACCAATTTGCAGTCCCACCAGCAATATATGAGTGTACCTTTTTCCCCCACATCCTCGCCAACACTTATTGTTGTTTGTCTTAATAATAGCTGCCATTCTGATTGGAGTAAGATAATATCTTAGAATAGTTTTGATTTGCATTTCTCTGATTGCTAGATGAACATTTTTTCATATATTTGTTGATTGACTGTTTATCCTCTAAATAAAACCGGCACTGTGATACTGTATCCAAACCATACCAGGCAGAAAAAGTACAGATGTACAGATGATGCTTTCCTATCACTGACTGCCAAGTTGAGAATGACAGGATAAAATGAAAGGACTATAAACTGGATAATCATTGACTACTTATCTAGACATAATTACAAAAAGAAAGGTGCCATTATGAAAAAAAAAAAAAAAGACACAAGATGCCTGCAACAGGTGGAATAGGAGCTCCCAGGTTTCACTACCAACTCATTCCCTCTCCCCAGAAAGGATCCTTTGTGAAGACCTCCAAACTTGAAAATAAACCTGAGGTATCTACATGACCACAGAATCCTACCCTGTCAGCCTCCCTCCCTCTACCCCAGCAACACACACACACACACATACACACACACACACGGAACTAAGATAAATGACTTCATTTTGACTACATCAGAGCACAGTGTCCAAAGGTCATCACAGTGCCAAAGGAGAGGCATCCCTAGGACTCATGGTTTCTATAGTAGGAAAAGAGAATCAGAAGCAGACATGTAGCTTCCTAGCATTCCACTATAATCCCAAGAAGCCCACCTACACCTAGATCACCTAGGGTCAGGTAGAAACAAAACAGGAGGTGAGCTCACAGTGACCAGCAGGCACGTCTTGGTGGAAGCTCTGTGTACCTGCCAGCAGGGGTACCTGCCTAGAAATACCAGCCAACAACATTACTGTGCACAACAGCAATGCTTGCTATGAACTGGTCACTCAGAAGTGGTGTAGGAAGTTCCGATTGGCTTGGATCCCTGGATAGCCAGCCTCCAGGTGCCGCAGTCTGGCTGGGCACAAATAACCGAGCTGCCAAAAAGCCTTGTAGGTTCAAACAGCAACTCTTTATTCCAAACTCTCACCGGCACTCTACACACACTTCTACACACACTTCCCGGGAACACACTCCCTCCACCAGGCTCCACGCGCCAATTCTCCCAGAACCCCAGGAGAACTCAATGGGAACTCCAAAGTAGGGAACTCCAAAATAGCAGGCACAGGATCCACCCTAATCCCAGCAGGATCCGCCCTAATCCCAGAGCCGCCCTATTCACAGAGAATCCTCCCTAATCCCAGAGCCGCCCTATTCACAGAGAATTCGCCCTAATCCCAGAGCTGCCCTAATCCCGGAGCAGGGTCACCTTTCAACCATTCCCTCTAACAAAATGCCAGGCGTCATTCTGACTAAACTGTGGCTCTCAACATCCAGGTCTAACCCCAATGCCAGATCCAAGACTCTGTACAGGGAGAGAGAGGACCACCACAGCACATTTCAGCAAAGAGCAAGGACTAGTTCTGCAGGACCCGCTCCGCTCCCCGGTGTGATGCTTGTGCCGCCTCTGCGGTGTCACGAGTGGGACTTTGCCCGCTGGAGTGAGGTGGCTGGGCTCCTGCACCCTGGAGGGGGTTGGACCCTGGTCACTTGCATCTGCGGGAGGGTTGGTCTCTTAGCTCAGGGGAGGCTGGGCTGAGGGCCACGTCGTAGGCTCTCCTTGCTTCCCAGTCTCTGTGAAACACAACTCAAGGTCCTATCTAGGCAGGAAGACAAACATTGACTATGCACTTCTTAGCATAGCAGCTGGTCCCATCCAGACTGAGCAGCAACTCTGCTTAACAACAAGGTCCAGCCTGCAAGTCTGGCCTCTAAAGATCTCAAATTTTGGTACCATCTGGCCAGGAAATACACCCTGGGACTCATTCCAATCATAGTCCATTGCAATGTCCAACCAGCAACTCTCCCTAATTACAGAGTTCAGACAGTTCTCACTCAAAAGCAAAGCTGAGTCAGTAGCCCCACTTGAAATTAAATCAACAGGCAGAAACCCAAAAGCAGGCTCTGACTACCTGGGTTCACTAGCAGCTGGCTCACACAGAATCATAGGTCACACTAATTAGCGAGGGTCTATCCCTTCTGAAGAACACCTATAAAGAAGGGGCTGTTTCCATACAAATTTTAAAGTTATCCTAGAGCTGTGGAGGAGCAGCTAGGTGGACTAGAGCACTGGCCCTGGCCACATGAAGCCTGCCATACCCTCTGGGGCCTGAGGCTAGGTAAGCCAGGGGTGCTGGCTGACCTTTCGTACCTGGCCTGGGCCCAGTGTAGATGCCTGCTCCACACAGTGCCACAGCCAGACACCCAAGCATGCACAATCAGACAACCTCAATCTCCTGCTTCCCCAAAAGCTGTAGAAAAACAGAACTTTGGATAGAAGGAAGTCAGAATATGCTACCCCCAAATTTGCTACTTGAGCATAAAGATCATTTTTAGCTAAAGGCAATCAGAAAACAACACAGAAGTGGAACAAACTTGAATGGAAGTTCAGGCTCAAGGTTTAACCAATAGTGTTAGTTCTTTTCCAAATTCTGATCAGCATAAATTTGAACCAACAGTGTGAACCCTAGTGCTACATAAACCTCTAGATTAGCACACTCAGGCAGTAATCCCTATGGGGTTCCCCTCTTGCCCCTGCAGGAGTTCTGTTTCTATTCATTCTTAAATAAATCCTACTCCTTTCACTCTGGCCTTCCACTGTCATGTGAATTTTATTCTTCAGATTTGCAAGACAAAATCCTTGCTGCTAGAGCTGCTAGAGCCTACTGCAATATTGGGGGCCATAGCACCCATTTAGAGCTGCAATAACTGAAAGCAGCAACACACCACTCAATGATAGTGGAGGAGAATCCAGCTTTGCCTTCAGAGCTGATGCCAGTATGCATACCCTGTTGTGATTAGCTGTTAAAACTAAAAGGGGCTTTCTTGGCTGCAGAGGCCTGCAGCTTACACAGACTCCACATACCAAAAGAAGTAGAGAAATGAGTTTTATCTCAAAATCTGGTTTCAGTATGGACACCAGGACAAGAACATAGAATTACAAAGAATCAGCAAATCATACTTCCAAAAGAAAATAAAGCTCTAACAATGGACCCTGAAGAAATGGAGAGGTATGAAATAATAGATAAAGAATCCAAAATATTTTTTAAGAAAGTCCATGAACTGCAAGATTACACAGATAAAAATTAAATGAAATTTGGAAAACAGTACATGAACAAAATGAGAAGTTTGACAAAGAAAATAATAGAAAGAAATATAAATTCTAGAGATGAAAAATATAATGACTGGATTGCAGAATACAATAGAAAACATAGCCATACAAAAACCATATGATTCAGCAATCCCACTTCTAGGTTTGTATGTCAAAAATTTGAAATCAGTGTATCAAGAGATTCTTGCATCCCTGTGTTTTCTGCAACACTATTTACAATAACCAAGTTATGGAATGAACATAAGTGCCCATCAATGGATAAAAAGATAAAGATAATGTGGCATATATACACATTAGAATACTATCCAGCCTTTAAAAAGAAGGAAATTATGGTATTTGTGACAACATGGATGAACCTGAAGGATATTATGCTAGTGAAATATTCAGGCACAGAAAGTAAATACCACATCTTTTACTTATATGTGGAATCTAAAATTTAAAAACATT
Organism: Spermophilus citellus; assembly: GCF_964194105.1. Taxonomy (NCBI): domain Eukaryota; kingdom Metazoa; phylum Chordata; class Mammalia; order Rodentia; family Sciuridae; genus Spermophilus; species Spermophilus citellus. Next base: position 105,850,129 of record NC_138188.1, read on the forward strand.
GAACACAAAGGAGCAGAGAGCTGCATGGTTGTTACTAGAGGCTGGGAGTGGAAAAAATGGAGAGATGTTGATCAAAGTTTATAATATTTAGTTATACAGAAAGTATCAATATTTGAGGTGATGGATATGCTAATTATTTTGATTCAATCACTCCCTATACATATATCATAGCATCAATTTGTACCCTATAAAGATATATAATTATTCTAGTTATGATGGAACACATCTATAATCCCAGCAACTTAGAACTATGAAGCAGTGGGATCACAAGTTCAAGGTCGGCCTCAACAGCATAGGAGGCCCAGTCTCAAACTAAAAAATAGAAAGGATGTGAGACATAGGATATAACTCAGTGGCAAAGCACCCCTGAGTTCAATCCCCAATACAAAAAAAAAAAAAAAGTAATAATTAAAATTTGTCAATATCCAGCTTTTAAAAACATGAATAAAATGTCACCTGACTCTTTGTATGCCCACAAAACAACCCAGCTGAAGGAAGAAGCACTACAAAATGAGCTAACTAGTATTAGCAGTAAAATAATACGCTACTGAGTTGTTTAAATATAGAATGTAACTACTACAGATAACAAGAATTGACTATGATTTATTGACTAGATTAGTTAGAATATAAATTTATTTAAACATATTTAAACAAGATAGAATTAAATTCTTCTTACCTTCTTTCTTCCTTCCTTCCTTTCTTTCTTTTTTGGAAATGGGGTTTGAACCCAGGGGTATTTACCATTGAACCATATCCTCAGTTCTTTTATTTATTTTTTAATTTAATTTTATTTTTTTGTCACAGGGTCTCATTAAATTGCTGAGGGTCTTGATAAGTTGCTGAGATTGGTCTCAAACTTGGGATACTCCTGTCTCAGGCTCCTGAGAAATTAGTTTATTTAATTAAATGGACTACCCTTTTGGAGGATGGGCAAGATTTATGAAAATGTCCAAATAAATGCCAATATATATTTATACAGGTTCCTACCCCCACTTGTCTGGTCTCGTTTATACCACAAGAGGGAACTTGAAGCTATTTAAAATCAAACATTTATTACTGACTGTTGACCCTGAAAATCATCATTTTGACACAAAGCACCATCATCCTACAATGGAAGATTCCACATAATCTACAGATGATCTATATAAAACACCATGTTATCTAAATAAAATGCCATATACTCTCCAGGAAATGTTAATAACAATCTATGAAATGCACAGAAGTTACAAAGGTACTACACAGTATGAAAAGCGAAACTAAGCATTTAAATCTTCATGGTGAATATAAAACACCATATTCCCACATTCCCTACTTGCTTAAAGTTCTGAACAAGTTGTATGCCATCCTGATAGGAATGCAAGGTCAAAAGCTCAAAAGACTTCAAGAATTAAAAAATGAAGTTATTAAGGTATTTTTAATTCTGATGTAATACCATATGACTTAAGGCTTCATAATTAACCCAGAGAACCAATCTTCCTATTGTTCTTCATATGATAAACACAAGCTAAGGTAAATAAGACCTCCTTATCTTTTTTGTTAACTTAAAGGCCCTATGGACCTGAAGGAAGAATACCTACATAAAAAAAGACTTACATTTCTTTCTCTAGAATTGTGAATCTACTGAGAAACCAGTTTGGAGAAGGGTAGGGTGAGGCAAATAGGAATAGGAGTACCTTACTTTTTTCCCCACCCTTATAAAACATACCATTTGCATAATTTGTAGTAAAATTAGAGAAAAACAGGATAAATTTCTCTGATACCTACCATAAGGGAAATCTAATAATTTGGAAGCTTTTTTAATCATCAAAATTTTTAGGGCTTAAAAAAGAAGCAGAGCAATAATCCTTCAGATTGTAAAATGAGTCATTTGTTGCTGGGTCTGAGAATGACAGTTGTGTCCAAATACCCATCCTCTCAGTCTTCCTTTAATAAAACCCTTAAGTCCAGCACACAGCCACTCAGCTAAAGATTAGATTCCCCAGCCCCTTTAGAGTTGGGGAATATAATCATATGACTAAGTTCTGGTTAACTGTATGTGAGGAGAAATATTATAGGCAACTTCTAGGTGGTACCCATTAAAGGCTGGGCATGTGTTTATTTCCTCATCTCCCTCTTCCTGATGTTTCAAATGCAAATGATGAAAGAGAATGTGCCAAAGGATAGAAACTATACTATATTGTTGGAAAAACAAAATGAAAGACGAGGTGTCTAACACATTGCACCAGCAATATCAACCCCAGGTGGCAAACCATTATGAGAAAGAAACTAACTTCTCAGGAGGCTGAGACAGAAGGATCCCAAGTTTGAGGCCAGTCTCAGCTACTTACCAAGACCCTTAGCAATTTACTGAAACTCTGTCTCAAAAAAAAAAAAAAAATTAATTAAAAAAATTAAAAAGGACTGGGGATATTGTTCAATAGTAAAATGCCCCTGGGTTCAAACCCCAGTAACAAAAAGGAAAGAAAGGAAGGAAGAGAGGGAGGAAGAATTTAATTCTATATTATTTACATATGTTGACTTTCATTATAGCAATAAATTTACATTCTAACTAATCCAGTCACCAATAAATCATAGTCAATTCTTGTTATCTGTGGTAGTTACATTCTATAGAGTCACCAAAAGATGAAATTCTGTATCATTGCACAGAGGGAGAACAGAGGAATTTCCTGTGAGCCTAGGACTAGAGTCACAACCTTTTCATCATTGAACACTAAACCTTGTTTCATCCGTCTCTGCTTAAAGATATGTTATTTAATATTATTGATTTATTAACTGCACTTACAGACAACACTCCTATAGCTCATGCCTGAACAAAGCTAATTTAAAATATTTTTCTAGAAGGCACATCTAGACTTAATGCAGAAAGGAATTACTAGCTAGAAGTTTAACACTATATCTAGAAATCATTTTAAACAAAAATCACCACAAAAATACATAAAATTATTTAAAATGTGGCACTAAATAGTGTGGGGAGCCATTCTGACACGTGATTGGGTGACTCCCGTTAAGGGCCTGAGGCACTCTGGCTGTGTCGGAGTTATCCCGACCCTTTCCTGATGAGAGAGCCCATCCGTGTGGGGGTGTGCGTAACCACTGACCCTGGAGACCCAATCACTGACCCTGACCTTGGAGTACAGCCCCCCCCTCAACCTTCATTGGATGGAATTCTCCCCTGAATCTCTTGTCCCCCCAAATAAAAGGCTGATCCCCGGCGTGTTCGCTCTCTCTCTCTCCCCTGCTAGCCCAGAGTAATCCTCGCTGCCCTGCTGGGCGGCTGGAGGCAGGGAAACGGAGGCGAGCCGTCTTGGACCTACCATTAAAATAAGGTACTGTCTGTGTGTTTTATTTTGATCTCTTCTAACTAACTGAATGCCAGAACCTCATTAATGAAACCACTGCGCAGGCCGCGTGGTAGAATTGGCGCCCAAGAGGGGGGCATTCTGAATTAGTTAGATTGAGTGGGAGCGCGCGCTAAAAAGATTAAGGGAAAGAAATAAAGAGAAAGGAAGATAAGGAAATAGAAATAAAGAAATAAAGAGAAAATAAGGAAGATAAAGAATAAAGAGAAAAATAAGGAAGAGGTGACATTTGGGTCACAAAAGTAATAAAGAGGATAAGGAAAATAAGAAATAAGATAAGAGAAAGGAAAAAGTGACATTTGAGTCACAAAAGTACCGGGAGATATTGAAGGAAAGAGACGTTAATTTACTTAAAATGGGAAATTCTACTTCTTCGGATAAGGAAATGTATCTAACTATTTTAGACAGTATAATTAATCAGAAAGGAAAACAGATAAAGAAAACTCAGTTATTGCAATTCTTAAAGATTGTAGGTGAATATTGTCCTTGGTTTTGTGACCAAGAGTCTCCAAATTTACTTACTTGGGAGAAATTAGGAAGAAAGTTACAGAGAGTTTGTCTTTCTACTGAAATACCTGGAGGCATAAAGAATATACAAAAAACTTGGACGGCCCTAGACCAGAGTCCGTGGCCGCCAGAAGAGCTTCTGAGAGGTATTCAAAGAGCCATTAGGTCTATTCAAATGGAAAATCAGCCTGAGGCTAAGTTAATTACCTTTCCCTTGAGAACAAAAGCACTAGGGACCAAGGTTAGAAATGTGAACTTAGACTCGCAGCCCCATGCGGAGGATTCAAAGGCGCGGATCAGCCCGCTTTCCCGCCGCCGCCGGCATTTCCTCCTGGCGGGAGCCCGGGAATTCCAGGGACGGTCGCACAGTGTGACGTCACTAGCGGCGCCGACCAGGACAGTCCGCGATTTTTACCGGAACAGAGACATGGATCACAGACAGTTTTCTTAGGACCTTCAGAGACAGTTGAATTAGATCCTGAAACGGGACCAACACAAATCCCTACTGGGATTTTCGGGCCGCTTCCTGAAAATACTGTAGGTTTAATTTTGGGGCGTAATAATTTAAAGGGAGCTATTGAAGTAATACCTGGCGTGATAGATTCAGAATTTAAAGGGCAATTATATGTTACTGTAAGATCCAATTATGCCCTAAGACTCACCCCAAAGGATATTTTTGCTCAATTAATATTATTGCCTTGTGTCTCAGAAAGGCACCTGCCGGCAGATTCAGTTTCTAAACCGCCGGACAGAGTATATTGGTCCCAGTTAGTGCGACAAGAGCGCCCTTTATTAAAACTTAGAATTAATAATAAAAATTTCCTAGGAATTATTGACACAGGCGCTGATAGCTCCGTGTTGTCCAGCCGATTCTGGCCCAGGACATGGCCTCTCCATACAGCCTCAGCTAACCTAGAAGGAATAGGAAAAATTTCACAGCCTGCTCAAAGTGCCAACTATCTCCGTTGGGAAGATTCTGATGGGAACAGTGGAATATTTAAGCCTTATGTGTTAGAGTCTTTACCAGCTAATCTATGGGGAAGAGATATACTAGCCAAAATGGGACTGCTACTAGTCACCCCAAATTCTATAAGGTCAGTTGAAGAAATTAATCAGAGGTATTTTCCTGGAGATGATAGGGAAACCTTTCAGGAAAAATATCTGTTTACAAGCCAGTCTCCACGGCAAGGATTAGTAAATACTTCAGGACAAAATTTTTATTAGGGGCACTGAGTACTTCCCCGATCCTTAAGACAGCTGAAAAAATTACGTGGCTCACAGAAGAGCCTATTTGGATTTCTCAGTGGCCCATCTCAGGGGAAAAGCTTAAAATAATTCATAGATTAGTTGAGGAACAACTTCAAGCTGGTCATATTGAACCAACACTTAGCCCTTGGAATACACCTATTTTTGTTATTAAGAAAAAGTCAGGAAATTGGAGATTATTACAGGATTTAAGGGCAATAAACCAGGCAATTCGGCCTATGGGATCATTACAGCCAGGACTTCCCTCCCCCACAGCCATTCCTTTAGATTACAGCTTGATGGTAATAGATTTAAAAGACTGTTTTTTCTCTATAAGGTTACATCCTGAAGATTGTGAAAAATTTGCTTTCACTGTCCCAGCAGTTAATTTTAAGGAACCTGTTAAAAGATACTGCTGGAAAGTCCTTCCTCAGGGAATACGTAATAGCCCTACACTGTGTCAAAAATATGTTGATCAGGCAATAGATCCCATTAGAAATAGCTTCCCTGATGCATACATTATTCATTTTATGGATGATATATTATTGGCCCATGCTAATCCAGAAATACTTTCAGAAATTTTTACTCAGTTAGAGGCTTCCCTTACAACTATGGGTTTATGTCTAGCTCCTCAAAAAAATTCAAAAGGTATCTCCTTTTCAATATCTAGGTCAGATAATTCAAGGGAGTACAATCCGTCCTCAAAACCTTCAGATAAGAGTTAAGGAGTTACATACCCTTAATGATTTTCAAAAACTATTAGGAGATATTAACTGGCTAAGACCATCCTTAAAGTTAACTACTTCGGAGTTAAGTCCCTTATTTCAGATATTACAAGGAAATCCTTCTCCAACCTCTCCACGTCAACTAACTTTGGAGGCCAAAGCAGCCTTAAGGAAAGTGGAAATTGCAATTAAAAATGCACAGCTTACTAGAATAGATCCTAAAGAAATAATGTATTTATTAATATTTCCAACTGAGCATACCCCAACAGGAGCCATATGGCAAAGATTAGGAGTTATTGAATGGATCTACTTATCTCATTCCCCTCAAAGAACATTAATTCTTTTTCATGATTCTATAGCTCAATTAGTAATTAAGGGTAGAACTAGGATTTTACAATTAATTGGATCTGAGCCTGATATCATAATTATTCCATTTTCTGTTCAACAGACTAATTGGCTTTTTCAAACTTCTACTTCATGGCAGATAGCTTTTGCAGATTTCCCTGGCCAGATAGATAGCCATTATCCTCGTGATAAGATTGTACAATTTGCATCATTAACATCACTTATTTTTCCAAAGATTGTACTTTCCCATCCAATAGAGGGAGCTTTATCGGTGTTCACAGATGGTTCCAGCTCTGATAAGGCAGGTTTCTTCAGCCATGTTCACACAGAGGTAATACAAACTTCTTATACTTCAGCTCAAAGGGCAGAACTTCAAGCCCTGATTTTGGCCTTAGATTATTTTTCAAATGAGCCTATTAATATCTATTCTGACAGCTTATATGCAGTCAGAGTTACCAAAAATATTGAAACCTCAGTTATTGGGTTTACTTCATCACAGGAGTTATTTGAATTATTTCATAATTTACAAAAGACAGTGCTAATGAGGAAGTACCCATGTTTTATTACACACATCCGAGCACATGCTAACCTCCCTGGACCTTTGGTTACAGGTAATGATAAAATTGATAAATTAGTAACTTTTTGTCAACAGATGTCTTCATATGACTGTGCCCTAGCTTCCCATTCCTTGCATCATCAAAATGCTTCTAGCTTACGTAAAAAATTTAGTATTACCAGAGAACAGGCTCGTCAGATTGTAAGCCAATGCCCTAAGTGTGTTATTTACACTCCATCTCTGCCATCAGGGGTAAATCCCCGTGGTTTAAAACCAAATCAAATATGGCAAATGGATGTAACTCATATTCCTCAATTTGGTAAGCAATGTTATGTACATGTCATAGTGGACACTTATTCTAGATTTATTTTTGCCACAGCACGTACTAAGGAAAATACTCAACATGTAATTTCTCATTGCTTAGCAGCTTTTTCTGTTTTAGGGTGTCCTATGCAGATTAAAACAGATAATGCTCCAGCTTATGTAAGCTCTGCTTTTCAACAATTTTGTCAAGAGTTTCAAATTAATCATAAAACAGGAATTCCTTATAACCCCCAAGGTCAAGCCATTGTAGAACGAGCTCATTTATCTATTAAACTTCAATTACAAAAATTAAAAAGGGGGAATAAGATAATGACTCCCCAAAATAGCCTTAATCATGCCTTATTTGTTTTAAATTTTTTAAACTGTGACACAGAAGGTCACACTGCTGCTGAGAGGCAAATGTCTCCCTCGGTGACAGGCCCTTTAGGCAGAGTTCTGTGGAAAGATTTACAGACTGGTCAGTGGAAGGGCCCAGATCCGGTAATATCATGGGGCCGAGGGCATGCTTGTATTTTTCCAGAAGGTGCTTTTCGTCCTATCTGGGTGCCTGAACGTGCTATCAGACATGGAGGAGATAGAACCCAGACTCAAGCGACTGAGGATAGACACGGAGGAGCCACAACCCAGAAGGAGGAGATATCGGAAAAAGATGAAGAAAGACCAGATTGAACCAGCCGAGAAGCTGATTTCGTGGAAAGATGTGAAGAAATTGACAACCCAGGCTTCCCAAATACTTCGACGCCTAGGAAAGAACAGGACACCAGTCTTGATGGTAGCGACAGTAATTGCCCTACTGGGCTGTCAGGTAAAAGGGAATCAAGTAGACACTTATTGGACATATTTCCCAGATCCACCCCTGGTACACCCAGCTGTGTGGACTGGAGAATCTATTCCAGTATTTACTAATGACTCATTCATGATGGAAGGATTTACAGATGCTCATATTACTCCCAATCATGTGACTAGATTTAATTATTCTGGCTACAGTGCCCAATTATTATGTTGGTCACATGATAAACATGCTGGCTGTCTGAAAGTATCATTTGAAGAAAAGACAGCGATTGGTAAACCTAGACTGACAAATAATTCTATTTATGGAGACTTAAAACCTAATACTAGATCAATAATTAAGATGGGACTTTCCCATAACAAGCCAGTCATTTCTGCAAAACCTCCACCAGTACCCCACTGTCCAAATAGTTCTATAATTGAAATTGGCACCTTTCCTAAATGGATGGATTGTGTAAATACCTTTCCTGTACAACATAAGGTGTCTAAAGCTAATGGGTATATTTTAGACTGGTCTCCAAAAATTGATAAGAGACAATTACGAAGAAATTCTGCTATGACACCTGCAGGATTTGTTAGTAATATTTTGACCTATAGTGAAGGAGGTATTCAAAAAGATATTTGGCGTTTAATTGCTGCCTCAGAGTATTTACATTTTTCAGACAAACCTTTACCAAAATTTGTTGGCAAGAACTGTAAAGAGGGATCTTGCTATGGCCTAAGAGCCTGTGTCCAATCTCCTTATGTTTTAATTATTGGAAATGTAAAAGTTAGATGGATAGATGATAGATATTTTGTTACTTGTAATAAGTGCAACCTAACCAATTGTATTTCTAGGTATAATGGAGGAAAAGGAGTGCTGATACTTCATCAGCCCTCTTTTGTTTTATTACCTGCTAATATTTCAGAGCCATGGTATGCTGATGCTGGTTTACAAGTCCTGCAGCAAATTCATGCCCAGCTAACAAGACCTAAACGTGCTATTGGAGTCATAATTGTTGGTGTCTTAGCACTGGTCTCATTTATTGCCTCAACCGTCTCTGCATCTCTGACATTGTCTCAGAATATTCAGCATGCAAAATTTCTTAATAATTTAGCTCAAAATACTTCCAAGGCTCTGCGTAATCAAGTAAATATTGATGAAAGGATTGAAACTAAATTAAACGCCTTAGAGGCGACTGTTATTAACATTGGTAATGAACTTTCAGCCTTAAAATTTAAGGAAAGGCTTAAATGCCATGCTAATTATAAGTATGTATGTGTTACAGCTGCCAAGTACAATACTTCTCTCTGGGATTGGGAGAAAGTTAAAAACCATTTATTAGGTATTTGGCAAAATAGTAATAATAGCTTGGATATTCTGGAACTTCATCACCATATCCAAGACATTCAAAATAATAGAGCTGATTTTTCAGATCCTTCTTCTTTGGCTAACCAAATATTGAAGAAATTAAATGGATTCAACCCTAAAAATATTCTTAAACACTCCGCTTGGTACATTATTAGATTATTCTCTTTGCTGTTAATTCTCTTTTGTATTGTAACTATAGGATGGCGAGTCCTCCAATCAAGAATCCGGGGACTCCAGAGAGTGATCCGCCGCCTCATTGTTAAGAATAAAAAGGGGGAATATGTGGGGAGCCATTCTGACACGTGATTGGGTGACTCCCGTTAAGGGCCTGAGGCACTCTGGCTGTGTCGGAGTTATCCCGACCCTTTCCTGATGAGAGAGCCCATCCGTGTGGGGGTGTGCGTAACCACTGACCCTGGAGACCCAATCACTGACCCTGACCTTGGAGTACAGCCCCCCCTCAACCTTCATTGGATGGAATTCTCCCCTGAATCTCTTGTCCCCCCAAATAAAAGGCTGATCCCCGGCGTGTTCGCTCTCTCTCTCTCCCCTGCTAGCCCAGAGTAATCCTCGCTGCCCTGCTGGGCGGCTGGAGGCAGGGAAACGGAGGCGAGCCGTCTTGGACCTAGCATTAAAATAAGGTACTGTCTGTGTGTTTTATTTTGATCTCTTCTAACTAACTGAATGCCAGAACCTCATTAATGAAACCACTGCGCAGGCCGCGTGGTAGAAAATAGACCCTAAAAGAATGTTTATTTACAGTAGAGGAGCTGAAGGAAGAAGGCAGACTTATGACCTCAGCAGAAAAGTGTACTTGCAAAGATTCAGATTTTTTGCAGCTTTGTATATATCTGCAAAACCCCCAGAATTCTGAATAAAAAATAAAATAAGGCCCCAGATTTCTGAGCAAATTCTAATAAATGGGGAACTTCACAAATATGGAATCTGTAAATAATAAGAATCAACTATAGTTGGGGAGTTCATGTGAAAAATTGGGTGGTTCTAAAAGTCACTTTCTCAGTATCTACTCAGCTTTTAGTACCCAAAATAACCCACCTATTTTTCCATTAACACATTTTGTTTCTCTGTTGGATTTCTTAATTTCTCTTTAGTAGTTGCAAAGGTTTTTATGGTTTTTTTGATGTTGATGGGTTTTGTTTTTGTTTTTGTTTTGGTGGGGCATATATAGTATAACATTTCTATAGGAGAAAGATGAAATAACAGAATATTCTTCCTAAGTTTCTTTAACAATTTAGTAAAACATCAAATGATCTCAATGGTATAGCAGATTCAAAATAATATTTTTTTTCCTCTCTTGATATTTAGTTGAAACCAGTTTCTTCATTGCTTAAGTCAAAAACTTTTGTATGGATTGCTGGTAATATCATTGCTTGTCAGTACAAGATAAGAAACTGAAAGGGTGTTTTCAGAGCCAGAACCAATCAGGAGGAAAAAGTGGAATATAAAATGCCTATTCACAGGAAGAATTAATATTGTCAAAATGATCATACTACTAAAAGAACTATACAGATTTAATGCAATTCCAATCAAAATCCCAATGGCATTCCACATAGAAACAGAAAAAGCAATCATGAAATTCATCTGGAAAAATATGAGACCCAAAATAGCCAAAGCAATCCTTATCAAGAAGAAAGAACCAGGTGGCATCAATATACCAGACCTTACATTTACATTACAGAGTAATAGTAACAAAAATAGAATGGTATTGGCACCAACATAGACTTGTAGACCAATGGTACAGAATAGAGGACACAGAGACAAACCCAAATAAATATGTTATCTCATACTAGACAAAGGAGTCAAAAACATATATTGGGGAAAAGATAGCCTCTTCAACAAATGGTCTGGGGAAACTGGAAATCCATACACAACAAAATAAAATTAAGTTACTATCTCTCATCATGCACAAAATTCAATTCAAAGTGAATCAAGGACCTAGGAATTAGACAAGAGACCCTGCGCCTAATAGAAGAAAAACTAGGCCCTAATCTTCATCATGTCAGATTAGGTCCTGACTTCCTTAACAAGACTCCTATAGCACAAGAAATAAAATCAAGAATCAATAAATGGGATGGATTCAAATTGAAAAGCTTCTTCTCAGCAAAAGAAACAATCAGTGAAGTGAAGAGAGAGCCTACAGAATGGGAGCAAATTTTTACCACATGCACATCAGATAGAGCACTAATCTCCAAAATATATAAAGAACTCAAAAACCTAACACCAAAAAAAGAAATAACCCAATCAATAAATGGGCTAAGGCACTGAACAGACACTCTCAGAAGAAGATATATAATCGATCAACAAATATATGAAAAAATGTTCAGCCTCTCTAGTAATTAAAGAATGCAAATCAACTACTCAAAGATTTCATCTCACTCCACTCAGAATGGCAGCTATTAAGAAGAGAAACAACAATAATTGTTGGCGAGGATGTGGAGAAAAAGACACACTGATACACTGCTGGTGGAATTGCAAATTGGTACAACCAATCTGGAAAGCAGTATGGAGATTTCTTGGAAAACCTGGAACTTGACCCAGCTATCCCACTCCTCATTGTATACCCAAAGGACTTAAAAATAGTTCACTACAAAGATGCAGCCACATCAATATTTATAGTAGCACAATTCACAATAACTAAACTGTGGAACCAAAACCAACCTAGATGCCCTTCAATAGATGAATGGATAAAGAAACTGTGGTATGGGCTGGGGATGTGGCTCAAGCGGTAGCGCACTCGCCTGACATGCGAGCGGCCCAGGTTCGATCCTCAGCACCACATACCAACAAAGATGTTGTGTCCACCGAAAACTAAAAAATAAATATTAAAATTCTCTCTCTCTCTCTCTAAAAAAAAAAGGAAAAGAAACTGTGGTATATAATATATACACAATGGAATATTATTCAGCATTAAAAGAGAATAAAATCATAGCATTTGCAGGTAAATGGATGGAGTTGGAGAATATCATGCTACGTGAAGAAAGCCAATCCTAAAAACCCAAAGACTGAATGTTTTCTCTGATAAGTGGATCCTGATTCATAATGGGGGTGGGGGGAGATTATGGGAGGAATGGAGGAACTTTAGATAGGGCAAAGGGTAGGGAGGGAAAGGGAGGGGGCATGGGGATAGGAAAGCTGGTGGAAGGAGATGGACATCATTACCCTAGGTACATGTATGAAGATACAAATGGTGTGACGACTTTGTGTACAACCAGAGAAGTAAAAAATTGTGCTCCATTTGTGTACAATGAATTGAAGTGCATTCTGCTGTCATATATAACTGATTAGAATAAATAAATAAACTTAAAAAAAGAATAAAATGCCTACTCAAAAAGTATGAGGATGCTTCTCAGCTCTTAAAATCCCAGTCTGACTTCTGAGACCATATACCTAAGTAGAATTAATATCTATGAAAATTAATTAGAATTAAAGAGTTGACTATACTTGCAAACTAAAAATCATGTCTCAATTAATGATGGTTGAATGTGATGATCATTATTATCCAAAGTATATGTATGAAGACATGAATTGGTATGATTATACTATGTATACAATCAGAGATATGAAAAATTGAGCTCTATATATGTAATAAGAATTGTAATGCATTCTACTATTATATATAAGTAAAAATAAATAAGATTTTTAAAAAAGAGTAGACTATATTTGCAAACTAAAAATCATGTCCCAGCTAATGTAATAAGAAATCATCTTGATTTATGTAACACTGAATCATTTCACTGTATATACTACAAAAGAAAATCTTAATTCTACATTAGTAGAAAACCAATGGTTGACAATATGTGAAAATTGTAACTGATATTCACTATAAATATTAAGTGAATCCAAAAGGATGACATGTCCAAGTACACTGGATAATGAAGAAACAGTACAATGAGAAATGGGGCCAAGTACTAGTCAAAATTTCAAATTTGACACTGTCCCTTTTGTAATGCTACTACAATTAAATTCAAACTCACCCATTGTATCAACTCCTTTCCTGCCAGCACGACCAACCATCTGCTTGTAAGTAAGAATATCTAGAGGTCGACCACTGAAAATAGGAGTCCGAATAATCACACGACGTGCAGGTAAATTCACCCCAGAAGAAAGAGTAGAAGTTGCTGCCAAGACTCGAATGAGACCTTGACGAAAGGCTCCTTCAATGATATCCCTCTCCTCAAAAGTAAGCCCTGAAAAGAAAAGGGGGTTCCAAAAACATATTTATTAACATATAATGAAAATATACTTGATAACTTAAAACAATATACAAGCCTCTAAAGATTTTCTTTAGCTATTGTTACAACAAAAAAATCATCAGTCTATTTATTTAAGAGCATAATCTGCCACCCCTACTATACCTTCTAGATCTGAGGTCAACAAATTTTTCCTATATTTTAGATTTTGCAGAATAGGTAAACTCTGTTGTAACTATTCTACCCTGCCACTGTCACATAAAAACAGACACAGAACAAATAGGCATGATCGTGTTCCAATAAAACTTAAAAAAAAAAAAACAGATGGCAAGCTAAATTTGTAGCATACTACAGTTTCCCAATCCCTATTCTTTGGGGTGTTCTTTTAAATTTATTTTAAAATAAATTTTAAATTTTAGAAAATTTAAATAAATTTAGTAGGTTTAGTAAAATTTATTTTAAATTTTGTATCATGATATATACATAGGTGTACATGTATACATCATGATTAAAAATCACATAACAGTTACCATTTTATATATGTACTGATAAATGTTTAAAATAAGTTTAAAAGGTTAAATTCTCAACCATAGAAACTATATATTTTTTATCACATCCTTAGCACATATGATCATGGATAGAACACTTCCTGAAAAAAAAGTTATTTAATTCAATAACTGCCATAATCTCTGATTTTAAACATTCTAGCCCTCTCCAAATGCTCTATCACAATTTCTAAAATAAATTTGATTTTGATATCTCTGAGAATATTTCAGTACTCTGAGATAAAAAGATACATTCAGATGGCATAAAAGTAGCAAGCATACTCTAAATTTTAAGGAAACAGTATAGAAACATAATAATTTTAGAATTTACTTGATCCAAAAAAGCCTTTATAAGTACTATACAATACATAGACAAATAAGAATAAAACAAACAAGTTTACTTAACTTAATCATGCAATTTCTTAAAATGAAATATAAGAATATTGAGATTTAAAAAATATTTGTTAATAAGATATGTCTTGTTAATAAGTACACACAAATATCAAAATTAAGAAACTTAAGAATTTTTAGAGAGGGTTACTTGATAATAGATTATAAATATGGAATACCTGCATGATGAAATGCTACTCCCCATGGGACAGTGTTCTGTAATACAAAGTCCAGTCCCGAAGGTGAACGTTTTAACTGATCCATTACTTCCAGGAGGGCTTTTTGTTCCAGAATCACTGGTGGAAATTCAGATGGTTTTACCAATCCTGTCACATACACACAAAAAAAATAAACACCTCAATACTGTTTACCTCTTGGAGTGTTATCTCCCTAAGTCATGAGAGAGTTAAATACTAGGGAATGGGTCAAAAACTGTTGCATACTATAAAAATCTGGGGATCTTTTAAAACTACTGACCCCTGGACACTGTGATGTGATTGGTATAGGGTGTGACCTGCACATAAGGAATCTTTAATTCTTCCCAGGTTATTTTAAATGGGCACAAAAGTTCAGGAAACTCGGCATTAGAGTGATGCCAAGTCCACCAGTGTGTATGTTCGGGTAGGGGTGGGAGTCAAAGGAACTTGTTGAAGGAAGGAGATGATTACAGATACTAATTACCATTCAAAGCCCAAAATTCAAAATCCTTGCTCAATGTTTGTCCAACCAACCAGCAGTATCAGCACCACCTAGGAGTCTTATTCTCTATGAGAAGTATTCCAGCCTAATAAGAAATAACCAATCACACAATACCTGCTGGCTTTGCTCTGTGTAACCCTCTACCCCAGTAAGACTTTAACTGTCTTAAATGCAGAAAATATTATTTCATTTTTTTGTTTTTTTCCACATTTTTTCTTTTTTTTTATTGGTTGTTCAAAACATTACATAGTTCTTGATATATCATATTTCACACTTTGATTCAAGTGGGTTATGAACTCCCATTTTTACCCCGTATACAGATTGCAGAATCACATCAGTTACACTTCCATTGATTTACATATTGACATACTCATGTCTGTTGTATTCTGCTGCCTTTCCTATCCTCTACTATCCCCCTCCCCTCGCCTCCCCTCCCCTCTTCTCTCTCTACCCCCTCTACGGTAATTCATTTCTCCCCCTTGTATTATTTTTCCCTTTCCCCTCACTTCCTCTTGTATGTAATTTTGTATAACCCTGAGGGTCTCCTTCCATTTCCAAGCAATTTCCCTTCTCTCTCCCTTTCCCTCCCACCTCTCATGCCTGTTTAATGTTAGTCATCTTCTCATGCTCTTCTTCCCTACTCTGTTCTTAGTTACTCTCCTTATATCAAAGAAGGCATTTGGCATTTGTTTTTTAGGGATTGGCTAGCTTCACTTAGCATAATCTGCTCTAATGCCATCCATTTCCCTCCAAATTCTATAATTTTGTCATTTTTTAATGCAGAGTAATACTCCATTGTGTATAAATGCCACATTTTTTTTATCCATTCGTCTATTGAAGGGCATCTACGTTGCTTCCACAGTCTTGCTATTGTGAATTGTGCTGCTATGAACATCGATGTAGCAGTGTCCCTGTAGCATGCTCTTTTTAGGTCTTTAGGGAATAGACCCAGAAGGGGAATAGCTGGGAAAAATGGTGGTTCCATTCCCAGCTTTCCAAGAAATCTCCATACTGCTTTCCAAATTGGCTGCACCAATTTGCAGTCCCACCAATAATGTACAAGTGTACCCTTTTCCCCACATCCTCACCGGCACTTGTTTTGTTTGACTTCATAATGGCTGCCAATCTTACTGGAGTGAGATGGTATCTTAGGGTGGTTTTGATTTGCATTTCTCTGACTGCTAGAGATGGTGAGCATTTTTTTCATGTACTTGTTGATTGATTGTATGTCCTCCTCTGAGAAGTGTCTGTTTAGGTCCTTGGCCCATTTGTTGATTGGGTTATTTGTTATCTTATTGTCTAATTTTTTGAGTTCTTTGTATACTCTGGATATTAGGGCTCTATCTGAAGTGTGAGGAGTAAAGATTTGTTCCCACGATGTAGGCTCCCTATTTACCTCTCTTATTATTTCTTTTGCTGAGAAAAAAACTTTTTAGTTTGAGCAAGTCCCATTTGTTGATTCTAGATATTAACTCTTCTGCTATGGGTGTCCTACTGAGGAATTTGGAGCCCGACCCCACAGTATGTAGGTCATAGCCAACTTTTTCTTCTATCAGATGCCTTGTCTCTGATTTGATACCAAGCTCCTTGATCCATTTTGAGTTGACTTTTGTGCATGGCGAGAGGAGGGGATTCAGTTTCATTTTGTTGCATATGGATTTCCAGTTTTCCCAGCACCATTTGTTGAAGATGCTATCCTTCCTCCATTGCATGCTTTTAGCCCCTTTATCAAATATACGAAAGTTGTAGTTTTGTGGGTTGGTTTCTGTGTCCTCTATTCTGTACCATTGGTCCACCCGCCTGTTTTGGTACCAGTACCAGGCTGTTTTTGTTACTATTGCTCTGTAGTATAGTTTGAAGTCTGGTATCGCTATACCACCTGATTCACACTTCCTGCTTAGAGTTGTTTTTGCTATTCTGGGTCTTTTGTTTTTCCATATGAATTTCATGATTGCTTTCTCTATTTCTACAAGAAATGCCATTGGGATTTTGATTGGCATTGCATTAAACCTATAGAGAACTTTTGGTAATATCGCCATTTTGATGATGTTAGTTCTGCCTATCCATGAACAGGGTATATTTTTCCATCTTCTAAGATCATCTTCTATTTCTCTCTTTAGGGTTCTGTAGTTTTCATTGTATAAGTCTTTTACCTCTTTGGTTAGGTTGATTCCCAAGTATTTTATTTTTTTTGAGGATATTGTGAATGGAGTGGTTGTCCTCATTTCCATTTCAGAGGATTTGTCGCTGATATACAGGAATGCCTTTGATTTATGCGTGTTGATTTTATATCCTGCCACTTTGCTGAATTCATTTATTAACTCTAATAGTTTCTTTGTAGACCCTTTTGGGTCTTCTAGGTATAGAATCATGTCATCTGCAAATAGTGATAATTTAAGTTTTTCTTTTCCTATTTTTATGCCTTCAATTTCTTTCGTCTAATTGCTCCGGCCAGTGTTTCGAGAACTATGTTGAACAGAAGTGGTGAGAGAGGGCATCCCTGTCTTGTTCCAGATTTTAGAGGGAATGCCTTCAATTTTTCTCCATTCAGAATGATGCTAGCCTGAGGCTTAGCATAGATTGCTTTTACAATGTTGAGGTATGTTCCTGTTATCCCTATTTTTTCGAGAGTTTTGAACATAAAGGGATGCTGTACTTTGTCGAATGCTTTTTCCGCATCTATCGAGATGATCATATGGTTCTTATTTTTAAGTCTATTGATGTGGTGAATAACATTTATTGATTTCCGTATATTGAACCAGCCTTGCATCCCAGGGATGAATCCTACTTGATCATGGTGTACAATTTTTTTGATATGATTTTGTATCCGATTCGCCAGAATTTTATTGAGGATTTTTGCGTCTAGGTTCATTAGAGATATAGGTCTGTAGTTTTCTTTCTTTGAAGTGCCTTTGTCTGGTTTAGGAATCAGGGTGATGTTGGCCTCGTAGAATGAATTTGGAAGTTCTCCCTCTTTTTCTATTTCCTGAAATAGCTTGAAAAGTATTGGTATTAGTTCCTCTTTAAAGGTTTTGTAAAACTCTGCTGTATACCCATCTGGTCCTGGGCTTTTCTTAGTTGGTAATCTTTTGATGGTTTCTTCTATTTCCTCAATTGATATTGGTCTGTTTAGGTTGTCTATATGCTCCTGTCTCAATCTGGGCAGATCATATGACTTAAGAAATTTATTGATGCCTTCACTATCTTCTATTTTATTGGAGTATAAGGATTCAAAATAATTTCTGATTATCTTCTATATTTCTGAAGTGTCTGTTGTGATATTGCCTTTTTCATCCTGTATGCTAGTAATTTGAGTTCTCTCCTTCTCTTCGTTAGCATGGCTAAGGGTCTGTCGATCTTATTTATTTTTTCAAAGAACCAACTTTTAGTTTTATCAATTTTTTCAATGGTTTCTTTTGTTTCGATTTCATTAATTTCAGCTCTGATTTTAATTATTTCTTGCCTTCTACTTCTTTTGCTGTTGTTTTGCTCTTCTTTTTCTAGGATTTTGAGATGAAGTATGAGATCATTTATTTGTTGGTTTTTTCTTTTTTTAAGGAATGAACTCCATGCAATGAATTTTCCTCTTAGAACTGCTTTCAATGTGTCCCATAGATTCCGATATGTTGTGTCTGTGTTTTCATTTATCTCTAAGAATTTTTTAATTTCCTCCTTGATGTCTTCTATAACCCATTGATCATTCAGTAACCTATTGTTCATTCTCCAAGTGATGCATGATTTTTCCTTCCTTCTTTTATCGTTGATTTTCAGTTTCATTCCATTATGGTCAGATAAGATGCATGGTATTATCTCTACTCCTTTATATTGTCTAAGAGTTGCCCTGTGACATAATATATGATCTATTTTTGAGAAGGATCCATGTGCTGCTGAGAAAAAAGTGTAACTGCTTGATGTTGGGTGGTATATTCTATATATGTCAATTAAGTCTAGGTTGTTAATTGTGTTATTGAGTTCTATAGTTTCCTTATTCAACTTTTGTTTGGAAGATCTGTCCAGTGGTGAGAGAGGTGTGTTGAAGTCTCCCATGATTATTGTATGGTGGTCTATTAGACTCTTGAACTTGAGAAGAGTTTGTTTGATGAACATAGCTGCACCATTTTTTGGGGCATATATATTTATGATTGTTATGTCTTGTTGGTGTATGGTTCCCTTGAGCAGTATGTAGTGTCCCTCTTTATCCCTTTTGATTAACTTTGGCTTGAAATCTATTTTATTTGATATGAGTATGGACACTCCTGCTTGTTTCCGAAGTCCATATGAGTGATATGATTTTTCCCAACCTTTCACCTTCAGTCTATGTATGTCTTTTCCTATCAAATGCGTCTCCTGTAGGCAGCATATTGTTGGGTCATGTTTTGTGATCCATTCTACTAGCCTGTGTCTCTTAATTGGTGAGTTTAAGCCATTAACATTTAGGGTTATTATTGAGATATGGGTTATCCTTCCAGCCATATTTGTTTATTTATGTTACTGAATATGGTTTGTTTTCCTCTTTGATTATTTTCCCCCCTTTACTGTCCTACCTCCCACTGTTGGTTTTCATTGTTATTTTCCATTTCCTCTTCCTGTAATGTTTTGCTGAGGATTTTTTGGAGAGATGGTTTTCTAGCTGCAAATTCTTTTAACTTTTGTTTATCGTGGAAGGTTTTAATTTCATCTTCCATCTTGAAGCTTAATTTTGCTGGATACACAATTCTTGGTTGGAACCCATTTTCTTTCAGTGTTTGAAATATGTTATTCCAGGATCTTCTAGCTTTCAAAGTCTGTGTTGAGAGATCAGCTGTTATCCTGATTGGTTTACCCCTAAATGTAATCTGCTTCCTTTCTCTTGTAGCTTTTAAAATTCTCTCCTTATTCTGTATGTTGGGCATCTTCATTATAATGTGTCTAGGTGTGGATCTCTTATGATTTTGCACATTCGGCGTCCTGTAGGCTTCTAGGATTTGGGATTCTGTCTCGTTCTTCAAGTCTGGGAAGTTTTCTCGAATTATTTCATTGAATAGATTGCTCATTCCTTTGGTTTGGACCTCTATACCTTCCTGTATCCCAATGACTCTTAAGTTTGGTCTCTTTATGTTATCCCATATTTCTTGGATGTTCTGCTCATGGTTTCTTAACAGTCTTGCTGAGGTGTCTATGTTCTTTTCAAGTTGAAATACTTTGTCTTCATTGTCTGATGTTCTGTCTTCTAAGTGTTCTACTCTGCTGGTAGTATTCTCAATTAGTTTTTAAGTTGGTTTATTGCTTCCTGCATTTCTAGGATTTCTGTTTGTTTTTTATAACCTCTATCTCCCTGTATAGTTGATCTTTTGCTTCCTGGATTTGTTTATGTAATCCATTGTTAAAGAGATCTTTCATTGTCTGATTTTGCTGTCTAATGTCTTCCTTGAGACTCCAGATCATCTGAAGCATGTATCTCCTGAATTCTTTATCTGACATTCCATCTGCTGCAGATATTACCTCTTCTAACGTTGAGTTGACCTGCATTGCTTGTGGTCCTTTCTTTCCTTGTCTCTTCATACTGTTCACGTTTCTTTCTGCTTACTGAGACTGTTGTGCTATTGAATTTTCCCCCTATATATTTGTATTACTCTTGTATAGTTGCAAAGTCTCCCGCGCAGTCGCGGGCAGGGGCTCTTCTCCTCCAATTGGGGCAATGTGCCTACCACATCGGCAGGCTGCTGGGCCTGTTCTGCTGGTTGGTAGCAGGTGCGCCTACCTTGCAGGCGCGGGCGGCGGCTCTGCTCCTCTGCGGGCCGCTAGGCCTGTCCTGACGGTGGTCGCAGTTCCGCCTCCTTTGCAGTCGCAGGCAGCGGCTCTGCCCCTCTGAAAGCCACTGGGCCTGTTCTGCCGGTGGGTCGCAGGTCCACCTACCTTGCAGGTACGGGGGGGGGGGGGGCAGCTCTGCCCCTCCGCAGGCTGCTGGGCCTGTTCTGCTGGTGGGTCAGAGGTCCGCCTACCTTGCAGGCGCGGGAGGCGGCTCTGCCCTTCTGCAGGCCACTGGGACTGTTCTGTTGGTGGGTCGCAGGTCCGCCTACCTTGCAGGCAAGTGGGGTGGCTCTGCCCCTCTGCGGGTTCCTGGGCCTATTCTGCCGGTGGGTCGCAGGTCCGCCTACCTTGCAAGCGTGGTTGGCAGCTCTGCCCCTCCGTAGGCCACTGGGCCTGTTCTGTTGATGGTCACAGTTCCGCTTATCTTGCTGGCGCGGGGGGAAAGGGCAGCTCTGCCCCTCAGCAGACCGCTGGGCCTGCTATGCTGGTGGGCCGCAGATCCGCCTACCTTGCAGGCGCGGGGGGAGGGCGCGGCTCTGCCCCTCAGCAGGCCGCTGGGCTTGATCTGCTGGTGGGTCGCAGGTCCGCCTACCTTGCAGGCGCGTAGGGCGGCTCTGTCCCTCCGCGGGTTGCTGGGCCTACTCTGCTGGTGGGTCGCAGGTCCGCCTACTTTGCAGGCGTTGTTGGCAGCTCTGCCCCTCCGCAGGCCACTGAGCTTGTTCTGTTGGTGGTCAGTTCCGCCTACCTTGCTGGCGCGGGGGGAGGAAGTAGCTCTGCCCCTCAGCAGGCCGCTGGGCCTGGTCTGCTGGTGGGTCGCAGGTCTGCCTACCTTGCAGGCGCGTGGGGTGGCTCTGCCACTCCGCAGGTTGCTGGGCCTGACCTGCCGGTGGGTCGCAGGTCCGCCTACCTTGCAGGCACGGGTGGAGGGCGCGGCTCTGCCCCTCAGCAGGCTGCTTGGCCTGATCTGCTGGTGGTTCGCAGGTCCACCTACCTTGCAGGCGCATGGGGCGGCTCTGCCACTCCCAGGTTGCTGGGCCTGACCTGCTGGTGGGTTGCAGGTCCGCCTACCTTGCAGGCGTGGGGGGAGGGCGCACACCTATTTGCATTTAGACAGTTACGCGAAATGGGGGATGTAATGCTTGGGATGAAAGTTGGGGGGAAGGGGAAGGTAGGTGTTCTTGAAATGAAAGAAGGAGAGGGAGATAGATAGCATAGAGGAGAATGGAAAGAGCAGTAAAACTTGGAAGGGGAGAGAGAGAGGGAAAAGGGAGAGAAAAAATTAAAATGAAATAGGAAATAAAATTAGGTCTTAGAGATCCATTTTCTTCTCTTCCCTTAGGCAAAGCTGTGCCCTCCGGGCTGAGTTTTGCCCTCAATGTGTCAACAGCAATCCCTGTAAGGCGGTTCCTGGGAGTCTCTCAATCCTGTTGGTCCAGAGCCGTTTCACTTCTACGGCCCCTCCTCCCCTTCCTCCTGCCAGCCAGCCAGGTCCTGCTCACCGGAGGCAGTTCCCCAAGGACTTGGTTACACTTTCAGCCCCACCGAGTGCTCTATTTCCCTAACTACTGAGCACTCTCTCTGTCATTCATCTAAGCCCCAGTGCTGTGGAGCTGTGGTCTGGGAGTCAATTGTTTAATTTTTCCGGACCCCTTTGGTGGGCACACCTTCGGAATCTGGCAGCTAAGACCATTGGTGTCGCTGCTGGTGGTAATAGGAGTTGGGGGTCGAGGATCCCCTCTACTTCCCTCAGCCCCTACAGTCACAACCGCTCTGCTGGCGGTAGGAGGAGTTGGGGGTCTGAAGTGTCCTCTGTTTCCCTCCACCCCTACCGTCACATCCTCTCAGTTCGCGGTTGGGGGAGTTGGGTGTAGGGAGTCTTCTCTGCTTCCCTCTGCCCCTACAGTCACGCCCACATCACTGGCAGTAGGGGGAGTTGGGGTCGAGAGTCCTTTGGCCCTTACGGTCATGCCCACAGAGAGATTTTGAAGTTTCCCGGTTGTTTGTATCTGATGTGGGTGGGAGTCACACACCTGCTAAAGTAGATTCCGCTGGGAAGGAATCTCTTTGGCCGAACTTTGGTGACTTCCCCTCTATGCTATGGCGGGCCCCTGGCTCCTTGCCGGAGTGTCCGAAGGGAGGGGTAGAACTGGCTTGTCTCTGGTCTGACACAATCTCTGGTTTTAGTTCCCAGTTCGCTATTTAGTAAAGGGTTGGTTAGATTCCCTTCATGCTGTCTCAGGGGGGGAGCCGTGCGCCGGGTGTGCGGGGCTGTTAGTAGAGCCGGGAGGGCACGGGCTGTCTGCTGGGCCAGGCGGGGACACTTCTCGCTGCACCAGGCCACCGGGGGCTGCCTGTAGAGCCGGGCAGCTGCGGCAGCGTGGCCAAGAGCCGGGTGGGCGGGGTGGCCGTTCGCAGAGTGGGTGGGGCCACCAGGAGAGCCGGGATGGCAGGGGCCGTCTGCCGGCCAGGCGGGGACCCCTTTTGCTGAGCCAGGCCACCGGGGAGCGTCTGTAGAGCCGGGCAGCTGTGGCCACTTGGCTAAGATCCGGGCGGGCGGGGTGGCCGTTCGCTGAGCGAGAGCGGGGCCTCCTGGGAGGGCCAGGATGGCGGGTGCCGTCTGCTGGTTCGGGCGGGCCGCGCTGCTCCGGGCCACCGGCCGCTTGTAGAAGCGGCCGATGGCCGCGGGATTGGACCTCTGCACCCGCCGGGGGGCCGCCTGTAGAGCCGGGCAGCTGTGGCCGGCCGCGTGGCTAAGAGCCTGGCAGGCGGGGTGGCCATTCGCAGAGCGAGAGCAGGGCCTCCCGGGAGAGCCGGGACGGCGGGGTGGCAGGTGCCGTCTGCGGGTTCGGGCGGGCTGCGCCGCTCTGGGCCGCTGGCCGCTTGCAGAAGCGGCTGGTGGCTGCAGGACTGGACCTCTGCGCCCGTGTGGCCAGCCAAGATCCACTTGTCTGGGACAAACTGACACTTCTAATAAACCTACCAATTCCCGGCAGGTCCCCTCTTAACGGAATTTTGCTAGAAGTTCCTCAGTAGGTAGACTGCAGCTGTTCCAATGGGTCTTTCTGATCCCGTTAATGTGGAGACATTGGAATCGCTGCTTCCTCACCGGCGGCCATGTTGGATCCTCCACATTTTTTCTACTGGAGCATTATAGTTGTAAATATTGATGGGATTTGTAGTTACATATTCACACATGCACAAAATATAAGAATATGATTTGGCCAATATCACTCCCAGCACTTCCCCCCTCCCCCCCCATCCCTTGGTCACTTTTCTCTACTGATCTTCTTTTGCTTTTTGAGAAAGCCATTGCCTGTACCGTAAAGCTGGAGTGTGACCCTACATTGTCTTCTAGGAGTTGCATGGTTTCTGGTCTAATTCCAAGGTCTGATTCACTTTAAGTTGACTTTTGTGGAAGGTGACAGATAAGGGTCTAATTTTGTTCTTCTATGTCAGGAGCTGCCACATAGGAACTGAGTGCCCCTGAGCCTTGAGTAATGAGAATGTGGAGATGTGGCAAGCCAGCTGTGGGCTGTGTGTGTGTGAACTATGAGCATTGAGTGCACACAGTGGACTGAACCAACATTGCCCCTCTGTTTGGATGGGTCTCGCTCTGGTCTTTTCACTTGCTCTGCTAAGACCCCCCCCCCAACAGCTCATGAAATGGGCATGCCCTTCCTAGATGTCAGTCAATCTGCTGACAACAGACATCATGAAGTTAGACTCAACTCCTGAAACCTGATCCCTTGCCTCATTTGAGTGGCTTATCCCCAATAAAAGGGTTCAGCTCCTGCTCCTAGCTCTCTTTCCACAGACCCCTAAGGTCAGAGGAGCTGTCACAGGACCCAAAGAAAAAGGTATTTCTTTGTCTCTGTGTGATTATTTCGTGCAGCCCAGTTCACCTGGAATGACCCTGAGTGTTTTAGTTGTGGAACTCGACACTTCTACACATGTATAACCGGGTATCCCCACACCATTAGTTTAAAAGCTATCAATTCTCCAGTGTATATTTTTGTCACCTTTGTCAAGGATGACTGTACCTGTGTGGATTTGTCTTTGTGCCTTATATTCTGTACCACTGTTCAATGTATCTGTTCATCAATATCATGTAAATACAGCTCTGTGGTATAATTTGAAGACAGGAATTTTGATGTTTCCAACATTGTTTTTTTGGCTTAAAATTGCTTTGCCTAGTCCGGTAGACGCGGCGCGTGGGTGGACCGGTTTTGGCTTGCCGGCGCGTACGGAGGATTGGCAGCTTTTTCAAAAATAAAGTTTTGTTCCTGCTTGAAAAAAAAAATTGCTTTGCCTACTCTGGATCTTTTATTCTTCCAGATGAGCTTTAGAACTGTTTTTTCTAGTTCTGCGAAGAATATCATTGGCATTTTGATGGGAGGACTGCATCAAATCTGTATATTGCTTTTGGTAGTATGGCCATTTCAACAATATTAATGCTGCCAATCCAAGAACATGAGAGGTCTTTCCATCTTCTGTGGTCTTCTTCAATTTCTTTTTTCAATGTTCTATAATTTTCATGGTAGAGGTCTTTCATTTCCTTGGTTAGATTTATTCCTGAAACCTGACCCCTTGCCTCATTTGAATGGCTTCTCCTCAATAAAAGGTTCAGCACTGCTCTCTTGCTCTCTTTCTGCAGACCCTTAAGGTCAGAGGAGCTGTAACAAGACCAAAAGAAAAAGGTATCTCTGTCTCTTGTGTGATTATTTCCTGCAGCCCAGTTCACCTGGAGTGACCCTGGGTGTTTTAGTCGTGAGAAATGGAACAGTTGGCTTTGGGTCTTTTATACATAGCCGTTATAATGTTGAGATAGGTTCCCTCTTTCCCTAGTTTCTTTAGTATTTTTATCATGAATGCATGCTGAATTTGTCGAAGGATTTCTCTGCATTTGAGATTACTAAGTGATTTTTGTCCTTAATTCTGTTCATGTGATAAATTATATTTATTAATTTCCATATCTTAAACCTCCTTACATCTCTGGAATAAATCCAACTTGCTTGTAGGGTACAATCTTCTTAATGTATTTCAAAACAATTTGCTGCTGGGCACAATGGCACACACCTATAATCCCAGCGGACAAGGAGGTGGAGGCAGGAGGATCACAAGTTCAAAGCTAGCCTCAGCAATTTAGTGAGACACTAAGCAATTCAGTGAGACTCTGTCTCTAAATAAAATACAAAATTGGGCTGGGGATGTGGTTCTGTGGTTTAGTGCCTCTGATTTCAATCCCCAATACAAAAAAAAAAAAAAAAAAAAAAAAAAAAACACAATTTGCTAATATTTTATTAGTGTTTTTGCATCTAAATTCATCAGGAATATTGGTCTATAGTTTTCTTTCCTTGATGTGTCCTTATCTGTTTTTGGTATGAGTGTGATATTGACTTCATAAAATGAATTTGAAAGTGTTCCATCATTTTCCATTTCATGGAATAATTTGAGGAGTACTGGCATTGGGGTTCTGAATGCCTCCACAATACATATGCTCAGAGGTGGGGGTCTTCTGGCTGTCCACAGGTCTGCCTGTCTCATGTGCATGTCCACTGGAGCCACTTGGTTTTGGAACCAAGGGCATTGGTAGCCTCCTCCCAATACAGCCACTCTTCTTCTGAAGGTGGGCCAGAGGAAGCACTGCACACAGCAGCACAGTTCTTGTATATAGGTGGTGATCTTCCTAGTGACCCCCTTCCTGCCCCTGCTGCTGTCAACCGATTACCCTGAGGAGGTACCTTGGGTGCTCGAGCTACGGCCTTCTGCGACCCAACTACTGAGGATCAGCTATGGGCTGGTCCTGGGGTACTCAGACCTGCGGGGCATAGGGTCAGGCCTGGCGCTACACTGGGAATGGGTGTGTCCACATGGAAGAGGCAGAGAGGAATGGCAGGCACACTGGCACTTGCAGCACCCTTCTACCCTGACTGCTTGGCCTCCTCAGGATGTTGCTGTTCACAGGCCAAGGGAAGGGCAGGCTCTCTGGTACATCTGTTGGGATAAACACTGGAAGGATCTACAGGGCCTGGCAAGGCCCAACCACGCCATGGCGCACAGGCTTGGATTCTGAGACCTTTAACCTACTCAGTCCATCCTAGGTTGAAAGTATTGTCCAGCTGATAACTGTAGGCAAGCAGTGCATGGCTGGAGGAGGTGCGTCACTGGCGTCATCCCTTTGAAAAGCATTTTGTCACTCTGACTCTTTCCCTGCCCTTCTCTGTCTCATCCTATTGCCCTGAGGTGAGCATCTTTCCTCCACTGGGCCCTCCACTGAGCTGCCTCACTTTGATTCCAGAGCAAGAGTCAGCCATCTATGGACTGAGACCTCAGAAACTGTAACCTCCAGAGAAATGTTTCCTCTTCCAAGTTGTTCTTATCAGGTGTCTTGGTCACAATGATAAAAAAGCTAATTAAAACACAGCCATACACCATTGCCTCCAACTTGAAAAATATACTATTGTGTGTGTGCTGGGATGAATGGTAAGCCAGTCCTTGGGCATGCCATCCATGGGACTGGAACCTCATGACCTAACCTCCTGCTGAATGCCCACCTCTCTATACTGTTACACTGAGGCTGAAATGTCAACAGGAATTTGGTAGAGAAAAACACATTCAAACCACAGCACTTGATTAAAAAGAGCCCAGGGTGTTGCTTTCCACTCTGTTTCAGAACTAAGGGCATCGGAGGCCCTATGTGTCCCCTATGTGAGGGGAGTCCTTCAGACTGAACGGACACTTGACAGGAACTCAGATCTTTTTTTTTTTTTAAAGAGAGAGTGAGAGAGGAGAGAGAGAGAGAGAGAGAGAGAGAGAGAGAATTTTTAATATTTATTTTTTAGTTCTCGGCGGACACAACATCTTTGTTGGTATGTGGTGCTGAGGATCGAACCCGGGCCGCATGCATGCCAGGCCAGCGCGCTACCGCTTGAGCCACATCCCCAGCCCCAGGAACTCAGATCTTGATATAGACAGAAAGACCTCAGGTAAAGAAAATTCATGCAAATTTTAAAAACTAGTTCTACTTATGTTTTCTACAAGATGGAAAATAATGATATAGCAGAAAAAAACAATTTTATACTATGGTATTGAACACACAACATGTACACATGTAACCCTGTGATATCAGTAACTAAGGGGGTGGGGTTGGAGAGGTAAGGCATAGCATTCTGTATAATACTGAAGTTACACTGCTCCAATTCACATCAGAATAGTTTGTTCTTCTCATGTTAAATGCAATTCCTCAATGGGAACCACAAAAAAACTACCTGTAGAATATACCCAAATGAGAGGTGAGGGAATTATGTTTCACTACAAACATAAACTAAATAGGAGAGAAGATAATCATATAATGACATACATCATGCTGAATCAAAGCTTGTCCTGCTCTCCCTATAACGATGCAAACCACGCTGAACCATGAGCACACCCTATCCCTTATCATCCCAGCTTAGACAATTACATCATAATAATGCCATTTCTGGAGGAAGAAGGGAAAAGGTCTTATTCCTAGCTGTGGAGTCAGAAGCTAAACATATCTTTGGGGAAAAAAATTTAATCATACACTCTCTAGTTCTATTTCTCTGAATTTTTATCAAAAGGTGTTGAATTTTGTCATATGATTTTTCTACACCAATCCATACGTGTATACGGTCGTATGATTTCCTTGGCTTATCAATAAAGAACTACCAGACAAATTCTCAGTTGAGTTCTACAAGACCTTCAAAGAAGAATTAATACCAGTACTTCTCAAATTATTCTATGAAATAGAAAAGGAGGTAATTTTTCCAAACTCATTCTACGAGGCTAGTAGCATCCTGATACCAAAACCAGACAGAGACACATCAAGGAAAGAAAACCTCAGACCAATATCCCTGATGAGCATAGATGCAAAAATTCTCAATAAATTTCTGGCAAATCACATATAAAAGCATATTAAAAAGATAGTGCACCATGATCAAGTGGGGTTCATTCCAGGGATGTAAGGTTGGTTCAACATATGGAAATCAATAAATGCAATTCATCACAACAATAGATTTAAAGAATCATATAATTATATCAATAGATGCAGAGAAAGCATTTGACAAAATATAGCACTCTTTCATGTTCAAAACACTAGAAAAACTACAAATAGTATGAACATACCTTAACAATGTAAAAGCTATCTATGCTAAACCCAAAGCCAATATCATTGTAAATGGAGAAAAATTGGAAACATTCCCTTTAAAAACTAGAATAAGACAGGGATGCCCTCTTTCACCACTTCTATTTAACATAGTCCTTGAAACTCTAGCCAGACAAAAGAAATTAAAAGGATATAAATAGGAAAAGAACTTAAACTATCAGTATTTGCCAATGACATGTTTCTATACTTAGAAGATCCAAAAATTTCCACCAGAAAATTCTAAGAATAAATGAATTCAGCAAAGTAGCAGAATGTAAATCAATACCCATAAATCAAATGCATGTCTATACATCAGTGATGAATCCTCTGAAAGAGAAATTAGGAAAACTACCCCATTCACAATAGCCTCAAAAAAACAAAACAAAACAAAACAAAAAAACTTCGGAATCAATTTAACAAAAGAGGTGAAAGACTTCCACAATTAAAACAACAGAATACTAAGGAAAGAAGTTGAAAAAGACCTTAGAAGATGGAAAGATCTTCCACGTTCTTCATGTTCTTGGATAGGGAGAATCAACATTGTCAAAATGACCACACTACCAAAAGCACCGTACAGATTCAATGCAATTCCAATTAAAATCCCAATGCATTCCTCATAGAAATAGAAAAGGCAGTCATGAAATTCACTTGGAAAAATAAGTGACCCAGAATAGCTAAAGCAATGCCTAGCAATCTTTCCTAAACTCCAACAGTGATTCTGCTGAGAATGAAATTTAAAACAAACAACAACAAAACTATCCCATTCACAATACCCTAAAAAAATACATGGAAATAATCTAATCAATAGGTGAAAGATCTATACCATGAAAATTACAGAACACCAAAGAAAGAAATTGAAGACAACATTAGAAGATGCAATGCCCTCACATGTGCTTCAATAAGAGAATGAATTATTTTAAACAGCCATATTACCAAAAGCAATATACAGATTCAATGCAATACCCATCAAAATACCAATGACATTCTTCAGAGAAATAGAAAAAAAAAAAGTCCTAAAATTCACTAAGAAGCGTGAGACCCATAAAGCCAACACAATTCTAAGCAAGAAGAGTGATGCTGGAGGAATCATAATAGCTGCTCTCAAATTGTTCTACAGAGCTAAAGTGACAACAGCATTGTATTGGCATCAAAATAGGCCTGAAGACCAGTGGAATAGAATAGAAGTCATAGGAATCAAGACACATAGTTATCTGATATTTGACAAAGTTACCAAAAATATATGCTGGAGACAAGGTCTTTTTAATGAATGATGCTGGGAAAACTGGATGTCCATACAGAAAAGAATCAAAATAGATCCCTCTCACCCTACAGAAAAGTCAAGTCAAAGTAGATCAAAGACTTTTAGCAATAAGCCAGAAAACTTGCAACTGCT
Organism: Spermophilus citellus; assembly: GCF_964194105.1. Taxonomy (NCBI): domain Eukaryota; kingdom Metazoa; phylum Chordata; class Mammalia; order Rodentia; family Sciuridae; genus Spermophilus; species Spermophilus citellus. The sequence goes on from NC_138188.1 coordinate 105,880,522, forward strand.
AGGAGAAAACACAAGTCAACATTCTATCCTGTTGGTGCTGGCACTGACTTCCTTAAAAAGACTTCTCTCTAACTCAAGTAATAAAACACGAATCAATAAGTGGAATGCCATAAAATTATAAAGCTTCTGCACAGCAAAGGAAATATTAGGAGTATGAAGAGAGACCCTACTGAATGGGAGAAGATCTTTGCCAGCTACTTCTCTGACAGGGCATTAATATCCAGAAATATAAAGAATTCAAACAGGTTAACACCAAAAATAAAATAAAAATTAAAAATAACCCTATCATTTCAATAAATGGGCAAAATAACTGAACAGATATTTCTAAAATAAAAAATACAAATGGCCATCAAATAATGAAAAAAAAAAAGTTTATCATCTCTAGCCATCAGGGAAATGTAAATTCAAACTATACTAAGATTTTATCTCATTCTAGCCAGAATGGCAATTGCTAAATTAGATCAATATATATTGCATGCTTTCATAATTATATCAAAGTGGATTCTACTGTCACTAAAAAGAATCAATATAAAAAGAGTACAAATAATAAATGATAGCAAGAATGTGGAGGAGTAGGTACACTCATACATTGTAAGTTGGACTGCATATTATTACAACCACTCTGGAAAGCAGTATGGAGATTCCTCATAAAACTAGGCATAGAATCATCATATGATCCAGCTATCCCACTCCTTGTTATTTATCCAAAAGAACTAAATTTATCATTCAATAGTGATACAGCTACATCAGTGTTTATAGCAACACGATTCACAATAGCCAAATTATGGAACTAGCCCAACTGGTTGTCAATAGATGAATGGATTAAGAAAAAGCAATAAACACACACACAAAAAAATGGAGTTTTACTCAGTCATAAAGAAGAATAAAATTATGACATTTGCAGGCAAATGGAAGGAAATGGAGAACATCATGCTAAGTAAAAAAAGCCAGACTCAGAAAAATCAATTCAATGTTTTCTCTCACATGCAGAAGCTAGAACAAAGTAAGGAGAAAGAAGAGTAGAGGTCAGATATAAGTACAGAGGCAAGTCAGTGGAGTATAAAAAGGAGATTGAGGGTAAGGCAGGAGGGTCAGTAAAATAGAGAAAATGTGGAAGGAATTCAACAAAATTATGCTTCATGCATATACACAGAGTCAATGTAATTCCCATCAAAATTCCAATGACGTTCTTGACAGAAATAGAAAAAGCAGTTGTGAATTTCATTTGGAAAAATAAGAGACCCAGAACAGCCAAAGCATTCCTTAGCAAGAAAGTGAAGAAGGAGGCATCATAATACTAGTCCTCAAAGTATACTACAGAGCTATAGTAACAAAAACAGCATGCTATTGGCACCAAGACCCCTGGAATAGAAGACATAGAGACAAACCCATATAAATATGGTTATTGCATACTAGGAAAAGGTGCCAAAAACATATGTTAGAGAAAAGATAGACTTTTCAACAAATGGTGCTGGGAAAATGGAAATCCATATGCATAGAATGAAATTAACAATGATCTCTCATTCTGCACAATACTCAACTCAAAATGTATCAAAAACCTAGAAATTAGACCAGAAACCCTGCACACACTAGAAGAAACTGTAGGCCCAACACTCCAACATATCAGCTCAGCTACTGACTTCTTGAAACAAGACTCCTTGTTAAAGCACAATAATTAAAATCAATAATCAATATATGGGATGGTATCAAACAAAAAGCTTCTTAACAACAACGAAAACAATCAAGAATGTAAAGAGAGAGCCTATGGAATGGGAGAGAATCTTTGCCACTTGCACCTCAGATAAGCTGTTAATTTCCAGGATATACAAAGAACTCAAAAAACTTAACACCAAAAACACAAATAACCCAATCAATAAATGGGCAAAAGAACTAAATAGACACTTGTCAAAAGAACAAATATTAACAGTCAACAAATATATAAAAAATGTTCTATATCTTTAGCAATTAGAGAAATACAAATTAAAACTACACTGAGATTTCATCTCCTGTTAGAATGGCAATTTTCAAGAATACAAGTAACAATAAATGTTGGTGAGGATGTGGGGAAAAGAGTCTGCTCATACATTGTTAATGGGACTATAAATTGGTATAACCACTCTAGAAAGCAGTATGGAGCTTCCTCAAAAAACTAGGAATGGAACCACCACTGACATGGTTATCCTACTCCTTGGTATATATCCAAAGGAATTAAAATCAATATACTACAGAGACTCAGTTTATAGCAGTACAATTCACAATAGCTAAGCCAAGGAGCCAAACTAGGTGCCTTTCAACAGATGAATGGATACACAAAATGTGGCATATATACACAGTGGAGTATTATTCAACCATAAAGAAGAATGACTTAATGACATTTACCTGTAAACAGATGGATCCAGAGACTATCATGCTAAGTGAAATAGACCAGTTGCAAAAAAACAAACGGCAGATGTTTTATGATATGTGGAATCTAACCTACAATAAGGGGTGAGTACGGAATAGAAGTTCAGTGGATTAGGCAAAGGGTAATGAAGGAAAGGGAGGAGGTATAAGAAAAGGAAAGACAGTGGAATGAATCTGACATAACTTTCCTACGTACATATATGAATACACCACAGTGAATCTCACTATCATGTACAAGAAACTAATTTAAAAAATAATAACTACGGATAAATGGCAGAAAAATCAATAGAGGGAACGGAGTAAGGGTAGGGAAAAGTAAGGGGAAGAAGAAATACTGGAGTCAGAATTAGAATAATGTATATTCCAATGCTCATATAATTACGTCAAAACGTATTCTACTGTCACATATAACTAAGGACCAATTTAAAAAAAAAAGAATAGATGGACAGTGTCTATGCCTATCCTTCTTTCCATTTCTTATGGAATGTACTAAACAAGAGCAAGGGCTGAGTGCTGTTAACCCCTTCTTCTTTCTGTGTTGTACACCAAGCTGCCAGTTGCAATGGCCTAAGACTAAAGCTGGGCCAAATAATTCTCAACTTCTCTTCTCCCCAGTATAAAATAGGATGGAAGAGGAAGTTCTATCAGTTGAAATTTTGTCTGCACAGACTAGATAATACACTCCCAGAGTGGGGCAGCTGTAGAGTTTTATGGGTGGAATTCCAGCAAGTGAGACTTAGATCTAATCAGCCCTCAGGGTCTTTGCTGGTTTCTGCTCTGGAGAGATTAGATCAACATACTACTAGTGCCTGGAAGTTGCCTATCTCTGTTGGGAGTCTGGTTCTCAGGAGCCTCCCAAGGATTCTACTTGCTTTGGTTTAGATATGAGGTGTTCCCAAAAACTCATGTGTGAAACAATGCAAGAAAGTTTAGGTGAATGATTGAGTTATAAGAACATCAACCCAATCCATGAATTAATCCCCTCGTAGGGATTAACTGGATGGTAACTGTAGTCAGGTAGAGGTTGGCTGGAGGAGGTAGGTCATATAGGACATGCCTTTGGGATATATATTTTGTATATGGTGAGTGCAGACTCTCTCTGCTTCCTGATGTGAGGTCTGGAGCCATTTCCCTCCACCACATTCTTCTGCCATGATGATCTGCCTCACCTTGAGCTCCAAAGAATGCAGCCAGCTGTCTGTGAACTGAGACCTCTGGAACTGTGAGCCTCTAAAACTGTTCTTTTAGTTAGGAAAAAATAAAAGCTGACTAAAACAATACTTGTGGGGGCAGAGGAGTCAATCCTTCACCCACTCTGTTGCCCATGAACATGGCCTTTCCAGGTTTCCCAGGCTTAGTCCCTGCATGTAGTCCCACCCACATGTTCAGATTCCAGACCTACTTCAGCAGATCACATGAACCAGACTCAAAGGTGAGCTCCCATTCACTTTTCCCATTTGAATCCCCCTGGGTAAAATATTTTCTGTGCCTGCTTCACTCCCATTTTGCTAGGTACACCCCAGTCTACATGGAATACATTTGCCAGGACAGTGTAGCCCTGTTTGCTCTGATCTTCCAGCTCCCACAGCACATGCAATGTGTCTACCTCAAGGTGGCTCCACCTCAGCTCTCAGTAGCCAAAGTCGTGAGTGGAGAGACACTGGGCACTTTTCAAGCACCAGTGCACAGTGCAGCTTCTGGATCAGCTAAGGGAAGGCTCCTTTTCTGATCTCAAGTTTTTCTGTACTAAATCTGTCTGTTGTGTTTCTCTCTGTGTTCCTCCTTCCTCTGTGTTAAACTACCCCTACCACTGCTGACACATCCAGCTTAGCTCCAATGTAGTCTTTTTTTTTTCCAATGTAGTCTTTCTTCTTTGTTTAATTTACCCCAAATTTCTGACTCTCTAAGAGATACTCTGACTGTCCAATATAGAGTTTTAGTGAAATCCCTCTTTCACACACCTAACAGAGAAGCAGTATTCCTGCTGCTTGAATCCCGAGCCATACAGCAACTAAGAAGGCAGGCTCCCTCTAGCCCACCATCTTGAATCCCTCAGGAACTATGGTTTCTTAAAGAATTTTTCAGACTTTTAGATATAAAAATTTATACTTTAATATCTTTTATATATTTCATAGGGATAATTTCAAACTTTAAACTTCAGCTTTATTAAAAACATGCTGTATTATTCTTCTGGTGGAAATTTCATTACAGACCAGACTCTACTCCAAGCTCTAGCATCTGGGAACCACTGCTACAGATCAAAGGAATAAAACCTCAAGAAAAGGAAATAACTATGATTCTGGTCATTAAGGAATATAACTTTTAATAGCACAATGTAAGGAAAATGAGTTAGCATGGTAGAGAAAGCATCAATTAAGAGGCAACAGGAAGAGAGAACACAATGTTGGATCAGAGTCTAGCCAATATTACTTTTAGACAAAGTTTACTTGTTGGGGCTAGGCTTGAGATATCTATTACCTGCCTTCATGATGCCACTAGTTTAGTGACGTAATAAAATATACTAATATCCTGTAACTAGTACCAGTCTCTGTCTTCCCTATATTTATCGTGGAGCCCAAAGGACCACAGGATAGTCAAAATATTGAGGCAGCAGTTTTCATCCTAGAATCAGTAAAAATAAATACTAATGTTTATAGTAATGCTCTAGATCATCATTCAAGAATTAAAAAAGAACAAACTGATAAATCAACAACCTGAATGGACCTCAAAAACATTACATTAAATGAAAGAGGTCATATAAAAAAGACATATGCATGCTGTATGACTTCATTTACATGAAATTCTTAGAAAAGGCACAAGTAATCTAAAATGGCAAAAAGCACATCAGTGTTTGCCTGGGACTGGGGACAGAGGGAAGAGACTGACAACAAAAGAGCAGAAGAAGCCAGGCGCAGTGGCACACACCTGAAATCTCAGCAGTTCAGGAGGCTGAGACAGGAGGATCATAAGTTCAAAGTCAGCCTCAGCAACCATGTGGTGCTTAGCAGCTCAGTGAGACCCTGTCTCTAAATAAAATACAAAATAGGGCTGGGGATGTGTCTCAGTGGTCATGTGCCCCTAAACCAAAAAAAAAAAAAAAAAAAAAAAGAGGAGCAGAAGAGAACATTTTAAATGATAGAAATGTTTTATGCATTGACTATAGTGGTGGTTAAACAGATGCATACATTTGTTAAAATTCATCAGATTATACACTTAAAATGGATAAGCTATATTCAATAAAACTGATTTTAGGGGGGAAGATGGCCGCTGCGTACGGGGGTTGCTGAAGTGCTGAGCCTGGTGCTCAGAGCAGCGGTTTTAAACGAGACTTCGCACAGCTTGTTAGAGCTCCTTTCACCATTACTCTGTAGTAGACCACCCGGCCAAGCAGCAGAATAAACAAAGAGATTGAAAAAGAGACGCTTGGCTCCCGGACGCTTTCCTACTCAGAGCTGTGGGCGCTTTGCGCCCATCTGCTTCCTCTCTCACTTCGATCGGGGCAGAGAAGCTGAATGGGTAATCAGCAGTGGATTGTAAGTACCTGAGGCAAAGAAAGCTCAGTACACCCCGCCCTTTTTTTTTTTTTTTTTTTGAATATTGTCTATACAGGGAGAGTTAGTGGATTGGAATTGTTGGCGGGGCTGTGGTTTCAGGGCCGAAAATCCACTCCGCGGGAGCCGCCATTTGCTTTCTGCATGCTGTCTTGATGGCCCTGTCTACACGGTCCAGCTGCCACATCTAGAGACTGGAACTGGGCTGCGTGCCGAGCCCTGTCCTCCGAAGGCTGGACCACGGCCTCAAGTGCCTCGGTCGCCTGTTCCCTGCTGCACCTTGGGGCAGAGCCTGGTCTGGGGTCGTTCGGCATCCCCCTGCGAGGGGACCCGTGCTCCAGAGGAGGGGGCTGGAGAGGCGTGGCGGCAGCCGCTTGGGCCCCGGGAGCTAGGCACGGGGCCGAGGAGCAGCGGAGGCCGCGGCAGCGCTGCTAAGGTCGCGGACAAGCGCGGCGCCCAAGAGCGCGGCCCAGAGGTGGAGGTGACGGCAGCAGGGTTTCAGTTCTAGAAAACTGGACTGAAAACAGAAGCAACAGTTTGTATAACCCCAAGATCTTGCTTATGCCAGGAAACTGTAATGGTAACATGAATATCATTGAGGAGGTCTAACATGGCGGCAGGCGCGGAGAGATCAAGTCTCTGACCTCTTCAACTGCGCGGGCATAGGGAGCTGTAAATTATCTAAAGCCTATTTGTTCAGGATCACTAGGCAATGCTGAGCTGATGTGGAGCTAGGGTGTACACTTTGGGCCCCTCAGAAAACACACACTGAGCACGAATCTGCTGCATTTAAGCCCCGGATCGCCTGCTTCTCGTGACTCAGCACTAACGATCCCACTGAAATAACTAGTCGGCCCACCTGATCTCACAGAGGTAAAAGCCAACTGAGCACCATAGCCAGACCCAGGGAATCAGGAGTGACGTGGGACTAGCGGCGCAGAACCCCCGGCTATCGCTCCCACCAGGGCTGACAACAGAGGTCCCTTGCACCAGCTACCAGGGGAGTTGCTACCTGAGGGCAAACAAATTCGCTGGGGGTCCTCAGCCCCAAGCCCTACAAACTTAGGGTCCGAGGGAGGCAAACAGAAAGGGTGTGCCCAGGCATCCATGAAAACAGGGCTCCCAGGAGCAGCAGACCCGGCGTGTAGCCAGTAATGTGGTAAGCGTCACAGGTGAGTGGGGCCTGGATTGAGGAACCACAAGAGAAGGACCTAGGCACTCAGGACTGGAGACCCGCACAGTCTGGGAAGAAGAGCTGAGGCACTGTGATTGGTTCCGACCTATCAAGAGGAGAAGCCTGGCCCAGTGGGCATAGCTCCACCTACTGGAAGAGAAGTTAATCGAGCTCTATGACTGCATTTATTATTATTATTTTTTTTTAATGATTATTATTAGTATTTTTTTTATTTTTTTTATTCTCACTTTTTGTAGTTGATGTTGTTGTTCTTTAACTTTCTTATTAATGGTTTCAATTTTTTTTAATTCTTTTTATTCTATTATTATTACTATTATTTTTTAAACTTCAATTTCCATTTTTTTATTATCATTATAATTTTTTTGTTTGTTTTAAATTTTTATTTTTTCGTTTTTTCTTTCTTTCTTTTCACTTTTTTTCTTTTGTCTTTTCATTTCTTTTCAATTTTCTTATTCCTCCTCTCTTGAATTCCACCTGCCTACACTCACTCTCTTTAGTCACTTCTTCCCTTCCCTTCTAATACCTCTCCTCCCAAGCATCAAATAAATTTATAAGAGTAAACAGTAACTCAGCAGTCAAACAGAACAAGAAGTATCATGAGCATAAAAAAGCAAGGAAGAAAAGGAGTACAAACAATGAAAGACAGCCTAAATATTCAGGAGGACCTGGAGTCATCAGAAAAATGGCCATATAAAGAACTCAAGGAACACCTTAGACAGATGGAAAGGAACCTTAAAGATCACATTGAAAATGAATTACATAAACAGATAAAAGAAGAAGTTAAGCATCTTTATCAGGAGATAGAGATTATAAAAAATAATCAAACAATAATTCTAGAAATGAAGGAAACGATAAACCAAATTAAAAACTCAATCGAGAGTATCACTAACAGAGTGGAGCAAGTAGAAGCCAGAACGTCAGATAATGAAGACAAAATATATCATCTTGAAAAGAGTCTAGCCAACTCAGATAGACTGGTAAAAAATCACGAGAAAAACATCCAAGAGATTTGGGATAATTTAAAAAAACCAAACTTGCAAGTCATCGGGATAGAGGAAGACACAGAGATTCATGCCAAGGGAATGAGTAACCTGCTGAAGGAAATAATTACAGAAAACTTTCCAGAAATAAAAAAGGAAACAGATATACAAATTGTAGATGCATACAGGACACCGAGCACACAAAATCACAGTAGACCAATGCCAAGACACATTGTTATGAAGCTATCCAATATACAGAACAAAGAGAAAATATTAAAAGCTACAAGAGAAAAAAGGCAGATTACATTTACGGGTAAACCAATAAGGTTGACAACGGATTTCTCATCACAGACGCTGAAAGCGAGAAGATCCTGGAACAACGTATTTCAAACACTGAAAGACAATGGATGCCAACCAAGAATTCTGTATCCAGCAAAATTAAGCTTCAGATACGACAACGAAATAAAAATCTTTCATGATAAACAAAAGCTAAAAGAATTTGTAGCCAGAAAACCAGCATTGCAAAGCGTCTTGAGCAAAACTCTACACGAGGAAGAAATGGAAAACAATAACCAAAACCATCAGCGGGAAGTGCCTCGGTAAAGACAGAGGACGGGGGCAAAGCTAATCATGGAGAAACAAACTAAATTAGGAAAAAAAAAAAGAGAGATAAATAATCAAACATGGCAGGAAGTACAAACCATATATCAATAGTAACTCTAAACGTTAATGGCTTAAACTCTCCAATAAAGCGACATAGGCTGGTAACATGGATTAAAAAAACAAAACAAATAGAACAATATGCTGCCTCCAGGAGACACATCTGATTGGAAAAGACATACACAGACTCAAGGTAAAAGGTTGGAAAAAATTTAACACGCACACGGTCCTCGTAAGCAAGCAGGGGTGGCCATTCTCATATCGAATAAAATCGACTTCAAGACTAAGTTAATCAAAAGGGATAAGGAAGGACATTATATACTGTTAAAAGGAACCATTCACCAAGAAGACATAACAATTATCAATATTTATGCACCAAATAATGGCGCTGCGACGTTCATAAAACAAACTCTCCTCAAGTTCAAGAATCAAATAGACCACAACAAAATAATTATGGGTGACTTCAACACACCTCTCTCACCATTGGACAGATCCTCCAAACAAAAGTTGAATAAAGAAACTATTGACCTCAATATCACAATCAATAACCTAGACTTAACTGACATATATAGAATATATCAACCATCATCAAGTGGATATACTTTTTTCTCAGCAGCACATGGAACCTTCTCAAAAATAGATCATATATTATGCCATAGGGCAACCTTCAGTAAATACAAAGGGGTTGAGATAATACCATGCACTTTATCAGATCATAATGGAATGAAACTGGAAATCAATGATAAAAGAAGGAAGGAAAAATCCTACATCACATGGACAATGAACAATACGTTACTGAATGATCAATGGGTTACAGAAGACATAAAGGAAGAAATCAAAAAATTCTTAGAGATAAATGAAAATACAGACACAACATATCGGATTCTATGGGACACAATGAAAGCAGTTTTAAGAGGGAAATTCATCGCCTGGAGGTCATTCCTCAAAAAAAGGAAAAACCAACAAATAAATGAGCTCACACTTCATCTCAAAGCCCTAGAAAAGGAAGAGCAAAACAACAGCAAATGTAGCAGAAGGCAAGAATTAATTAAAATCAGAGCAGAAATCAATGAAATTGAAACAAAAGAAACTATTGAAAAAATTAACAAAACAAAAAGTTGGTTCTTTGAAAAAATAAATAAGATCGACAGACCCCTAGCCACACTAACGAAGAGAAGAAGAGAGAGAACTCAAATTACTAACATACGGGATGAAAAAGGCAATATTACAACAGACGCTTCAGAAATACAGAAAACAATTAGAAATTATTTTGAAAACCTATACTCCAATAAAATAGAAGATAGTGAAGACATCGATAAATTCCTTAAGTCATATGATTTTCCCAGACTGAGTCAGGAGGAAACTCACAACTTAAACAGACCAATATCAATAGATGAAATAGAAGAAGCAATCAAAAGACTTCCAACCAAGAAAAGCCCAGGACCGGATGGGTATACAGCGGAGTTCTACAAAACCTTTAAAGAAGAATTAATACCAATACTTTTCAAGTTATTTCAGGAAATAGAAAAAGAGGGAGCTCTTCCAAATTCATTCTATGAGGCCAACATCACCCTGATTCCAAAACCAGACAAAGACACCTCAAAGAAAGAAAACTACAGACCAATATCTCTAATGAACCTAGATGCAAAAATCCTCAATAAAATTCTGGCGAATCGGATACAAAGGCACATCAAAAAAATTGTGCACCATGATCAAGTAGGATTCATCCCTGGGATGCAAGGATGGTTCAATATACGGAAATCAATAAATGTTATTCACCACATCAATAGACTTAAAGATAAGAACCATATGATCATCTCGATAGACGCAGAAAAAGCATATGACAAAGTACAGCATCCCTTTATGTTCAAAACATTAGAAAAACTAGGGATAACAGGAACTTACCTCGACATTGTAAAAGCTATCTATGCTAAGCCTCAGGCTAGCATCATTCTGAATGGAGAAAAATTGAAGGCATTCCCTCTAAAATCTGGAACAAGACAGGGATGCCCCCTATCACCACTTCTATTCAATATAGTTCTTGAAACACTGGCCAGAGCAATTAGACAGACGAAAGAAATTAAAGGCATAAAAATAGGAAAAGAAGAACTTAAATTATCACTATTTGCAGATGACATGATTCTATACCTAGAAGACCCAAAAGGGTCTACAAAAAAACTACTAGAACTAATAAATGAATTCAGCAAAGTGGATATAAAATCAACACACATAAATCAAAGGCATTTCTGTATATCAGCGACAAAACTTCTGAAACGGAAATGAGGAAAAATACTCCATTCACAATATCCTCAAAAAAAATAAAATACTTAGGAATCAACCTAACAAAAGAGGTGAAAGACCTATACAATGAAAACTACAGAACCCTAAAGAGAGAAATAGAAGAGGATCTTAGAAGATGGAAAAATATACCTTGTTCATGGATAGGCAGAACTAACATCATCAAAATGGCGATATTACCAAAAGTTTTCTATAGGTTTAATGAAATGCCAATCAAAATCCCAATGGCATTTCTTGTAGAAATAGATAAAGCAATCGTGAAATTCATATGGAAAAATAAAAGACCCAGAATAGCAAAAACAATTCTAAGCAGGAAGTGTGAATCAGGTGGTATAGCAATACCAGATTTCAAAATATATTACAGAGCAATAGTGACAAAAACAGCATGGTACTGGTATCAAAACAGGCGGGTGGACCAATGGTACAGAATAGAGGACACAGAGACTAATCCACAAAGCTACAACTATCTTATATTTGATAAAGGAGCTAAAAACATGCAATGGAGAAAGGATAGCATCTTCAACAAATGGTGTTGGGAAAACTGGAAATCCATATGCAACAAAATGAAACTGAATCCCCTCCTCTCGCCATGCACAAAAGTCAACTCAAAGTGGATAAAGGAGCTAGATATCAAATCAGAGACTCTCCGTCTGATAGAAGAAAAAGTTGGCTCCGATCTACAGATTGTGGGGACGGGCTCCAAATTCCTTAATAGGACACCCATAGCACAAGAGTTAATAACAAGAATCAACAAATGGGACTTTCTTAAACTGAAAAGTTTTTTCTCAGCAAGAGAATCAATAAGAGAGGTAAATAGGGAGCCTACATCCTGGGAACAAATTTTTACTCCTCACACTTCAGATAGAGCCCTAATATCCAGAGTATACAAAGAACTCAAAAAATTAGACAATAAGAAAACAAACAACCCAATCAACAAATGGGCCAAGGACATGAACAAACACTTCACAGAGGAGGACATACAATCAATCAACAAGTACATGAAAAAATGCTCACCATCTCTAGCAGTCAAGGAAATGCAAATCAAAACCACCCTAAGATACCACCTCACCCCAGTAAGATTGGCAGCCATGATGAAGTCAAACAACAATGAGTGCTGGCGAGGATGTGGGGAAAAGGGTACTCTTGTACACTGCTGGTGGGACTGCAAATTGGTAAGGCCAATTTGGAAAGCAGTATGGAGATTCCTGGGAAAGCTGGGAATGGAACTATTTTCTGAAAACCTTAAAAGAGCACACTACAGGGATACTGCCACATTGATGTTCATAGCAGCACAATTCACAATTGCTAGACTGTGGAATCAACCCAGATGCCCTTCAATAGATGAATGGATAAAAAAAATGTGGCATTTATACACCATGGAGTATTACGCAGCACTAAAAAATGACAAAATCATGGAATTTGCAGGGAAATGGATGGCACTAGAGCAGATTATGCTTAGTGAAGCTAGCCAATCCCTAAAAAACAAATACCAAATGTCTTCTTTGATATAATGAGAGCAACTAAGAACAGAACAGGGAGGAAGAGCAGGAAGAAAAGATTAACATTAAACAGAGACATGAGGCAGGAGGGAAAGGGAGAAAAAAAGGGAAATCACATGGAAATGGAGGGAGACCCTCATTGTTATACAAAATTATATATAAGAGGTTATGAGGGGAATGGGATAACAAACATGGAGGGAAATGAATTACAGTAGATGGGGTAGAGAGAGAAGATGGGAGGGGAGGGGAGGGGGGATAGTAGAGGATAGGAAAGGTAGCAGAATACAACAGTCACTAATATGGCAGTATGTAAAAATGTGATGTGTAATCGATGTGATTCTGCGAACTGTATTTGGGGTAAAAATGGGAGTTCATAACCCACTTGATTCTAATGTATGAAATATGATTTGTCAAGAGCTTTGTAATGTTGTGAACAACCAATAAAAAAAAAAGGAAAAAAAATAAAAAAATAAAACTGATTTTAAAATATAAGTGTACATAGATGTGTATATATGTTTTATACACACACACACAAACACACACATATACACACATATATACTTATACACATGATTCTTTTTAGAGTCACACCTTTGGAAATACAAAGAAAGATACAACTACTTTTCCCAGAAAAAATATGGTTGTATGCATAGTCTTCCATACAATTCAGGGGCACCAAAGATCAAAGCCCATGGATGCCAAATGAAGAATTTTAGTTTACACCTATATAAACCCAGTATTTTAGAAATCTGAGGATGTGAAGATCTGAAGAAGCCTGAGTATGTGTTCACAATTCCTATAATGATGTCAGAAGAGTAGAATCATAAAAACATAGTTTTGTAAAGAGTGCCTAGTAAGCAGGCAGTAGCAATGTGGAAGAGAATCATACTTCCTTAATATAATCACTAACATTTCTTTCAAGCAAACGTACTAAGTACGTAGGCTTTCATTACCATTGGTAACTCACCCTCAGCTTGATGGTGTAGATTATAAAACTCTCGGGCAATGATATCTGCCAGTTTCTCACACCATTTTTTTGATGGACAAAAAAGTAATACTGAATGGTTATCACGAACGGTCTCATAACACAAACTAACAACATGGTCTTCATCACCCTAAAAAAAGAAAGAGATATAACGACCTCAGTGGTACTTTTAAAACATTTTCACACCAGGTGTGTTGGTACACACCTATAATCTCAGCAACTGAGGAGGCTAAGACAGGAGGATCACAAGTTGGAAGCCAGCCTTGGCAATTTAGCAAAACCTTATCTCACAATAAAAAATAAAAAGGGGCCAAGAATGTAGCTCAGCATTCCTGGGTCCAATCCTCAGTACCACAAAAAAATTTCCTCACACCAGTTTAAAATCATTCACTTTTCTTCACAGGAAAAATTTTATTATTCAAAGGCATAATAAAAAATCAGCTACAAAGTCCATAACAAAATAGAAAACAAGCCAGGCATGGTAGCACATGTCCATAAATGTAGCTACTCAGGAAGCTGAGGCAAGAAAATTAAGAGTTTGAGGCCAACCTGGGCCACATATAAATGAAGATACTAGGTTCTGAGAAGTTTTGTGATTCAACTACTATCTCAACCTTATCAAGTATCACTATTAAATGTCAGAGGTAGGTCTAACTCCCAAATGATGTGCTTTTCATTCTATATACTATAATTATACCTACCATTTAATATAAGGTTAATTTTCCACATTACTGTTTAGTTTAAACTAAATCATAAGAAAATCTTTTCCTAGTTAAACAGAAAAATCCACAAAAATAAGTATATTCTTAAAAATGGGTATATCATATATCAGGAAACGATGGTCAAGGCACAACTACATTTCCTCCTTCACCATCACCATCAGTTCTTTAAAGTGAAACTGACTGGCTTAGTTTTAATTCTAGTGGATGTGGAACATGCATTCAACTATTTTGCAATCTCTCATTATATTCCAAAAATTGTTAAGTTGCTAGAAAATGACATTAAACACAATGATACCAAGAGCTATGATATAAAAATAATGACTTACCTTCACTTGTAGCATGGGTTGAAATTCCCTCACAAGCTTCATTGAAGAGTCATATATGGAATTTCCAATTTTTACTGACTCCAAAAGTGGTACAGGGCGAAAGTCAGTATGATAGAGTTCAGCATTCAACCAGGAAGCCACAAGCTCCAAATTAGGAAGAGTAGCACTCATTCCAACAATCTGTACAGCATTAGACAGAGGATTGGCTAAATCTGCCTGGCTGTGAAAAATAAATGAAACTCATATTAAAACACGGTATATTGGGACTGGGGTTGTGGCTCAGAGGTAGAGCACTCGCCAACTATGTGTGAGACACCAGCTTTGATCCTCAGCACCACATAAAAATAAAATAAAGATATTGTGTCCACCTATAACTAAAAAATAAATATTAGAAAAAAACACAGTATATTAACAAGAAGTGGTGCTAATAATGTTCTTGGGCATGTCCTTTGGCACACACATGCATATAATTTTTTAGGGAACAGGATCTAGGAATAAAATTACTATATCATTGATTACTGGGTCACAGATCTTCAATTTTAAGAGATAATGCCAAACTGTTTTCCAGAGAGTCTGAACCAAAGTAACACTCCCACAATATATGTGTATTCTATTGTTCCACAATCTTGTCATTAGTTAGTATTATCAATCTTTTTAATGTTAGCCATTCTGGAGAGCAAGTCGTAAACATGAAAAAGTAATTTCTATTTTTCTGATTACTAATGAGACTAGCACCATTTCATGTATACAGACCATTGGGAAACTCTCTTTCAAATGTCTATTCAAGTTCTTCATTGATATATTGGGTTATTTATGTATTTCTTATTCATTTGTAGAACTTTTAAATTTTCTGGATAGTGACTTTCCTTTTTCATTTATTTTTGCATTTAATTTTATCATTTATTTCCTTTTACTTCTGTGGCATTATTTTATTATTCTTTTTCAAAGTTTCTTGAAATAGATAATTACATTTCCTGTCTGCCTTCTATAATAAGATAAACATTTCATACTATCAATTTCCCTTTAAAAATAACTTTCACTGCATTTCACAATTTTGTTGAGATATTTTTCTAGTTCAAAACTATTTTCTAATTTCTTTTGTGATTAATTTTTTGACCCAAAATGAGCCTAAAACGTATTGCTTAATTTCCAAACATGTAGGCATTTTCAGCTTGTGCTTTGCTTATCCTTATTCTAACTCCATTCTTCTGTTGTCGGAGAATATATTTTAAGTCATTTCAAACCTTTGAAATATGTTAAGACTTTCTTTATGACCCAGCATATGATAAATCTCTTCATAAATGTTTCATGTGAAACTGAAAAGAACATGTACTCTGACATTTTTTGCTAATTATTATACATGTATCCATTAGGTCAAAATTGCTGATTTCATAGTAATATTATCATATCCATAAAGATTTGGGATACAGATGGTTATCTGCGTGTTCTATCACATACTGAGAAAGAAAAATGTGCTTAAATCTCCACAAAATGGAAAGAGCCTATTAAGTGTCCAGCAAGACATATTGGAACAAACTTTCAAAACATAGGGAAAGAAAGGAGCTCCTAAAAACTCCCAGACAGAATTTTAAAAATTTATACAAAGAATGAATGATCAGCATGGCATTGGATTTCTCAATAAAATGGGAAAGTAAAGCCATGACAATTCTGAAGGAAAAACATTCCCAATCTTGATTTTTATGTCTGGACAATCTATGAAAATAATTGCAACACATTTTCAAACACACAAGTTCTCAAACAACCGATAACCATGATAGTGTGTTCACAGAAATAAAGTGGTACTTCCGAGAAGACATCCCCACCAAAGTAAGGAAATAAATGAAGAGAAAGACATGTGATCCAGAAAGGGGGCTCTACCTGAAGTAAAAAGCAATAGAAATGAGTGATAATGGTGAAGGGAGATCCCAGATGACTGCAGCACAACACAAGTACAGACTAACCACCTTTCAGATTGGAACAACTCAGAAGGCTTTAGGACAAACATCTTCAAGATGACAACTTTGGTAGAATATCAAATGTGCTGGAATATAATGGAGATTTACACAATTGAGCAAGAGGCTATGGATATATTAGCAATAAATGCATAAGGAAACCAAGCCATTAAAAAATACATTTGTTAATTTCAGAGGAAAAAAAAGGTTTTTTAGAAAAGTAAAAGTAATCACAGTTTATAATAGCTCAGTGGATAATGGCATTCAGACAGTCACATTACTATGACACTGAATAACGATCTAAGCAAAATTAGAATATAATTATATCTAGAGAGTAGAAACAGGATCAAAGGAGAAAGAGAGACTGTACAGAATTGGGGAGAAGATGGGGTATTGTTGCATAGAGAATATAAGAGAACCCAATCTTCATGTTCCATAGTAAGAAGTCAATATAAAAGAACTCAAGGAGTAGCATTTAGAGATACTAGTGTAAAGACAAAAACAAAAACCTAGAAGATTTGAAAGTTGTTGCCACTGAGAAGTAGGAGTTGAAGAACCACTATTTGACAAAATAAGCGTTACCTGCTTAAATTATATGTAAATAAAACTGACAAACAGAAAAACTAGATTTCCAAAACCTATTGCAAAACTATGTACACTGAAATAAAGCAGTGAGCAGTCAAGTCTTAGAATGTTTACAAAGTAATCTAAAATTAGTTTATCTAAAGAATTCATTTTAGAACAAAAACTACTGTACAGTTGCTCTAAATAAGGAAAGTACTGTCCTCTTTTAGTTTAACGCCTACTTTTGCAAACATTTTTCCAACATTGTTTGAAATCTCAAGAATTCAGTTATTTCAGCTACTCACCTAGATGCTGATTTCTGAGTAATATAGCAAATCTTGGTCAGCAAAAGTTCCAGCAGATATCCTCGGTGAGAGTCTCCCAACATATGTAACTCATCCACAACCACCATTCCTAAAAAGATTTTCCAGATACCAAGTTTTACAAAATCATAATTCCAAGAAGACTTTTAAGAGATTTAACATCTTATACCCTACAGTAAGCATTTACCTTTATTTATTATAAGTGATGCAGATTTCAAACCATAAAACAAACAACAACAAAAAAAAAAAAAAAAACAGATTCCACACAATGGGCAATTCTTTTCCTGGATATATTCTAAAGCTAAAAACCAATGATTAGCTGACTTAGGTCTGTCCAAACCCAAGGAAAACTGCCTCTTGTCACTCACTTCCAAATTGGTAACCTTACAGGAATGATATATCAAAGATTTCTATGTCAGTTATATAGTGTGTCAACTTTTTTTTTAGGAGGAAACAACCATATTCACATTAGAAAGTTGTGCCAAAAAAAAAAAAAAAAACCAGAATCAGGTCAAAAAGAAACAGATGATTTTAAGGAACTTTTTAAAATATGATAGACTACTGCAAAAGATAAATATGATCATAATGTCCTCCCTACTTAGAGAATTGAACCAATCTATACACTTGAAATAATACTGAAAATTTAGTGTCAACCCATGCCTTCTTTGGTAAACATTTTTGTGACTTCAGTGTTTCACATGCACTGGTATCTCCCGCAATGGATCCCACCAAAATCAGGACCATTCAGACAACTTCCTAATGACATGGGATACTCTTTTTCCTTAGCAGTAAGGTTTTCCAAAGTCCTGCTATTTGTTGAATTATTCCAGAATTTATTCATCATCCAAAAATGTTTATTTGACCTAGTATGCCAAGCATTGCACTAGACTCATTGGAAATAACATTTAATAAGATTATTATAATCCTTAAGATATTTGACATCCAGTGGAGTCACAAGTAATAAAACAGTTGATACAAATTGTGACTCTCCTCGGACTATACCCAAAGGACTTAAAAACACCATACTACAGGCACACAGCCACATCAATGTTTATAGCAGCACAATTCACAATAGCTAAATTGTGGAGCACACCTAGATGCCCTTCAGTGGATGAATAGATTTTAAAAAAAAAATGTGGCATATATACACAATAGAATTTTACTCAGCAGTAAAAGAGATTAAAGTCATGGCATTTGAGAAGATAAATGCTAAGTGAAGTTAGCCAATCCCAAAAAAACAAAATGCTGAATGTTTTCTCTGATATAAGGAGGCTGGCTTATAGTGGGGTAGGGAGGGGGAGCATTGGAGGAATGGATAAATTCCAGATAAGGCCGAGGAGTGGGAGGGAAAGGGAGGGGGCAGGGGATTAGCAAGGATGGTGGAATGTGATAGACATCATTATCCAAAGTACATGTATGAAGACACGAATTGGTGTGAACATACTTATGTACAAACAGAGGTATGAAAAACAGTTCTATATGTGTAATAAGAATTTTGATGCATTCCGCTGTCATGTATTTAAAAAATAAAACCAATTTTTAAAAAAAGAAAATTCAACAGGGCAGAGCAAGTAGAAATAGGAAAAGGCCACACAAACGTTTTGCAGAAGTCACACTCTGTTTCTTTGTATTCAATCTGTATGCCATCTATTTTTTTTAATAGTGTTTGCTTTCTAGTAAAACATTTAATTATTGTGGTGAAAGTGGAATTTGTTTTGCTGTTTCAAAAATAAATAAATAATTAAAAAAAAAAAGACAAATTGATTGTGATTTCTTTCTCAAAGGCTTTACAGAATAGAGTCCATGTCTCATATTCTTTGATCCTGCCTCAACATTACCATGGTATTTTTGTATATTTTATTTATTAAATTGTGAAGGATTGCACTATTGTTATACATAAATACTTTTATGAGTGCATTATTATTATATATAATAGGAGGGTTCATTCTGACATACTCAAAATTGCATATAACATGATTTGCTCCATTTCAATCCCCAATACTTCCCCTTACTCTTCACTCCCCCCGCTACAATCTCCTTTCCTTACTGTTCTTCCTTCTATTTTTTGTTAATTGGTGCAATACAGTTGCACATAAAAGTGGAATTCATTGTGATATATTCATGCATACACAGCATAATTTGGTCAATGTCATTTCACAGTTCCTTCCCTTTCCCATCCTTCCCCCTCCCCCTTGAAACCCTTCCTTTACTCTCCTCCCGTTTATTTTCATGAGATCCCCTTTTTTAATTCACTATTTCTCTATAGCTTCTGCACATAAGAGAAAACATCTGACCATGATGTTTTCAAGTTCACCAGGTTCTCAATGAGTAGCTGAAATTCTTGCTGATTTTGCTACCACTATAACCATTTTATTCTAGTGCCCACATCTTAAATGGCCTTTTAGTAGTTAAAAATAAATCTAAAAAATGAGGTAGAAAATTATCCCAGGGTCCCAAATTCAAATACAGTTTCTGTGGCTCCCTATTATTTCCCTTTTGAATGGTAGTCTCTGGGTCTAGGCCTAATCAAAATATCATAGCATCAAAATATAATAATGGATACATAATACACGAATTGTGGAGAGGGCAGATCCAGCCTCAAATGCTTCTTTCTATTCCTGGTAAAGTTTAGACAAAAAAGAAGAAATGAGAAAAGACTGAGGCTCAAAGATATCATCTCTGTTTTCGAAAGTACAAAAATCCAAGGTAGTGAGATCAATAATAGCAGGACACAAAACTTGTATTTTTTAATGCAGATTTCCTAATATTACAGATGCCAATTCTTGCCTCCAGAAGTAGATGACAGATAATGGAATAACAACATGGGACATATAGAAATCACAGTAGCTCCCCTTTATTTCATCAAAAATAGCAACAGAAAATATGTTTAATTTTCTAATTTTTTGCCTGGAATGGTAGTACATACCTGTAATTCCAGCAACTCAAGAGGCTGAGGTGGGAGGTTCACAAGTTCAAGGCCAGCCTGGGCAACTTAATGAGACCTTGTCTCAAAAAGTAAAAGGGTGGGGATATAGCTCAGTGGTAGAGCACTCCTGAGTTCAATTCCCAGTAGTGCCCAAAAAAACATTTTTGTATTTTCTTACCCAGTAGATCCATCTTATTCTCCTCTATGAGGCGATTGATAAGACCATTGGCTCTCTCAATTGTGCAGACAGCAATATCCAAGGAAGAGAAATGCCCTGTTGGAGAGGTACTGCCCATGTACCCATCAACTTTTATTCCTACTTCCTGAAACAGGCTCTGAATTGAGTAAAAAGAAACAATACGGGTGGTAAAAGGTCAAAATATATCAATTACAGATAGATTCCATTCCAGAAAATAGACATAAGTATTTAAAGACATTTATCAGATTACTCTCATTTGCTCCTGGCCAGGACTTTCTGTTTTTGTTTTGTTTTAAAACCATATACTAGAAATATTAAGTTTAGAAATGACAAAGCTTAGTGCAGGAATTCCTATTAAGACAGAGTCAAATAAAATTAAGTATATCATTTTAATGATAGTATTTAATAACCTACAAAGTTCTAAGAGGTATTTATAAAAATTGGAGAAAATTTACCTTAAACACTAACATTTTTAATTTAATAAACAGAAATAAACTAGCTGATTTTAACACTAATTTAACATTTTAAGGAATTTGCTATTTTTTCTCTAGCTTCTGCACATGAAAGAAAACATCTGACCATGTTATTTTCAAGTTCACCAAGTTCTCGATGAGTAGCTGAAATTCTTGCTGATTTTGCTACTACTATAACCATTTTATTCTAGTGGCCACATCTTAAATGGCGTTTTAATAGTTAAAAATACATTTTAAAAATAAGGTAGAAAATTATCCCAGGGTCCCAAACTCAAATACAGTTTCTGTGGCTCCCTATTATTTTCCTGTTGAATGGTAGTCTCTGGGTCTAGGCCTAATCAAGATATCATAGCATCAAAATATAATAATGGATACATACATACACGAATTGTGGAGAGGGCAGATCGAGCCTCAAATGCTTCTTTCTATTCCTGGTAAAGTCTTTTTATTCTACTAAATATAGTCTTATTATTCTACTAAAGACCAATAATGGAAGAAAAGTCTTTAAAAGTTTAATTCTGTGGGACTTTAATATTAATTTTTTTTAGTTTAACTTTTTTTTTTGAGACAGAGAGAGAGAGAATTTTTTAATATTTATTTTTTTTAGTTTTCGGTGGACACAACATCTTTATTTTTATTTTTATGTAGTGCTGAGGATCCAACCCAGCACCCTGCGCATGCCAGGCAAGTGCGCTACTGCTTGAGCCACATCCCCAGCCCCAAGTTTAACTTTTAACTAACATACCTTCTCAATAAAAAGGATCCTTTCATCATTTAGTTATTTTGGGTATAAGTTGAGAAGTTGTTACCATGTAGGACCAGCTTTGTTGGCTATTTGGCCTCTGAAATAACTGTTAAAAAGATTTATAGAACCATAGAACTTTAAAGCTGTTCATTCAATAAATTTCCTCTGAGCATTTATTGAGTTAACCAATAGTGCAAAGGGTTAACATCCTCATTTTAAAAACAAAAACACTGAGGCCCAGCAGAGTGTGTGTCTGGGCTGAAGACACAGTAGTAAAACTGGAACTAAAACTCAGATTTTTTGGCCTAACAGTACAAAGATCTTTTCATTCCAATAATACATTTTTTTTTCAATGCAAACCACAACAGTAAGTTTAATCTATTTTATGAAACATTGTATTTGTGAAAATGCCTTAAAAACTGTTAGTATCATATCAATGTAAACTACTATTCACGTTTTAAGAACAGAGGAACAGGTCACAGACCTGAAGCTTTACCTAAGCTCCAATGTATCTTGTTATTCAGCCCCTAAATGTTCCTAGTGACCCTCAAACAGGATAAGATGCTTCCTTAAACACTCACTTCTTTCTACACTTCAGTCTAGTCCTACCATTTAGTTTTAACCCAGATTCTTAATTTGCATGGTTATAGGCCAATTGAAGTATTCTGTTTCCTTCCTAAGAAAAGTTTACAAATTTTTACATAATGGCTCTTTCTTTCTTATGCAATAATACTTTTTTTAAAGTTTCCCTCCATTAACTTTCAATGCTTTAATGGTCAACATTTAAATCTAGATGAGTGCAACAAGAGATTTTTCATTTGCTTATATAATTCAATTTCAAATCAATAAGCCAAGGTTGCCAATAATGGGCCTTCACTATTTCAAACTTAGTACAAGAACATTACCTGGAAATAGTACTTCTTCTCTTTAGCCACAGAAACAAAGGGAAGAATAAACAAAGCTTTCTTTCGAATTTCCAAAACCCGCTTCAAAATAAGCAATTCTGCAACAAGAGTCTTCCCCGCACTTGTAGGAGCTAAAACATGATTATTCCACAAAGTTATAACAAAAAACAAGTAACATCTGGTACATCACTTGAATGTTTTAAGCCATATCTAATACTGTGGAGCCTAAGATGACCGTATCAGGAAAGTCTCAACTAACACTTGAAATCCTTATACCCTGAAAATACCTAACTTTAAGCCAGCTTTCTAAATAGTCTCACACTAAAACCAGAGAGTAAAAAAGTTTCATATCAGCAATGAATGATGAATATTAGCAAGTACCTAGTTATACCTAAAGATTCTTCTCTTTAAATACTGAATGGCTAAAAGACCTGCTTGAGGAAGAAGATGAATACTTGTAACCTCTGATAGGAGCCAGAAGTTGAGGGAGAGGAGCTGCAAGGAAGCTTAAGGAAAGGAAACAGAACTTATGAGAAGGAAAGAGGAAAGGAATGACAAGCATGAGAAACAGCAAGTGCAAAGGCCTGGAAGAAAACCTGGCATGTTCAGGAGACAATGAGCGATTTAGTAAGCCTGGAATATGAAGTGATCTAGGGGAGTAAAAAAATAAAGAGACATAACAGAGACATGACAGAGAGTTTTATAATTCCAGAGTTTAAAGAGGTTAGACTATCCTAAAAGTAATGCAGAATGACAGATGAGTAAGGGAGTGACAAGATCATATTTGTATTTTATAAAGCTCTCTTTGGGTTGAAAGAGTGGGGCAAGAACAGAGGAAAAGGTCAAGCTCATTAAAAGATTATTCCATTATCTAAAAAAAAGACAAGGAGCTGAACCAGGCAATGGAGTTAAGAACAGAAAGAAGTAGTCAAAAGTTGTCAGAATCAAGAGATATTTAAGGTAAAAGACGCAGGGCTTTTTGATTAATTGTGTGAGCTGGTGAACACATTAATGAATGATACCCAGGTTTTGGTTTAAGCAACTGAAGTGGCTAGGTCATTCTTCCACTAGTCAGCATTTAGGAGTACTTCCTATGTGCCAAAAACTATTTTATACTCTTACACATGTGAAATAACTTAACGCTTCCTAAATACTACAAAGTATCTTCCCTCACCTCACCTCTAAACAGTTTGCAAGATTATACAGCAAGTGAGTGATAACAGTTTTTAAAGCCACCCCAGTCCAACTCCTCAGCCTGAACTTATATCTTCTAATAAGTTAATTATCTTATTCTGTTTTGTAGCCATAATGAAAAATCTGGGAGACACACAATTTCAGAGAAAACTGACACAAGGAATTGTGTCTTACCAAATGATTAATTTCTAAAATCAGAATGGTAATAAGCACAGGTTAAAAATTGCAAAAGTCAAAGTTGCCCTTGAAAACCCATGTATATCTTCTACAAAACATATTACATGTACTTTTGTACATATAACTCTATACAAAAAAGTCAATACACAAACATATAATGTATAATGTTCACACTCTGAAAAGCAACTGAGATCAAAGGAGGGAAGCAGATTTACATCTTCCATCTTAAAAATAGTAGAGAAATTAATGTGCATAAATCTAAATACCTGAATAAACTAAATTCTTTCCTTCCAAGACTTGTCCAAGCAAAAGGCACTCTGCCTGCCATTCAAACATTTTTTTTACACCAAAACTGTGATACTTCTCCAGAACTTCTTTAGGAAGTCCCCAATTTGCCAATAGCAGCTTGTCTACTTGGTCATCCAGGTCTGTTTGCTTGCATACCCCTTTCAGGAAAAACATAAACAATTAATATTTTAATTTAGTTCTAACATATAACCTTAGCAATTAGTCCTCTACTGTGTGTTGGAATTCTTATGTGTTGGAATGAAAGCACATCCTGACTTCAAGAAGCTTATGAGAAATTGACCATGTTCAGAAAGGTAAGAAAAAACTGTTATTTGTATTTACTGGCTATAATATTTTTCTTTTTCTTAAAAGCTCTAAACAAAAAATTGTGTTAGGCACAATGGATAAGGCGTTTGGAATTAGTGGTGCTCCCCACGGGAGATATGTATTCATTACAAAGCTAAGTTGAAGAAGTTTCTATTAAGTTTTAGTGTTATAACCACTGCCCCAAAACAATGAAGAATTGGGTTAATGTTCAACTGGCACCCAACCCAATCTGAGAAAACTCTACAAATCCCTTCCAGCCTTCCCCTGGGCTCCAAACTGCCTGCTATATCCGCGACCCGATAAGACGGTATAAGGATCTGTAAGGAGAAATTAGCACTCTAGAAGTAAACCCTCCCTCAGGTGAAGGGGTTTAAACGGCCCACCAGGCGGCTGTTTCTGCAAAGATCTAAAAACCCTGAAGTCACTTGAAGTTGAGTACCGCGCCGTCAGTGAAAGCATGCCTATGTCTGAACAGAAAGTGACCACAGCACCAGGCCCGAGTCACAAACGGAGGAGTGCGGAATTCCAGTGGATTGTGCCAACAAGCAAGCTCCACGCAGCGAGGACATCGTCCGGCATGTGATCTGGCGAAACTAGCCACGTATCCCGTGGCCCCCAGGGTGCACAAGAGTACCTGCACCTGCGGCCTTCAGGCTGCGTCCCAAGCCCGGGGGTGGACTCAGCACCGGCCCAGACAGGAGCTGGGGTCTGAAACCGCCGTCGCCGCCGCTTCCCGAGAATGAATCTGAATCTGATCGCCGCCGTTTTCCACTCCGATGAAGAAGATTCATTGCAGAGTCTCCTCGGCTGTTCAGGACAAGGCATCCTCCCAGCGCCCTACGGTAGGGTAGAACTCCGGCCTGATGACAGATATAACTACCATCTTCCCGCCACCGTCTTCAAACTCAGGCCTCCCAACCCATCCCGGAACCATAGAGTTTTCGGTGGAGAGAGTAATCCGAAAACCATAGAGTCAAGGGAGAAGGAGCGGCTTGCGTTGTAATCAGAGACTTCCGGCTTCCAGCCTCCTTCGTGATCAATGTGACAGAATCAGGGTGGAAGTAAAAGTAAAGGAGGATGACACCAGAATCTACATGTATAATATAGTCAGACTGGCCTAAAAATATCGTTCTCTTTTCCATTTTTAGTTTGAATAAAAACGGCTATGCTAACTTCATAAAATGAATTGCCGTAACAGGGTAGGGAAGTAGCTCTTAACATATCGGTCCTCTTTTGAACATTACACAAAACATTATTCAAGAAAACCTAGGATTTCTAATGGAACATAATTTGCGCTTTCTTCCTATGTATGACAGGAGGACAGAGACTAAGTCTGTATACAATTTCTATTTTAGCCATCATACAGTGAGGAATATGGGATCCGGAATTGGGGATTGCTGGACTACAGACCCCTTTGATAGCCGTGTGAACGCTGCAAGGATGGGGCGGTAAATGTACTTGAGGGACCTTTCTGAGCCAAGAGCCTATTAAGGAATCTGTGTTCTGTTCTATAACAAGGTGGAAGCAAATGAGTTCTGAACGCAAAGTGATGCCCGCTAATTACCTAGTTGCATAGTTCACTTCACCAAGCAAACCTAGGAGATCACAGTCCTGCTCTAAAAAGCCTGGGCTCTTCCAGAGTGCCAAAAAACCTCAAAAGGGCTAGTCCAATTAAGAAGAAGAAAAAAGACTCTAATATGTTTGAGAAATAGCACACCAGACCTTCAGTTATCATAGGAAAACCTACCTTGTTTTTTAAAAAATTGCAATATACGAAAATTCCGCAAGGTGGAAACATTACTCCATGAAAGAAACCCTTTAGTCCTGCCTTCATTTCACCCAACTATTAATGAGCATCATCTACTATTGTAGTAGGGACAGCCAAGGCAAGGCACCAAACATAGCAGGAAACAGTTTTATTTGGCTGCAGCCAGGTTCAGAGGGCACAGCTTTTGCTGTGATCAATCAATCCCCTGAACCCCGAGTTCAGGTACTTTCAGAGTTTTATACCCAGCATGTAAGGGGAGGGGTTCAGAAGTTCACAGTCTGCAGAAGTTCACATAAAAGCAGTTTTTTTTCTTTCACTCTTCTGGGCAAGTTAACCACTCAAGGACAACACCTGAGAAGTGGGGAGCTTCTTCTCCCCTTTCTTTCCTCCCCCTGCCAGCTGTTACCATGGAGCCCAATTGGCAACTTCTCCTATTTTAGAAATGTAGACATCTCTGTGAAGCCCCAGCTCAAGGCCAGAGGCCTTGCTTGCTCATTTCTACAAACTTCTATACTGGATACCTGTTTGTGAAAAACTAGTAAGGGGGTGTTCAGCACCTGGAGTGCTGGTATCTTCCCGGCCAGTGGCCAAGTAAAACAGGGCAACACAAAAATAGGAAGTTTATCTACACTGAACTCTTGCAGAGACTCTTTTGCTGACATTCCTAAAATCAGCCATGGTGAAGATTTCTGGAAAAGCCCAGTTAAGCCTTTTCTGTGGAGAAAGGGGGTGCCACTTCACTGTATGCTAGGCACTGGGTATGTGGCAATGAACTGGTGTGAAATGCTTTCCGATCTCAGAATGAAAGAGTAAAGAAGGAGACAGACAATGAACAAATAAATTAATAATTTTAAATTGTGATGTGTTCAGGGAGAAATAAAGTGTTATCGAAGAAATAAAAATTTCTTCAATAATGAGTGCTGTTTGAAATGAATGCTATAGAAGAAAATAATTCTTCGATAAAAATATCAAAGGAATCCTAACTTACAATATAGTTGTGATAGAGATTAGCAGTACAGCTCAGGAGCCAGTCAGTCTAGGGTTTAAAGACTTAACTGTGTGATTTGGGACAACTTTCTTAGCCCCTTTATGCCTGCTTTCTGATCTATATGATGGGAGTAATTATAATAACAACCTGTTTGGTTCTTGTGAGGACTGAATGAGTCAATGTATATAAAGTGCTTAGAATAGGGATGGCATATAGTAAGTCCTATTCAGAGAAAATGATATTTGTTCTAATATAGTTTTCAATATATATAGCTGGGAAGATGGGAGAAGTAGAGGGTTGCCTTTCATTTTCATCCTTTCCTTTTCCTTTGTCTGTGTGGACTTTCACCTCTTAGAAAGTTTGCATGAATAATTGAGTGACTTTTCCATTGAAATTTCAGAGGTTATATGGAAAAATAAAAATTCACATAAACTATTTTTATGAATTGACTAAAACAATTATTTATCAACTTTGAATAAATAGCTTATATGAGTGGCACTGATTTACAAAGGGCAAAAAAAGAAAGCTAGAAAATAAATGCAATGAGAGTGGTGCTGGTTAGTCTTATGTGCTCAGGATAAAGGAGATGCTCGTTAAGAGGATTTTGTGTTTAAAGTCCAGTGTTTATCAACTGAAAGAGGTCCAGTGGCTAAATATTAGGATCCCCTAAAGAGCTTTTAAAATATTCTACTCCTAACGATTCTGGCTTAATTCATCTGGTTAAAGCCCAGGTGCTGGTATGTCTTAAAAACTCCCCAGGTTTTCTAACATGCTTCTGGAATTGAGAACCACTGGTATAGCCCAGGGATGAGGCTGACTTGAATTCAGGTGACCTTAGTGAAAAAGTTTTCATCAGTGGCTTAAATCTATAGGGGACCCTGAAGAAAGACCCATTTCTCCACAATGACTCAAAGAAGTAGAAATAGCTTACAGATGCTCCTTGACTTATGATTGGGAGGGGGTGTTCTGATAAACCCATTTTAAGTTGAAAATAAGTCAAAAACACATCTAATGCACCTAATCTACCCACCATTATAGCTCAGCAACACATATAGAACATTAATTGCTTCTGCCTGGTGACTGCTTCACTGACTGGAAGCCAAAGCTCACTAAAGCTGTCCAGCATCACATTGCAAAAGAGTATCTTACCAAATTTGCAGGCCCCAGATAAGTTCAAAATTCAAAAGTTGAAATATGGCCTTTACGGATACATGTTACTTTCATGCTGTTGTAAACAAAACAAAACAAAAAAAAGGCAAATTGGGCCATATGTAACTATTTTGAGAATTTTATCTGTATTCATGGAGAGCCATAACATGAACAGTGTTAGATTTTTTGTTCCAATTATCAATATAGAAAACTTTTAGAAAAAGATGAGTAGGAAAGTCTACTGTATTTACTCATATTTTGTCTTTATATGGTCTGTATTCTTGCTTGATGTTCCAAGATTTTCTTTTAATGATTCCTTTTTTCTGTTTAGTGAATTTCAGTTAGCCTTTGGTTTTTTAGTTGTTGTTTGATTATTGTTGTTGTTTTAGGTTAGATCTCCTGGCAACAAATTATGACCATGAGCCAAAGAAACTTCTATTTTCCCATCTGATTCAAATGTATGATATGTCAATATCATTGTACTGTCATGTGTAACTAATTAAAACAAATTTTTAAAAAGAAACTTCTATTTATTTAAATGTCTAAATGATCAGGTCTATAGGGGTTTTTTTCTGCTTGCTTTTCTCTTCTTTCTTCCTTTCTTCCTTTCTTTCTTTCCATATTTATTTTGTCACTGGAGATAAAATCCAGGAGTGCTCTACCACTGAATTACATCCTCAGCCCATTTATTTTTGTTCTGAGAGAGGGTCTCACCAAGTTTCCCAGTGTGACCTCTAACTTGCGATCCTTCAGCCTTAGTCCCCTGAGTAGATGGGATTACAGACATGCACCTCCATGGCTGGCTGAGGTATTTTGTTATAATAAGGGACTGACATCCTCTTTCTATATTCTTGGGAGAATTCAAATGTACTAGATTCAAGGAACCAAGCTTGAAAGAGTGATATGAAAAGTCATTTTATTCATCTTTAATGATTGACATTTCAATCAGAAACTCTGGAGGAATGGAGTGTATATTGATGGTTGTGGGTGAGCCAGAGCAGGAGCAGCCAAGAAAGTGCAGGAAGCCCAGTGAAAAGCTGTTAGGTCTGTAGTCATCCAGGACAGAGAAGCTGGCTTGAATCAGGATGTTTGCTTTTAGTTTAGTTTATGGTACTTGATAAGCTTTGGTTTTGAGGTTCTGTGTTAATACATCAATATTTCTGATCATGCTTTTATAACTTTTGTATTTTTTGTGAAACATAAAAAGGAAGAGATTAAATAAGAGTTCAATGAATCTATTTTGAAAAAAATCTTCTAGAGAAAAACTGAGAAAGATTAAGGTATTTGACAAAATTGAGGTATCAAAAGAAAAACTCAAAAAGAAACAGAAATTCCAAGAAAAAGAGGGAGCAAGTGAGTGACAGAAATCATATAAGCACAATGAGTAAAAGAGGCCATGAAAAAGAGATAAGACTAACCTAAGTCAACAGAGATAGATGTATATTTTGATAAAAATGTTGAGAATCAGAGATTTGAGAGACTGAGACATTATCTAAGATGGGGAGGGTGGGTGCAGAGAGAAAGACTGAGTGAGAGAGAGATTGAGGGGTTTGGCGTGGAGCTTTGTGGTAGAGTGCTTGCCTCACATGGGTGATGCCATAGGTTCCACCCTAGCACCAAAAATAAAGAAAAGAGAGACATTGAGAATATAGTGGGTCACTATGGGAGCGATAAATTTAAAATATGAGTTTTGAAAGAGCTTCAGAGAGAGGAAGGGAGATAAAGGACAAATAGAGAAGAGAAGGAAAGAGGATGGAGAAGACAGGTAAAGAGGAATATAACAGGTTGACAGGTGAAACAAGTTGATGGGCACGAAAACCAAGAGACACTATAAAAGAGAAGGAGAAACTGAGAGGAAATAGAGATTTTAAGAGAGATGTTGAAATATGGTGTGATATTTCTCTGTACTGTGTTTACTCTGGAATGCCTGACAACCATCATCCCTTTTCCTGGATTGAGTCTTTAATGCCTACATCTTTTCTTTAATATTATCCATAGCTTCACATTCTACTTTTCTTTGAGTTCATTTCTCACTCTTGGCACATGGTGAATCTTCTCCTCCTCCTCCTCCTTCTTCTTCTTCTTTTTTTTTTGTAGGATGTAGAGTATGATCTCTGGTCTTTGTTTCTAGATCTTGTAGATTAATGTAAGACTTGTATCCTCTGGGCTAGCTGACAGGAGCAGGAAGGGCCTGAGTCAGAGTCCCCTCCCTAGTCCAAACAGACCTTGGCCTGGTCTGTTGTCATTATCATAGCTGATGTCAAAACTGATGTCATTATAGCTTGAAGTCAGAGTCAAGTCCATTATAGTCATAATTGACTGCCCCTTCAGCCCCAGAATAGTATTTATTACTCCATAAATAATTGCATCAACATTCAATAAGAATGAATGTATCTATGAATAAGATTTCAGTTTGAATGTTCAACATCTCTAGCAATTAGAGAAATGCAAATTAAAACTATAATGAATCAGACATAACTTTCCTATGTTCGTATATGAATACACAACCAGTGAAACTCCATATCATGTACTCCACATCCCTTAAGAATAGGATCCTAATGAGAATAAGTTATACTCCATTCTGTATATGTCAAAATACACTATACTGTCATGTAATCCTAAAAACAAATTTAAAAACTAAAAAAAAATAAAAATTTCAGTCAATTTGAGGAACACCTTGGCAAGGACGGGTAGGCAAAGAATTACAGAGAGAAAATAATTAAAGACTAAAAAATAAAAGCATCAGCCAAAATGATAAAATGTACATACCAGACTCTCTGCACTATAGCTAAACAAGTTGAAACTCAGAAAGTTACAGAGATGATAGCAGTTGAGAAATATGAAGAATAGAATAAGAATGATATAAATTTAATGTAAATCCCAGAAGAAGTCATTAGAATGAAAAAAATCACAACATTCAAGAAAAACGTGGCTCAGAAATGTCTATAATTGAACTGGCACTTCAGCTGTGCTCAGGGGTCCTAGTACACAACAATCAAGTCTATTATGTCCTATAACAGAGGGGTTGTCATCGCTCTGAATGGGAAGAACTGTGTGTCCATGCTGCAGACAGGCACTTCAGAATCCAGGTGCAGATGGTGACCACGGACTTCAAATAGATCTCTTCTATGGGTGACCAGCTGTACATTGGCCTGGTGAAGCTCACCACAGACATCTAGACAGTTGCCCAGCACCTCAAGTTCTGGCTGACCTGTATGAGTTGAAGAAAGGTCAGCAGATTAAGCCTTATACCCTCATAAGCATGATCGCCAACTTCTTCTATGAGAAACAGTTTGGGCCCTACTACACAGTGCCTGTTATTGCTGGGTTGTACCTGAAGACCTTTAAGTCCTTCATTGGCTCTCTAGACCTCATTGGCTGCCCGATGGTAAACGATCCATGGTGACCTACGAGTTTGTAGTTAGTGGCACCTGTGCTGAATAAATGTACGGGTCTGAGAGCCCAACAAGGCTCCAAAACATCTGCTTTTGTTTGTTTGTTTGTTCTGGTTTTTTTGCTTTTTTGAAAAATATTTTTAATTGCCAATGGACCTTTATTTTATTTGTTTATATGTGGTGCTGAGAATCAAACCAAGTGCCTCACACGTGCTAGGCAAGCGCTTTACAACTGAGCTACAGCCCCAGCCTCCAGAACACCTGACTGAAACCACCTTCCAAGCCATGCTGAACACTGTGGACCCCAGAGGCAGTGTCAGGCATGGGAGTCATCGTCCGCATCATTGAGAAGGACAAGATCACCACCAGGACACTGAAGGCCTGAAGGACTCACCCTGTTCACAGAATCTGGTTTTGCTTTTTCTTTCTTTCCTTTTTTTTTAAAAATAAAATAGGCTTTCTTTCATTAAAAAGGAGGGAGAAGGGGAGGGGAAGAGGGGGGAGGGAGAGGGGGAGGAGAGGGGAAATGTCCATACTTGAAGAAATTCAACAGCATTTAGAATGAAGACTTAAAATGAAACACAGAGAAGATAAATAAAGACAATCATTACCTGGACATTTTTGGAAGACTGGAAAGCATAAAAATTTTAAAAACAACTGAAATGTAAAGAAAGATTACCTACAAAGGAATAAAAGTTCAACTGTTGGCAGACTTCTAACATAAGTGAATTCTATACTCACCTGACCCATTAGCAAGAATGGCAATGTAATAAACATAATTTTAGGCAAAGAAAGTTTGAGAATATTTATAATAAAGAGACCAACTCTAGGGGCCGGGGTAGAGTGCTTGCCTAGCACATGTGTGAGGCACTGGGTTCAATCCTCAGCAACACATAAAAATAAATAAAGATATTGTGTGTCCATTGACAAATTAAAAATTATTTTTTTAAAAAGACCAACTCTAAAAGAACTACTTAAGAATCTATGTCATTAATAATAAAATAGTGCCCAAAAGATAAAGGGGGGTGAAATAAGAGATGATGGCACAGAACTTGATAAAAATATAAGTAAATCTAAATAAATATTTATGACAATAATAATAACTACTTTTAGGAACATAAAAGCAATTTTGATCTAAAATAATTTGCAAAAATAGCATGAAAGACTGAATTTTAACAAGAATTCATTGTCAAAAATCTAAAGT
The DNA here is from genome assembly GCF_964194105.1 of Spermophilus citellus. NCBI lineage: Eukaryota > Metazoa > Chordata > Mammalia > Rodentia > Sciuridae > Spermophilus > Spermophilus citellus. The sequence goes on from NC_138188.1 coordinate 105,913,718, forward strand.
ACATTTTATGGTTTGGTAGAATTATAAAGAAACCGAGTTTTTAATTTTAAAAACCAAAGCTGGGTATGGTAGCACCTACCTATAATCCTAGGGACTTGTGAGCCTGAAGCAAGAGGGTTACAAGTTTGAGGCCAGCCTAGGCAATTTAACAAGACCCTGTCACAAAAATTTAAAAATGTTAAAAGGCTGAAGATGTAGCTCAGTGGTAAAATGCCCCTGGGTTCAACCCCCAGTACCATGATAAATAAAGAAACAAACAAACGACAAACTCAAGTATGTATGCTTTAAAAAAAAAGTAACTTTAACACTTGCATATAACGTATACACTATTGTGCAGGAGAGAGAAAATAAAGTACAACCATTCCAAGAGAAGACTGGAAAAGCTAAAATGAACACATACAGAGAAAAAGATGGTACAAATTAAGGAGGTAGAAATAAATCTAAATATAACACTATTATCCTATCAAACGCTGATGGATTAAATCCATATTAGAATTTTCTGATTAGATTGCTGTCTTCCAGAGATACACCCAAGACTTTAAACAACATAGGTGTAAAAGTGAAGACAAGATTGTATTGAAAGAACACAGCCACATCAATGTTTATAGCAGCACAATTCACAATAGCTAAACTGTGGAGCCAACCTAGATGTCCTTCAGTGGATGAATGGATAAAAAAAAAAAGTGGCATATATACACAGTGGAATTTTACTCAGCAATAAAAGAGAATAAAATCATAGCATTTGCAGGTAAATGGATGGCATTGGAGAAGATAATGCTAAGTGAAGTTAGCCAATCCCAAAAGAACAAATGCAGAATGTTTTCTTTGATATAAGGAGGCTGACTCATAGTGGGGTAGGGAGGGGGAGCATGGGAGGACTAGATGAATTCTAGATAGGGAGAGATAGGGAGGGGGCAGGGGATTAGCAGGATGGTGGAAAATGATAGACATCATTATCCAAAGTACATGTATGAAGACACGAATTGGGTGTCAAAATACTTTGTATACAGAGATATGAAAAAATTGTGGTATATATATGTAATAAGAATTGCAATGCATTTCTGCTGTCATTTTTTAAAAATCAATAATAAACAAATAAATAAATAAATGCTTAAAAAAAAAAGAACACAGGAGCTAGACTGAAGAGTGGTCCAAGGTAGGATGTTGAGAGCCACAGCCGAAGGGGCCCCAGCAAACTTCCAGCTGCCAGCATACTTCCAGCTGCCAGCTGATGATTGGCTCACAGAGGCCCCAGCAAACTTCTAGCTGCCAACTGATTGGCTCCTCTGTGGTGATGCTCATTGGGCTATTTCCCCGCCCTTTCAGACCTCGGAGCTGCTCATTGGGGGACTTTTTTTGGCTCCACCCACACAACCCAGCCAATTGGCCTCAAGAGCAGAAGGAGTGGGGGAGGTTGAAAGGCTTGTGGGAAGCCGGTGGTGGCAGTTGGGCTCTGAAGGTTTTTCCTGGGGAGCTGTGTGGTTTGGCATGTGTGGTTCTAAAAATAAAGTTCGTTTCTTTTGACAAGTGGCTCCTGAATTGTGCCCAGCCAGACTTCGGCAGGAAGCATAAATACAAAAAGAATATTGACTGTTATTCTCAGCCACAGTTGCTCTAGACTCTAAACATACTTTATTAAATGAATAAATGAAGGGAGGGAGGTCAAAATGGATAGAGGAAGGGAGAGACATCAGGTGTGTCTGAGTAGTGTTGTTGGAGCAGTCTGAGTATGTCAAAAATTACATTTCAATGGTCTCTCACCATGAGGGCACACTAAAGAACATGCATTTCTAGAGAGAGGCACACCAAGCAGGTCTGAAAATGAGTTCTGGAGGGGGATTCGTGTTAAGTAATTGGGGGAGGTGGAAGGAGGGGAGGGAGCCAGAAGGTGGGGCTTAAGTGGTCTAACTGGATTCCAAAGTCCAAGAAACAAGATTAAAGGATGCAAATCAGCTCCACTCACTTTGAAGGGAGTTAAAAGAGATGGGGTGGGGTGGTAGGCTGAGGACCAAAGAAGCACAGGTCTGATCATGGGGTGAAAATTGGGGAATGAATGAGAGACTGCTGTTACCACAGCTACTGTACAGCGTTCCCCAAAGTTCCTAGTCTGTGCTAGTCTGGCCATCGTGGCAACTGTCAGTGTGTGTTTTGTTCTTTGAAGATTTATTAGACTTGGAAGACCATCCACTTGTGGGGGGGGGGGGCAGGCAGTAACCATTTGAGTAAATGAGGCTTCCCACTGGCATTTCTGGCTGGTTGCACCCAGCACCTTGATGGGGAAAATGCTCAAGTCCAGCTTGAGCTGGGGCCTTTTGTTTCATGTGCTAGTTTGAGCTGCATACTCTCAAAGCTCTTCCTGGGAAATGGCAGGCATTTACTTGTGTTTTCAGGAGGCAGTAAGACCTGATTCATTTCCTATTCCACTCCTCCACTGTTGAAAACTTTAAGAATTAAAGTCCTGGGCGCAGTGGCACAGGACTGTAATCCCAGCAACTCTGGAGGCTATGACAGGAAGATTGCAAGTTCAAATCCAACCTCAGCAAATTAGCAAGGCCCTAAGCAACTCAGTGAGATCCTGTCTCTAAATAAAATACAAAAAGGGCTGGAGATGTGGCTCAGTGGTAGAGTGCCCCTGAGTTCAATCCCTGGTACCAAGAAAAAAAGAAATAACTTACATTTCTTCATCTATAAAATGTTGATAAAAATTGTGTTTTATTCCGTATGATTGTCAAAGACCAAACAAATCATGCATGTGAAGCAGCTGAATATCTGGGACATTCAATAATTCTAAAGTTGTCATTGTAACTGAGTCATTTTACTACTACATATGCTCTGAGGATTGTATTGAAAAACAGATGCTTCATTAGGCTTGATTTCTTTTCAATTAATGACAGGCCCTGGCCCATCCCCTACTTTTCAAACTTTGGGGTCTCTGAAGCTCTTCCATTCCTAAAAATTATTAAGGACCTCAAAGCCTTTCAGTAGGTTATATCTTCAGATATTTACCACTATAAAAACCAAAATTGAGAAATTAAAACAAAAAAAAAGCATCACAAATGCTGTTGAGAGCCACAGTTTAGTCGGAATGACGCCTGGCATTTTGCTAGAGGGAATGGTTGAAAGGTGACCCTGCTCCGGGATTAGGGCGGCTCCGGTATTAGGACAGATCCTGCTGGGATTAGGGTGGATCCTGCTGCGCCTGCTACTTTGGAGTTCCCCTCGAGTTCTCACGGGGTTCCAGGAGAATTGGCGCAGGGAGCCTGGTGGAGGGAGTGTGTTCCCGGGAAGTGTGTGTAGAGTGCCAGTGAGAGTTCGGGAATAAAGAGTTGCCATTTGAACCTACAAGGCTTTTTGGTGGCTCTGTTATTTGTGCCCAGCCAGACTGCGACAAAATGCATTACATACAAGCTATGTTTTTTACACCCACACCCACACATAGAGAGGTGAAGGCATTGTTTTACATTATAGCAACTTTGGTTTATAGAAGACAGCAGAATTCTCTTCTGCTTTTGCATTCATCTGTTGTGATTTTTTTTTTTTTTTTTGGAGGGTGCCGGTTCGGGTTTGGTTTTGTTTTTGAAGCATAGAAGGAAATCTGACCTTCTGCAGACATTGTGTTAGAAAAGAAAGAATTCTATAGCCTTTGCAAAAGTTGTGGATAATCTTTGAAACCACAACTCAAACTCAACAAGTGATTTTTTTTTATTAGTTGCTCAAGACAATACAATGATCTTGACATATCATACATTTGATTCAGATAGGGTATGATTTCTCATTTTTCCATTTATGATTTTTTCCATTTTTCCAATTGCAGGATCACATTGGTTATATACATCCATGTGTATACATACAGCAAAGGTGATTGTTTTTTAAAGATTAGTTGTGATGTGAAATTTGGAATTATATCAATAGCCTTTTCCTACTGTTGAATTAAAAGACATTGATCTCTGTTGAACTTTGAATTTTTTATGTATGATTTTATAATATCACATACCAGTCATTTGACAAAATATTTATTTGCTGAGTTATAAAAAGCTCTTCTAAATGTGTTCTGCAATTCATTTGTGGTAGAATGAAAGTTAAAAAGTAAAATAATCTCTTATTGTTATTATGAAAATAACTGACCTCAGAAACCCCAAGAAAGTTCTCAGGTATCCACAGCGCCTAGGGAACACATTTTGAGATTTGCTGCCCAAGGTCATCCAAACTTTTCTAGCACTTACCTCTCCCACTCTCCCTCCCCTTTTCCTTCTGTCTCCCTCTGTTGTTAACTCTTCCCAAGCAAAAGTGAAAATAATCTATACTCCCTTTCCACTGACACATATCCTTCTCATAGCCAATTGTTTTCAAAAGTGAAAAAAAAAAGGACAATAAAGATGGTTCAACTTTAAAATGGTTGAGAAATGATATGCAGTCAGTGGAAACTGTACTTGGAATTTCCCCAGCTAGTGCTACTTGGTATCATACCCGGTTGTGACACTGGGAAGGGCAGCCAGCCACAGCTCCTAGTCAGCCACACAATCACAAGAGGAAATAATTCATTGTTTAAAGTGTTCTGTGCTGCTGAGCCATGACGTTTGGTAGGCTAGGTGTAGTCTACGTGTTTTCAATTTAGGATATTTTCAATTTACAGTGCGTTCATTGGGACATGATCCCATTATAGTCCAGGAGGATCTATAAACAGGTTTAAAAAAAAAAGTACTTGACTATAAAAGGAAAAGCACTCAGGGCTAAGAAAGAGCTAAGTAAACAATGTACAGTGGTTAGGGAAAAGCAGAAGGATAACTTCTATAAGTGGTTGTTGTTTAAACTGAGAAATGACAGATGAGTAGGAGTTGGCCAAGTATTAAGTGGAAAAGAATGTGGGGAAGAAGATATGCAAATAACTGGAAAGAGGAAGGTCATGATTTGTTCAAAGAATGCAAGAAGCCCAGGGTGGCCAGAGCATAGAAGCTAAGAGACAAGGGGAGAGTTCTGTAAGTGCCTAATATTTACAAGGCCAAGTCAATACAAATGGAGGTCCACATACTCTATATCTATTTGCAAGTTGTAAATTAAGCTAGTCAACTATTAAGTAAAATATGTTTGCCCTGCCCAACCTGACAAATGTATCTTCCTGGAAGTCAAGATTCAGATTTTGAATTCTTGGAATACAAAAACATGGCAATGGGTGAAAAGCTGTCCTCAGCCCTTCCCCTCATCCTCACCCCTGTCTGAATGAGAACTAATTTAGAAGTGGCAAGTATTCTAGGTCATAACGCATTTATCCAACAGACTCCATATGCAGTGGGTAGGGGCATACCGAGAGCATCCTTTTAAAGCCTCACTACTCTAAGTCTTTATCTGCCAATCAGTAATATCAGCATCCCCTGGGAACTTGTGAAGAATGCAGACTCTCAAGCTTCCCCACCCTCAGAATCTATAATTTAGCAAGATTTATAAGTGGTTTATATACTGATTAAAGTTTCAGATATGGAACTTAGGGAAGAGACTCAAGACAAGGGTTAATCTTGTCCTGGTCAGAGAACAAGGCTGCCAGGTCCTATAAAGCTCTCTAGGCCAGGATCAGTGAGGTTGTGAAATAGATTCCACTTCCTCTGAGTGTCATGGAAAGGTTACATAGTTTGACTTACTTTTCTAAGCATTAGTAGATTCCATCCATTGAGTATTACATTGCATCAGACTTTGTGATTTATAGATAGGATCTCAGTGAACCTATTTTCCTGGTTTTGACAGTGTGCACAGTTATACAAATGTTACCATAGGAAGAGGCTGGGTGAAGAGGATACAGGACTTCCCCGTGCTTTTTTTTTTTTTTTTTTTTTTTTTTACAGATTCCATGAATCTGTAACTACTTCAAAATTAAAGGTGAACTAAACCACTAGATAATGTGATAATTTTTGCGTTCAGTACTCATAGACATTTCAAATAAACTAAGAAAACAAATTTATGTCACCAGATATTTACCATATCTGAAGTTCTTGAAGCTCTAATTGTCTAATTGTCTCTCTTATGTAATATTGTTTAGCCTGAAGAACTTCCTTTAATATTCTATGGTATAGAACTACTGACCATGAATTCTTACAGTTCTGAGAATGTCTTCATTTTACCTTCTTCCTTTTTTACTACTGAGCTACATCCCCAACACATTCTTATTTTGGCATGGGGTCTTGCTAAATTGCTGAGGCTGGCCTTGAACTTAAGGGCCACCTGCCTCCAAAGTTGCTGAGATTACAGGTGTACACTACCACACCTGTTTTTACCTTCATTCTTGAAAGATATTGTCCCCGGATATAAAATTCTGAGTTGACAGCTCTCTTTCTTCAGTACTTTAAAGATTCTGTTCCACCATTTGCCTTTGTTTCTGATGAGAAATCCATGGTCACTGGTTCTCATCTTACTTTTCCTCTTTTCGTTATTAGGTTATATTTTAACAATCTCATTAAAGAAACACCCACCCTAACTCTGAGCCATAAAGATAATTCAGATATAATGATTTTGGACAAATACATCTGGAGTATTTCTCTGATGATAAAATATGAAGCAATGGAGATCTCCCTTGCCTGAGGTCATAGAGAAAACACAGACCAATTAAAACATGGACAAAGGACTTGAATAGGTACTTTACCATTGCTTTCCAGTGACAGAATGACCTCATTAGTATCCCCTTTCTCATTTAGGCTGCTTGCCTCAGATTTCAGAAAGCCTGATGTTCAGAATGACCCTGTTGGACATAATGACCAGGATGGCCAGAACTGTTTATCAACATAAATAATTCCAACTGGAACTACAGGCTCCAGCTAGTGTCAGTGAGTATACCTGGCCTTTAACCTCCTTCCCCTGTCCTTCCCTTCCCATGGGGCCTTTTCTTTAAAGTAGTTACTGATTGTTGTGTCTCATTTTCAGAAATCTATTCAAAATCTTTCCATCATAAAAGAGGAAATTTTAAATTTCAAATCAATTGATTCAATTGTTAAATAAGCTGAGAACACAAAATATAAAGCAAGTGAGAATGTTATTCTGGGTGAGAAGGTCAAAGGATAAGGAGGCGGAAATAGAAATACTTCCCTTTCCAAAGTAAGAACACTGTAGTGCAATATAGTGGGAAAATGGCAAAAAGGAAGCTCATTATATATAGTAGTAGTGTCTACATGTATACAGACATTTATTTATATAAGTTAGATACTGCTGAATTATTCTGAAATATGTATTTGTTATTAAATAATGAACTCTAGAGATTCAGATGTGTTTGTACATGTTTTCTTCTAAGAATTTTATAGTTTTAACACATTTAAGTTATAGATTTACCATCTATAAAATTCAACTCAAAGTTGAATTTTATAGATGGTAAGGTAAAGATCCTACTTCATTATTTTGCATGTAGATATGGCCAAATGAGTTTATGCAAGGATGCCAGGATGATTTGATGGGAAAGGTTCTGGGAACAAAGGTTCTGGGAAAACTGAGTATACACATGCAAAACAATGAAGTTGGATCTTTACCTTTACCATATATAAAAATTAGCTCAAGATATGTTACAGTGACCAGTGTAACTCCACATCATGGGAGTTACAAGAATGCGAAGTTATACTCCATGTATGCATAATATGTCAAAATACATTCTACTGTCATGTATAACTAAAAAGAAAAAATAAGAAAAATTTTAAAAAGAAAATAAAAACAATGTGTTAAATACCTAAATGTAAGTGCTAAAGCTATAAAACTCTTAGAAGAAAACATAGGGGAAGAAGAGGTTTATGAAACTGGATTTGACAATGAGTTCTTAGATATGACATCAAAAACATAGGCAACAAAGTAAAAACAGGTAAGTTGGACTATGTTAAAATTTAAAATTTCTGTGCATCAAATGACAAAATCAGCAGAGTGAAATGATAACCTATGAGTTATGAGAAAAATATTTGCAATATATCTGATAAGATGTTAATATCCACAATATGTAAGGAACTCCTGCAAACTTTTTTTTAGTTTTATTGATTTTATATTTTTTTAAATATGTGACAGTGGAATACATTACAGTTCTTATTACACATATAGAGTACAATTTTTCATATCTTTGTATATAGAGTATGTTCAATCAATTCAACCTTTATACATGTACTTTTGTTTGCATTACAATTCTTATTACACATATATACACAATTTTTCATATCTGTTTATATATAAAGTATTATTTTTAAGAGAGAGAGAATTTTTTAATATTTATTTTTTAGTTTTCGGCAGACACAGCATCTTTAATTGTATGTGGTGCTGAGGATCGAACTCGGGCCACACGCACGCCAGGCAAGCGCACTACCGCTTGAGCCACATCCCCAGCCCTATAAAGTACATTGACACTCAATTTGAATCTTCATACATGTACTTTGGGTAATGATGTTCATTACACTTCACCACACTTGCTAATCCCCTTCCCCCTCCCTATCCCTCCCTATCTAGAATTCATCTAATCCTCCCATGCTCCTCTTCCCTACCCCTCTGTGAGTCAGCTTCCTTATATCAGAGAAAACATTCTGCATTTGTTTTTTGGGGGGATTGGCTAACTTCACTTAGCATTATCTTCTCCAACACCACCCATTTACCTATGAATGCCATGATTTTATTCTTTTAATGTGAGTAAAATTCCATTGTGTATATATGCCAAATTTTTTTTATCCATTCATCCACTGAAGGACATCTAGGTGTGCTTCACAGTTTAGCTATTGTGAATTGTGCTACTATAAACATTGATGTGGCTGTATCCCTATAGTATGCTGTTTTTAAGTCCTTTGGGTATAGTCCGAGGAGAGGGATAGTTGGGTCAAATGGTAGTTCCATTCCCAGATTTCCAAGGAATCTCCATACTGCTTTCCATATTGGCTGTACCAATTTGCAGTCCCACCAGCAGTGTATGAGTGTACCTTTTTCCCCACATTCTCTCCAACACTTATTGTTGTTTGTATGCATAATAGCTGCCATTCTGACATGAGTAAGATGAAATCTTAGAGTAGTTTTGATTTGCATTTCTCTGATTGCTAGAGATGATGAGCATTTTTTCATATATTTGTTGATTGATTGTATATCCTCTTCTGAGAAGTATTTGTTCACTCCTGCAAACTTAACAATAAAAATCTAATTTAAAAAATGGACAAAGGACTTGAATAGGTACTTTACCAAAAAAGATATACAAATGGACAACAAATACATGAGAAGATGCTCAGCATCATTAATCATTAGGAAAATGCAGATTAAAACTACAGTGAGTCCCACAGGCCCAGGGTTGGCGGCAACATTGCCCACCCAGGGAGCTTTGAGGGGTCAGGGATGGGGCAGGGCTGCGGTTCTCAGGGCCCAGCACTTCTTGTATGAGTTGCCGCCCTGGGTCATGTGCTGCTTCTACAAAGTGATGGACGCCCTGGAACCCACTGACTGGTGCCAGTTTGTGGCACTAATCGTAGGCTACCAGATGGAGCTGTGGCAGGGCGAGGGCTCTGACAGTTCACAGCCAGCGTCCTGTGGCCCTGGATCAACCACAAGGTGCGTGCATGTGGCCGACCTTACGCACATTCTCATGCACCTGTAACTGCTGCGCGTGAGGGGGACATCATCACGTCTTGGCACCCTCCCCACCCAACTACCGCCTCCCACCCCTGCACCTTCCACCTCCCATCCCCCCACCAGCGCCACTACCCCAATGTCCAGCAACAACTCTGAACCCTTTAAGACCGGGGCCTGGAGTCCTCAAGGTTGCAGTCCTCAGCTTCCACATTCCCCCGCCCCCCAGCTTTTCCAGGCTCCCGGATTCATTCAGGTCCTGAGCTCTGCCCTATTCCAAGCCCTGCTACTGTCCAGCCACCACTGCCATCTCCAACCCCTTCCTCTACCAAGCCAAGCCCAAAGAGCCCAGTGTCCCTACTGCAGGGGGCCCACCCTCCCCATTCTGCTGGCCCCTGTGTGAGATTTCCCAGGACACCTGCAACTTCTTCCAGGAGCTCAGGATGGGGAAAGGCACTTTGGGTGTGTGTACCAGGCCGTGATAAGGAACACCATGTATGCCATGAAGAGGCTGAAGGAGTCTGACCTAGAGTGGACTGTGGGAAAGCAGAGCTTCCTGACTGAGATGAAGCAGCTCTCGAGCTTTGATCACCCAAATAGTGTGGACTTCACTGGCTTCTGTGCTGAGAGCAGCTTCTAAGGCCTTGTCTATGAGTTCCTGCCCAATGGCTCCCTAGAAGACCGTTTCCACTTCCAAACTGACACCTGCCCTCCTCTCTCCTGGCCTCAGCAACTAGACATCCTACTGGGCTATTCAGTTTTTACATCAGGATAGCCACAGCTTCACCCACAGAGACATCAAGAGTTCTAATGTCTTTCTGGATGAGAGACTGATGCCGAAGCTGGGAGACTTTGGCCTGGCTCCTTTCAGTCACTTTGCAGGGGCCAGCCCTGGCCAGGGCAGTGCCTGGCCCGGACACGCACTGTTTGAGGCACCCTGACTTACCTGCCCTAGTAGTACATCAAGACAGCCAGCTGGTTGTGGACACTGACACCTTCAGCTTTGGAGTAGTAGTGCTGGAGACCTGGCTGGCCAGAGGGCTGGCTGTAAGGACACGTGGAGCTCCGTGAGGACACATGGAGCAAGGAACAAGTATCTGAAAGACTTGATGGAAGACAAGGCCGAGGGGGTTGGAGTGGCCCTAAAAGCACCCAGACCACCCTCAAAGGAGGTGTAGCCACAGATGCATAGCTTACTCATATCACTGCCCAGATTTATAAGAAGCACCTGGACCCCAAGCCTGGGCCATGCCTGTCCCAGCTGGTCCTGGCCCTGGGTCAGCTGGTTTGCTGTGGATGCACCTCCCAGCCAAGAGGAGTCCCTCTAACCCATGATGACCAGAGGGTGTACAAGAGGCTGGAGAAGCAGCTGGCAGCAGTTGCATGGCCTCCTTGGGAGACAGAAGCTGCAAACCCTAGCCCTCCTTCCACACAGGAGAACTCCTATGTGTCTATCACTGGCAGTGCCCAGAGTGGAGGTGGCCCATAGCAGCCTCTGCAATGTTGCCAGAAGCCCCAGCCCAAGCTGCCACAAGCTCCTGAAAAGCCCCAGTCAGCCTGATGAGAGTGTATTGACTTCTCTGCTGCCTTGCACTCCTGGCACTTAACCCCAAGCTGCCCCCCAGGTCCAGCACCCCTCAAAGAGGCTGGCTTTACTCAGGGGGACAGTGCTGGAGAGTGAAGCTGAGGGAATAGCCCGGGCCTTTGGCCCACATCCATGGAAGGATTGCCCCTGGGCAACTCTGCTCCATCATCATCATCAGAGCCACTGCAGATCATCATCAACCCAGGCTGACAGAAATGGCTCAGAAGCTGGCCCTGTATGAGGTTGGGGTCCTGGACAACCTGCAGCTGCTGTCATCAAGCTCTGTCCCAGGCTTGGACCTGGAACAAGAGGGTGACGAATTTCAGAGCTGATTTGTTCACCTGAGCAGATCCCCAGACCCAGAAATCAAAGTTCTCATGGTTGGAAGTTCTTATTGCACATGACCCTCTCAGCAGCCTGCAGACAGCAGGGGTGGGGACCTGTCCTGGCAGGGAAGAGTGGGTGGTGGCCCCTGCAGCTCAAGGGGGTGCAGGCACAGGCAGAGCCAGTCAGAAGGGCTGCTAGAAGCCACTGATAGGGCAAGATATCTCAGAGTCCTTCCTTCAATCCATCACTTGAGGGCAACAAGAAGATTTCATCTAAGGGATGGGCGGGTGCATGTTAGAAAGTTGCCGAACAGGCTGGTGGCAGGAGTGGGGCTGCTGGTGTAGTGGGATCTGGCTCTCCTGAGAGATAGGCGAGCAGCCCAGATCTGCAGCAGCCCTTAACCCATCTCTGGATTTCCCCAAAACTCTGAGGAAAAGCAGCCAATCTGCACAACAGAGTAGGTGAGGCCTGGGGCCCTCCCAGCCACTGGTAATTTGGAAAGAATGGCTATCTTGTGGTCCAGTCCACTAGCAAGAACAGAGAGAGTCCTAAAATCCAAGCGAGTCTGGCAGTGCCCCCTGCCTAGAGCTTGGGTCCAAAGTCTTTACTTGAGACCCATGAGCTAGCCTAATGTGACCACCTGCTAGCCAGACTATCCCTAGGCACTGCAGATGGGCTCTAATCCCAATCAGACTCCAGAGGACAAAGACTCAGCCTCAGGCCCAGGCACTGGTCATGGCCAAGGGGCTGCTACCCAAGGTCTGATATGATGAGATACTACTTCACGTTCATTAAGTTGGTAGCTACCAAAGAAACAGAAAATAACAAGTGTTGGGGGAAGATGTGTGAAGAAATTGGAATTTTTTAAAAAAATCATTTATTTTAATGTAGTGCTGAGGATTAAACCTCACACGTGCTAGGCGAGCACTCTACCACTGAGCCACAACCCAAGCCCACCTGTGGGAATGTTAAATGGTGCACTGCTTTAGAAAACAATATGGTGCTACCCCACAAATTAAAAATAAAATTACAGGGCTGGGATTGTAGCTCAGTGGTAGAGCACTTGTCTAGCATGTGTGAGGCACTAGGTTCGATTCTCAGCACCACATATAAATAAAATAAAGGTATATTGACAACTAAAAAAAAAAATATATATATATATATATAAAATTACCACGATCCTGCCATTTCCACTTCTAAGCATGCACCCAAAAGAAATACAGTGTCTCAAAGAGTTATTTGTAGACCCCATAGTTCATAGTAGCATAAGTGTCCATTGACAGATGAATGGATAAACAAATATGATATATACATATAAGGTGATATTATTCACTCTTAGGACGGAAATTTTCACACAATGTAGAGGAACCATGAGAACATACTAAGTGAAATAAGCCAATCACAAAAAGGACAAGCATTGTTTGCCAAGGGCTTTGAGGAGACGGGAGTGCAGAGTTGTTGTTTAATGGGTAAAGAGTTTCAGTTTTGTAAGATGAAGAATTCTGAAAATTGTTTGCACAATCAATGAACAGTAAGCTAACAATTGGGTAAGCTGGCCAGCTTATGTATATTTTACAGCATTTAAAGACTGTAAATATATAAGATTTATACTATTCCAAGCTATGGATGAGGGAAAGATTATTTCACAGTCTTCTGTTGGAGAACATTTAAAATTCCTAGAAGTAAACATTCTGGGTAAAATGGTAGGAAGTATATTAAAACAAAAGATATTAAGTGTCTCTCAAATCTTGAACTACTTTACATCCCTAGTAATAGTAAATGCTGGTGTTCTCTCCTCCACATTCAATAAATGTTGATATGTAACTAAAAGCTTTGGCCACTCTTTTGGGAGAAAAATTAACTCATTTGAAAATTAATTTACATATTAAGAATTACTAGTAAAGTTGAGTATGTTTTGGAATTTTGAAAATTATTTTTCATATCCTTAATGATATTTTATGTTGGAATTCTTTTTTAAAATTTTTTTTCCAGTACAAATTCCTTAAAAAAATAAGAAAGTATTTTTGCAGTAGTTTCTCTACTCTGATGCAGCTTATTTTACCTAAGGTTTTTTTCTTTCATTATTTCAATATAAACTTTAAAAATTAGCTATCGAATCCATCTGTAATTGCTTTTGCATATTGTTAGAATGTAATTTAATTTCTTGTACATAAATTACTACTTGTTCTGTTCCTATTTATTGGAAACATCTATTTATGTTTTTCTATTCGTGTTTGTTTTTTTTTTCTATTCTCTATTCTATTCTAATGCTAAATTGGCCTTTTTGGCTCCAATACAGAAGTATTCCATATATTACCTATTTACCTATTTAGATGGCATTCTGCCCCATTCAGCTTCATTTTGTAAAAAAAAAAAAAAAAGTAAAGAAAAAGAAAATATATATTATATATATATTCTGGGCTTTGCTCTAGGAGAGGACAGATAAATTATTTTTATTTTCTTTATTACAAGGTTATCAGTATCTAAAGCACCGTGATGCCTGATGCTAACCAGTCATGCTGCTTCATGCCTTTTGTTTTTCTTTCCTTTTTGCAGTGCTGAGACCTCATGCTTGCTAGGCAAGCACTCTACTGCTGAGCCACATCCCCAGCCCATCATGCTGTACAACTTAGTATATGGTGGTGTTAAATAGATATTTACTAAAAGAAATAAAAAGCCCTTTCCAGAAGCATTTAGGGGCTGTCGAAGGATATGTGACATACCAAAAAGATGACTGTTACTCACTATGCCTCACACTGTACATGGCTAAAAATTTTGCAGAAAATCCTAAGCAGAATGGTAATATGGAAATACAGGTTGCAGGAACATGATAAGAACCGAATGAGCAGAAAAATTGTACATATGATGAAGACTGAGTATGTATCAGTCAGCCACTGCTGTTTAATACAACCTCAGTGCTTAAAATTATAAGCAGTTGTTATCGTTCATGAATTTACAAGCCAGACAGACAGCTCTTGTCTTGGCTGGACTCTTGCATGTTTGAGGGTTGGCTAGCTGTAAACTTTTTAAAAATAACTCAGGGTTTGGAATGTGAGCACTTCTCTATATGCTCTCTCTCAGTCTAATGGACTAATCCAAGCTTGTTGAGAGAGAGCAGAAGAATGGACACACACCACTTGAGATTATCACTTTCTCTGCTCAAGAAGGTGTGATTGGAAATAAAAGTAGAACACAGAGAAGAAAAAAAATAGGGAAAAATAAGGTCTTGTAAGTGTAAAAACTGAGTCTGTCTATGTGAACACATGTTTACATTTTGTCATGTTTTCTAATAAGTAGAAATAGTGTTTTCTGAAATCAGAGCATTCTGGATGGTCCAGTAGTTGAAGTATTTTCTGTTTCTAAACTCAAATTTATATTTTCACCCCTTTACTCATTTTATACAGTGAAGTCACACTCTACTGTATCTCACTTTATGTATTGATATTGCAGCATGCCATGTGAGGTTTAATTGGATAATAAAGCTCTTTGAAATTCTCCCCAAGTAAAATAATCTTTTAAAATAATTTTTAAATTTAAAGAGAGAAAAAATACTCAAATATTCTTAAATAATTTCTTAATTATGGGAATCAGCTTGCTAAGTTTCATAAGCATTTCTGTTGAGATGTTGATTAGGATTAAGTTGAATTCTAATGGTGGTGGGGGACTGACATTTTCCCAATATTTAGCCATTTTGTTTCAAGAACATAACATGCTTTCCTATTTATGCTAAAGGTCATTAATGCCTTTTAGCAATTTTATATTTATTTTATATAGTTTTGCACATTTCATTTAGATGTGTTCTTATTCCATATATTTTGAGGCTATTGTGCATTGGATCCTTTATTTTTTGATTTTTTTAATATTTATTTTTTAGCTATTGGCAGATACAACATCTTTGTTTGTATGTGGTACTGAGGATCGAACCCAGGCTGCACGCATGCCAGGCAAGTGCGCTACCGCTTGAGCCACATCCCCAGCCCAGATCCTTTAGAATGTAATGTTACATTTTTATTTGTTTTAAATCAGCTATTAATGGTTGCATTTGTTCTTTCAATGTTTTGAACTGCTTTATACAACATTTTTTTCAATGCATTTTTCAGAGATGAAACTCTTTGTGATAGTTAATTTGAATTGTCAACTTGATTGGATTAAGAGATGCCTATGATTAAGTTTATGTGTGTCAATGAGGATGTATCTAAGAATGATTGGCATGTGGAATAGCCAAGTGAAATGGAGACCCTCCCTAAGTGTGGGCAGCACCCTCCAATAAGATGATGGCTTGGGTGGAATAAAAGTTGGGAGAACAAGGAAGCATCAGCAGATGCAAGCTTGATTCTTCTCGACGGGTTCTTGATTGCTGCTGTGTTCTTGATTGCTGCTGTGACTGTCTGAGGATTTCGGACTCTGGCTTCTCACTCTTCCAAAGCAGACTCTGTCAGTGATTCTCCAGAAGACTTGAGTCTCGGACTAGAATAGCACTGTAGATCCCTCTTGTTCTGGGGCTTCAGTCTCTTGAACTGTGAAGTGACTGGTTCTTCCAGCTCTCCAGCCTGCAGACAGCCATTGTGGACTATCCAGCTTCTAATTGCATAAGCCAACCTGATAAATCCCCTATTGATTCTGTTCCTCTAGAGACCTTAATACACCCTTTTTCTGTTCGCATAACAACACTTTTTTATATGACTTGTTTCTCACTCATATATTGTTGCATTTGCTATACCTAGGATACAGGACATTTTTGTCGTTTGTTTACTCTGATGGTAATGCTTTTGTTGTTGTTTTGGTTTTTGGAGGGTTTTGTTTTTGTACTGGGAATTGAACCCATTGGTGTTTGACTACTGAGCTTTGTCCCTGTCCTTTTTTTATTTTTTATTTTGAAACAGTCTCACTAAGTTGCTAAGGGTCTCCCTAAATTGCTGAAGCTGACCTTGAACTTGTGTTCCTCCTGCCTCTGCCTCCCCAGTGCTGAGATTACAAGTGTGGGAAATGTGTTTAATGTTTCTTTATTAAGTATCATGTATAAGTATTCTTTTGATGTAGAATTTGTTGTTGTTGTCGTTGTTACTAAGGAAATACATTCTATCATACTTACTCAAATTTGCATTAGAAGTGAGTATTGAATTTCTAACTATTCTGTCATTTTTATATGACCATGAATATTCTCTTCAAGTGGTAATACAGTTGACTGTCTTAATTAACTTTTACTTATTGAAATACAGAAAAGAACAATAAATAACTGTAACAAATACCCATTAACTATATCATCAAAAAATGTTAGTATATGGAGCCAGGGTTGTGGCTCAGCATGCATGGGGCACTGGGTTTGTTCCTTGGCACCATATAAAAAGAAAAACAAATATAATAAAGATATTGTGTCCATCTACAACTATGAGAAAAAATATTTTTAAAATGTTAGCATATAACATATATAACACTTTTTCCAGCAGCTCCTTCCAACCTTATGCTCTCTATGTAAATCATATAATTTATTCTAATTTATTAAAAATAAGATAATGAAGATGAAGCTGAAGTATTTGATCTGTCTTATCACTTTGACTCCACCTCCTATCTCTGAGGTATTTACTAAAATAGGTTTGGTATAATTTTTATAGCCTACTATTTTTATACTATATGTACATATACTATAGTTTTGCAGATTTTAAAGAAAAATATATTTCCTGTATCACATTGTTTAGGAAAATAGAATTAGTAATGTAGTTTTTTTTACTTTAATTCTTTAATAATGTAATTTTCAAAGTTTGTTTTCTAGAAAGCCATTTACATTTTTCAACTGGCACTATTTTCCAACTTATAGTTGATATGCAGAGGAAGTTAACTATTATAAATAGGGTCATAAGCAGTGAGTTAATTGTCAGAAATTACCACACATCCTATGTTCAACAAAGCCGATAATTTAAACAAAAAGACTTAATTTCAGTAACAAATAATCTAAAATAATAAAATTAGCAAGAAAGCATTTATGTTGTACATACAATATGCCACGTTATTCTGGCATTTTTTTTTTAAAGAGAGAGTGAGAGAGGAGAGAGAGAGAGAGAATTTTTAATATTTATTTTTTAGTTCTTGGCGGACACAACATCTTTGTTGGTATGTGGTGCTGAGGATCGAACCCGGGCCGCACGCATGCCAGGCGAGCGCGCTACCACTTGAGCCACATCCCCAGCCCCGGCATTTTGTGTATATCAACATTCTACATTAAAATGTATCAAAGGATACATTTACACCCCCTGTTAGAAAGTAGATCAATGGTCTTAACATTCTTTTCTATGCTTGATGACACCAAGGTAGAGTTTCAGCAACTTATTCATAATTACATACCTAGGAAAAGATAGTTTAAAGACAAAATTTCTACTATTGAGCACATATGACTCAGATTACTGGTTAACACTTGTATACTTTCTTTTTGTTGTTGTTGTTATTGTGATGGTGCTGGGGATTGAACCCAGGGCTTTATGCATGCAAGGCAAGCACTCTACCAATTAAGCTATATCCCCAGCCTAACCCAGGTACATTTGCCACTGAACTGCCTCCCTAGTTTTTTTTTAAACATTTTTATTTTGAGACAGTGTCTCACTAAGCTTGTTACCAAAGCTGACCTCAAACTTGGGATCCTCCTTCCTGATCCTCCCAAGTCACTGGAATTACAGGCATGTGCCATCACGCCTGACCTAAAACTTCCAGAAAGCAACTTGCATGTCATTGATCCTGAACTTACTGAATTGAAAACAGATTTAGTTTACAGAAGACATCGCATGTATACATTGAATTGCTAGAAGGAATTTCCCACATGGAGTTTCCTGTGTATAATTGGAGGTTGTCCATATATGACTAATGATAATATGGACAATATGTTGATAAGCACATCAATATACTTAATCTTCCTATCACATTGCCCTGAAAAATAATTTGGCTCCTCATTTAGAATTATTAACTTGTAACTCAAAGTCTATCCTGACTCCAAGCTTTTCATTTTTCCTTATTTAATACCACATTGACTTATAGTTTCTTTCATTTTCATTTGAGCCATAGCTAACTGAAAATATTTTTGAGCATATGATTTTTATTTCCAAAGTCCCTCTTATGAACAAAACCCCCTCTGGCTTCTTTAACAAACACAAGTGATCGTGCATGCACTGCCACCACAGGACCAAGCTAAGTCCAGCAAATACCCTTCTCCTTGCCCTTTCTAATCTGTCCCTCTTCCCCTGGGAGTCCCTCTGGCATTCCCCTCAAAAGGTTTAGTGAAAATAGACCAACTAGAAGGAACCAAATACCTGGTGTGTTTGTCATGTTTGATTGAGATGGATTTTTCTGGAATAGAATCAGTTCAGTGGGAAGGAAGGGCCCATGTACTCTCCATTCATGGTAGCTCAATTTCTCAATCTTCTGTTGCCGCAGTGTAGTTACTTCTTTGGAGTTCAGGGTCCAGGTGTGACTTCTTCCTCCAGCTGTGTTTCCCAACAACTTCATGGTCTTTGCCTTCCAAGATGATGATGTACTCATTTTTTTTCTTTTTTGACTTATTTTAAAAGTTCATTATAAAGAATTAGAAATAGATAATTTAAAAATAGTTACATCAAAATTCCCATACCCACCATTCAGTTTTAACTATTATCACTATTTATGATGCATTAAATTTTAGATGTTCCATTTGCTCTCTTATGAGCTTTGCCAGCCCTGGAAATAGACACTCAAGAAAGCCTCTCTCCACTTCTAGCTTTAGTGGATCCAGTGCCTCCACACAACAATTCCATCCCTTTCCTTTGAAAAAAAGAACTGCTAAGGATTACATTTTATAAAGAAAAAACAGAAACAATAACAAAATGAATTCCCATGAATTCATCAAATATATTCTTCATTTAACATAGAAGTATTTTTGAAGTTCATCCACGATGTAAAATGCATCAGTTATCCATGTTTTTTCTTACTGAAAAGCATTTCACTACGTGGATATACCACATTTTTGTATAGTCATTGAACAAGGACATGTGCATTGTCATCAGCTTTTGGCTGTCATGAGCATTGTGGCTATGAATAGTTGTGTACCTATCTTTTTGTGAATACATGCTCTCATTTCTCCTGGTTAGATTCCAAAGAGTGGAACTGCTGAGTCATATGGTAAGTGTATGTTAAACTTTTTAAGAAACTGCCAAATTGTTTTCCAAAGTAGCTACACCATTTATGTTCTCACCAACAATGCAATGTATGAGGGTTCTAAATTCTCCACATCCCTCCATAAGCCCATTAATATCCTACTTTGAGGAAACATGTATTCAGATTTTTTAAAAAAATGATTTTAATTGTAGATGGACAGCATAGCTTTATTTTATTTACTTATCTTTTCATGGGGCTGAGGATCAAACCCAGTGCCTCACATGTGGTAGGCAATCGCTCTACCCCTGAGCTACAACCCATCCCTTATTAAAATCTTTTGTCCAATTGTTTATTTTGTTTGCTTTTTGTGGTGCTGGGGATTGAACCCAAGGTCTTGTACCTGTGAGGCAAGCACTCTACAAGTGCTACAGGTTATAACCCTAGCCCTCTTTTGCCCATTTTAAAATTGTGATGTCTATCTTCTTTTGAGTTGTAAGCATTTGTTATATATTCCAAATCCAAGTCTTTAGAGATATTTACCTTCTCTGGGGAGAATGTCCTTTAACACATCCTGTCCTTTAACAAGTCTGGTTGTGATGGATGTTTTCAGCTTTGGGATGTCCAGAAGCAACTTTTATTTTGATTTCTTTTTTGAAACATATTTTGGCTACATATAAGATTCTAAATTGACATTTCATTGGTTTTTTGTTTTGTGTTTGTGTTTGTTGGTTTTGTCGCCCCCATCCCCCACTCACTGCAGCTTTCTGCACCTCTCCCAGAGCTTGCTGCAGGGTTAGGCTCTAGTTCCCCAGCATCTGCCCCTCACGCTTCCCTTCCCAGTGTTCCTTGCGCTTCCCAAATACTTTCATGTGAATCTCTGTATCAGGGTTTGCTTCAGGGGGATCTAAATTAAGATTATGCCGTTCCATATTCAGTCCCAGATATTTTTGCTGGAGGGAAGTTTCTTAAATTAGTCTGTAGCCCTTATTCAGTGTCATTGCTTTGTCTTTTTTCTTATTTTCCTACTACAAGTATGTCGGTTCTTATTTTTATTGTTTATTCTCCTGAATTCTTTATCTCTTTCCTTCATTTCTTATGTTTTAAAAATCTTTCCTTCCTTTTGCCTTTTTTTGTCTGTTAGATATCATTTTGATATTCCATTTAGTTTAGTCATTTAAAAAAATTTTTTTTTAATTGTAACCATTTATCATTCTGAAATGACTTTCCTTCTATTTCTGTTTCTTCAATAAGAATTTCAGTGAGTTTTGCCACTTTTTAAGCCTTTTTCTCCAAACACTCCACTTCTTATTTTTAAAATTCTTGTGTTGTTTTTCATAGCACTGTCTTGATTTCTCCTATCTACCTTATTTTGAAATTTGGGCTAGAGTTTTTATGCATTTTATGGGTATATTTGGCAAGGTTTCATGGTCCCATAGGGACTTTATTCTGCTTTTTATTTTCCCTTTTAATAATGAATCCTTTCTGTTGTGCATTTTTGATGTGAAATGAGTTTTCCTGTACTTTCTTAAGTGAAGGGTAGGCCAGCAAGATTTTCTGTTGTACAGTTTCCCTTTT
Organism: Spermophilus citellus; assembly: GCF_964194105.1. Taxonomy (NCBI): domain Eukaryota; kingdom Metazoa; phylum Chordata; class Mammalia; order Rodentia; family Sciuridae; genus Spermophilus; species Spermophilus citellus. The sequence continues at coordinate 105,934,869 of NC_138188.1, forward strand.
TGTTGTTTTTTTGAAGTTATTGGAAATCTGCCTTCCCCAAGTCAATCCTTCTATTGGAAGCTTCCTCCCCAAGCCTTCCTTTTTTGCCGGGTGGTGGTGAGAGAGGCTGTATGGGTTATTTTGTGTTCAGCAATCCCTTCCAGCAGAATACCCACACTTAGGTCCCCTATTGCAGGGCTCTGTTTGGAAAGGGAGCTTTGGTTTAGTTTCCTGAGATCATGGGCCTAAATATCTCACCCTTTTTAGATCTAGGTTCTTGGAGCTCACTCACAAATTGGAGCCTGCAGAAGTGCTGCCTGATGCGGAAGCTTTGCTCAGAATGGTCTTCTGAACTTTCCAGGGTGTGGCTGTTGGTGTTTGAGGGGTTCTTCTCTTCTCCAGTCCTGAGGATGTCCCACTCTCTCCCTCTGCATCTTTGAGTGCAGATGGCAGGGAAGTCAGAACCAAGGAAAAGCTCCAAGACCCATTTGAAAAGAAAAAAATAAATTTTGTCAGAAAAGACTGGTTATTTTTTTTTTTTTACCAGTTACTTCTTCTTTTTTTTTTTTATTGGTTGTTCACAACATTACAAAGCTCTTGACATATCATATTTCATACATTAGAATCAAGTGGGTTATGAAATCTCATTTTTACCCCAAATACAGATTGCAGAATCACATCGGTTACACATCCACATTTTTACATAATGCCATATTAGTGACTGTTGTATTCTGCTACCTTTCCTATCCTCTACTATCCCCCTCCCCTCCCCTCCCATCTTCTCTCTCTACCCCATCTACTGTAATTCATTTCCCTCCATGTTTATTATCCCGTTCCCCTCACAACCTCTTATATGTAATTTTGTATAACAATGAGGGTCTCCCTCCATTTCCATGCAATTTCCCTTTTGAAAAGACTGGTTATTACATCAAGAAATACTTGTAAATCTTAGGTGTAGAAAAGTTACAGTCCTACTTGAAGGGATGCTTTTTAAACACAGAAGCAGGCTAATAATGATTTGAAAGTAAATAAAAAGCTGTAAACATGTATAAAAAACCATTTTTTCCTTCTCTTTATTATCTATAAGCTTATTTGTTTATTTTATGTCATGTTTAGATAGAAACAATTAGATAAGTTTAAAGTTTCATCTTTACTTTTTACTTAAACAGACTGAATATAGTCCAGTGAGATAGTTTACATTCTTCCATTTATATGAAGACTTGAAATCCAATGACTACTTTCCACTTTACAGCACATCTCAATCTACTTGCTGAATTTTTATCAGAAATACTTGATGTGTCTTCGGGTTTCATAAAATTCACAGTTGATAAGTAAATTCACATACTCAAGTTGTGCAAGCACACTAAAATGTTTCCCAATAACTGGATTGGGAGAATTACTTCTTACATATAAATTAATTAAAATTGACTAAAATAGAAATTCAGTATCTGAGTGGAATTAACCACATTTGATATGTTTAACAGTTATTTGGAGAAGCAGTTTCTAAACTGAACAGCTGTAGGAAGTAACTGCAAAGCAGGAGAACACAGATTATTTCGATTTTGTACTATTTGCATATATTGCTTATCTAAATAAATGAATAAATTGATTTCTTTGTTTAAAATAAACCGACAGTAAGTTTTAAAGCAATAAATGGTAAGTAATTAGGTCATGGAAATCATAAATACATTCCTACAGGATATATGGGGAATGGGGAACAGTTGTCTTCATATTATACAAGTAAGTCTCTCATGGCTTAGAATAAAATTCCCCGTGATAACATTCCATAAACACATTCCAAAAATACTGTATCACAAACAGCTTACTTGAAAGTAAGATTATGTGCCTGGTAAAGCTGCATTTAACTAAAAAAACAGGATCAGTGTGTTAATGAAGATATAGGTATCTAAGGTAAACACAGCTTGAGTAGAATAATTTTATAAAATGGGAACAGAAAAAAATATTTCTGAATTCATATTTTATAGATTTGATTTTAAATACATATATATGGACTTCAAAAATTAGATACCATAAATTTAAGCATATGCACATTTAAAATGTGCTTAAGTATATTTTATTTATTTCCATCCATGTTTATAAGTGGAATCAGCCTATATTTTTTATAGTGTTTTGCCTGGTTTTAGTGTTGATATTATAGTCTTAAATACAGGAAGTGGGGCCCAAATAAAGCCCTTCCTTTTTATTGAAATGGGGTATGTTATAGGAAAATTAGCACAGCTTTGTCTTAAATTCTACAACTTACCTTTGTTTGTGGGGTTATTACTACAGTCAGGGTTTATAACCCTTCTTTAGCTAATTTTAATAAATGCATTCTTAGAAAAACTTTTCTTCATTGCCATTTATAAAAAAATATTCTATAATTTTTCAATCTCCACTTATTTATTTTTTTTAAAGAGAGAGAGAATTTATTTATTTTTTTAGTTCTTGGCGGACACAACATCTTTGTTGGTATGTGGTGCTGAGGATCGAACCTGGGCCGCACGCATGCCAGGCGAGCGCGCTACCGCTTGAGCCACATCCTCAGCCCATCAATCTCCATTTATTTAGTTTTGTTTCATTTCTAAGGACACTTTTTGTTTCATATCTTAGACACCTTTCTCAAAAGAGTAAATAGGGTCTTAGAAATCTTGGGAAAAGTCAGGTGCAGGGGTGCTCACCAGTAATCCCAGGAGGCTGAGGCAGGAAGATCACAAGTTCTAGGCCAGCTTATCAATTTAGCAAGACCCTCAGCAACTTAGTGAGACTCTGTCTCAAAATTTAAAAAATAAAAATTGTTAAGGGGTTAGTGGTGTAGCTCAATGGTAAAGTGGCCATGGGTTCAATCCCCAGTACTAAATAAAATAAAATAAAGAAAATCCTATAAAAGATAAAGCCCATTTGAAGAGGAGATGGACTAGGTTCCTGAATAAATAAGTGAAAAGAGGAAACTCATTTTGAAGAGTGCGTTCTACCCAGGTGCAGGGAAATGGTGTCTCTTCCTAGTTTCTTTGTGGTGAGCCGTTTCTGCGGACTGTGGTCGCCATTACAAGATGGCGCTGGCTCCGCTGTGGTCTGTAACAAACAACTCCTTATTTGGGAGAGTTGGCGCATGGTTTTTTAACACCCTATGAGAAAGCTCCACGTGGCAGCTTCGCATTGGGGCTTGAGATGCTTTATTAAGGCTGGGAGAGGCATCCGGGAGAGAGAAGAAGAAATATCAAGGACCTGAATAAACGGCTGAAAGAAGATTCCTGTTGTTGCGTCTTCCTTGCGGGCAAGGGGGTCGCGACATTTCTTTTTATTTATTTGTTTATTTTTAAGCTATTTTTTTAGTTGGCAATGGACCTTTATATTTGTTTACTTATATGCGGTGCTGAGAATCAAAACCAGTGCCTCACAGAGGTTAGGTAAGTGCTTTAGCACTGAGCCAGAACCCTCTTCCTAATTTCTTGAAGAAAAAGAGTGTGAATAGGAAGATCAGAAGAGGGAAGCACTGGCAAAGGCCCTGGGGTTAGGAAGGGTTGAAAGTCTGAGGGCCAGAGGAGAGTCAGACAGAACTGGGGAAACTGAAAGTCAAGGTAACTGAGTACAGAAGAGATTCCAGGAGTAACTCATTTCCTATCAGGGACACACTAAAGAGGGCAGAGCATTATTGCAAGTGGCTCAGCCCTTCAGAGTTCAGACTTGGGGTTCCTGTTTTCTGGATCCCAAGCCTGGTGGGAAGGCAAGCATGGGAGACTCACAGCTATGTTTCTGTTTTTGTTTCTCCTGAGACGGGGGAACAGGTAATAGAAGTGTAACTGTCCCCTCTGTATCTCTGCCCTGTAGCTATAGGGAAGAGGCATCATTCACCCTCGGACAGCATGAAGAGTTGGAGGCTCTATTGAGCCAGACCATGCTCCAAAATAATAACCTCCAGAGGGAGCCAGCTTTGAAACTCAGCCTACAGGAGAAACCAGGAAAGGCTGGACCCTCTGGGGTGTGCTGGGTACGTCATCCAAACCACCTTGGAATATTCAGCCTGGAAATTCCCTCCTAACACAATAGCATTCCTCTATCAAGTAGCTACTGAACTGGTACTGCAATCACATATGTTGGTCTCACTATCACACACTTTCAAAGGCAGGGACTTTGAGGTTCAGAGGCAAATGAGGGTCAGAGAGATAGCAAGTACTGTAATTAATTGAAATCCAGAAGAGTCTTTGTTTCTCCTCCTCCTCCTCCTCCTCCTCCTCCTCCTCCTCCTCCTCCTCCTCCTCCTCCTCCTCCTCCTCCTCCTCCTCCTCCTCCTCCTCCTCCTCCTCCTCCTCCTCCTCTTCTTCTTCTTCTTCTTCTTCTTCTTCTTCTTCTTCTTCTTCTTCTTCTCTCTCTCCCTCTCTCTTACTGGGCGGTCTCACTATTTTGCCCAGGATGGTCTTGAGCTCATGAGCCCAAGGGATCCTCCTGCTTCTGTCTCCCAAGTAGCTGGGACTACAGGCACATGCCCCACACCCAGGCCACAGTTTTACTCGTAACCCTTGCACTACAGAACTCAAATAGAAGAAGGCTACCATCCAGATTGACTCCTTGGGTCGAGTCTTCTTCACAACACCTGTAGTCTGTTTATTCACAGCACTACTAATGGACAAGTGACTCCCTCCAACCTCTGATTCCGCCAAGGCCCATAACATGTCTGCCGAGACTTTCTAAAATAAGCCTTAAAAGTCCCTGTTCAAATTCCTCACTTCTCCCTTCATCTCTGAGCTCTTCTCTAGAGTTTAGGACCCTTCCACTGAACCCCCAGCATAATCTCTGAGACACACCCTCTTTCTTTCCCTCCTCTTTCTCTGAGGTCCCTGTCCTAACCCTCGCCATCCTCCCTCATGCCCACCTCTGCTGTCTCAGAACCTGGTGTTGTGGTGAGTTGGAGAGGACATGAGGGTTACAATGCAGCTGTTTTCCCCGAGGAGAAGCCTCACACACCTTCATTAAGACACCACTATGTCCCCCTCCCCAAACTCCAGTTTTGGTTCAGAAACAGGAGGTTCAAATCGAGGAAGCAGCAGCAATAACAGTAACCACTAAAGCCACCAAACCAGATCCTTGCAGCTGAGAAGAATGTGCCCACCTCCCCCAGTACTTTGTCAATCCTTACTCTTTCTCTCCTGTGGCTCCAGGATTCTAGAACCCCCTTCTACCTCAGCCTGAAAGCCCTTCCAGTTGGTCAGGGCACTATCTTCATGGAGTCCCACAAGAGAGTCTCAAATGTAAGACCCTTAGTTGGAGTGGCTGGTGGACTCAGTTCCTGCCTTGAATTCTGATGCCTGTGACAGCCCAAATCCTAGAACTGTAGTTTTCCTGACAAGGGTGAGATATCCAGCTCTTCCATCCACAGCCTGGATCAGTATCTTTCACCTACGTGGTTCCAGTTAGAAGGACAGGGTTGCTCTCTCAGGACATTTGCTGGCCCAGCTGTTGTTCTATCTCCCAGGCAAACCTGGTCGAGTAGGACAAGCCAAGCCTTCGCAGCCTGCAGTCTATGAGACAGCCCAGGGTTCCAGAACCCCTCCAGTGGGCTAGAACTTTGCATTTCTCTGACCAAAGTACTAACAAATAGCAGACCATTTAGAAAAGACATCTTCTTGCCTTTTACATGTGACTATCTTCTTTCTTGATTTCAGTGAAAATATTGTTAAAAACTAGAGGGTTTTTTTTTCCCCAAGTGTAGCTCAGCACTACTCAAATTGGGCCCCAAAGCTCTTCCTGGGTAGAGGCCTCCTAGTTGCCTTCTAGAAGGACAATGAGACTCCAAAATTCCCTCTTCCTGAAACTATCTTAAACTTTTAAAGAGAGGAACAGTGGCATTAGGTGTCATTTACTTTGAATAAAAGAGAATTATAGACACATTTTATTTCTAATATTTAGTTTGGGGGCTTTCTAGAGGGAATTTTAAGTTAAAATGTGAGAGAAAAATCACCATTGCCATTAGTTAGGTTGTTGTGTGTGTGTGTGTGTTTGGTTCTGGGGATTAAACTTAAGGATGATTTACCATTGAGCCACATCGTCAGGCTTTTTTATCTTTTATTTTGAGACAGGATCTCACCAGTTGCTAAATTGCTGGGGCTGGCTTCCTGCCTCAGTCTCCCAGTTGCTGGGATTATAGGTGTGCATCACAATGTCTGGCATTAGTCTTAGCATAGAATAAGAGTCCAGACATAGTAAAAAGTATGAAAACTATCATTCTTCTTTTGAAGAAGGGATGATAATCCAGGAAAACTGAAAAAATCAGAGTTAAGCTTTTAGAGTAATATTTCAGCACATTTTCCAGCTATATGATCAACCCAAATAATCAGTAGCATTTCTCAACATTAGTAATAAGGAGATATATAGTAAAATAAGAACCTTTCAATAAATGATACATCTAGGAACTAAGAAAATTAAGATCTTTGGAGAAAACTTCAAAATTGAAAAAAGAAATAGAAAATGTTTTGAATAAAGGGCATTGGAAGTCATAAAATAATAAATTTAAGAGGATTGAAATATTCAAAGGATATTCTCCAAACATAAGGAATAAAATGAGAAATCAATGGCAGAAGAAAATTGGGAAACTCATAAATATGTAAATATTAAAGAACACACTCCTAAGTGACCAGTGAATTAAGAAAAAAACACAAGGAAAATTGAAAAATGCTTTGAAATAAACGAGAACAAAAGCACAACATGCCAAAATTCATGGGGTAAAGTAAATCACCACTTAGAAGGAAACTTATAGCTGCAAATTACCTTTAGACAAAAAAGGAGCTGATCTAATTATATTAATACCTGTCAAATTAAACTTTAAGGGAAAACACTTTATTAGAAATAAAGTAAAATAGACATTAACAAAGGGAACATTTAGCTTGAGATAATAACGTCTACCTAAATATATGAAGCAAAAGTTAAACCAAAAGTTTCTTGGAGAAACTTGATAAATACTTAACCATAATAAAAAAATTATCATAAAACACTCTCAATAACTGATAGGTGAATAGATAAAAATTCAGTTAGGATGAAAAAAATTTAACCAAACAATAAGTTTAATCTAATGGAAGTGTGCAGAGTTTATATGTAGATTTCTACATACACATTCGTTTCAAGCACAAACTAGATCACAAAATAAATCTTAACAAACTCAAATGAATCAATAACATGAAGACAGCACCCTCTGATCACAAGATAATAAAATTAAGAGAACTCCACCTCTCTATTTAGAAATTAAAATCAACAAGATAATAAAATTAAGAGAAATTCACTTCTCTACTTAGAAATTAAAATCAAAGAAGAAACAATAATTTGAATAGTCGAGTAGCACACATATAAGACTAACCTGGGGCAGCATGTATTGGGAGAAATAGCAGAAATATTGGCTATAGCATGTGTTCAGGCCTGGGACAGGGTCATTGGTCCTTAGGCTATGAGAAGATTTTGTTTTGTTTTGGTTTGGTTTGGTTTTTCACTTTTGATTTTTCTTAATATACTTTATGTTTTAGAGCAGTTTTAGGTTCACAGCAAAATTGAGTAGAAGGTACAGAGAGTTCCTACATACTTTCTATCCTTATTCACACAGCCTCCTGGACTATCAAGCTCTCCCATCAGAGTGATATATTTATCACGATGAATATACATTGACACATCATTATCACTCACAATCCATAGTTTATATTAGGTTTCACTGTTGGAGTTGCATATTCCATGGGTTTGACAAATGCATAGTAACATGTAGTATCATAGAGGATAGTTTATAGTATCATATAGAATAGTTTCACTGCCAAAAAAATTCTTTCCTCCACTTATTATCCCTCCCTCCCCAAACTTCTGGCAACCACTGATCCTTTTACCATCCTCATGGTTTTGCTTTCAAATCATTTCCACCTTTAAAAAATAGAAAAGAAGACTAAACCAAGTCCAAAGAAAGTAGGAAGAAAAAAATCCCCAAAGCAGAAATAAATGAAACAGAATAGAAAAAGCAATAGAGAAAAAAAATGAACCCAAAAGCTAATTCTTTGACAAGATCAACAAAATGACAAACCTCTAGCTAGTCTGACCAAGAGAGAAGGAAGAGTAGAAAAAGGAGAAGGAAGAGAAGGGGGAGGGAGAGAGGAAGATGATGATATAAATTATTAGAATCAAAAATGAAAAAGGGGATTTTATATGCATATTACAGAAATAAAAAGCCAATATAATGGAATATTATGAACAACAATATGCTAACAGATAATTAGTGTAGATGAAAATAACAAATTCCTTAGAAGACAAATTATCAAATCTAATTCAACAAGAAATAGAAACACTAAGGCCATAACAAGCAGAGAAATTGAGTTAATAATAAAAAAAACTTTCCACAAAGAGAAGCCCAGACCCAATGTCTTCACTGCTAAATCCCACCAAATGCTTAAAGAAGAATTAACAACAATCCCTCACCAACTCTTTAAAAAAACAGAAAATGAGAGAATACTTCCTAACTCATCTTATGAGATCAGTAACAACGCAACACAAAAACTGAACAGACACCACAAGAAAATGTCAGACTGATATCTCTTCTGAATATAGATGCAAAAATCCTCAATAAAGCTGGGAGCGGTGGCACACTCCTGTAATCCCAGCAACTCAGGAGACTGAAGCAGAATGATCACAAGTTCAAAACCAGCCTCAGCAAAAACAAGGCACTAAGCAACGCAGTGAGACCCTGTCTCTAAATAAAACACAAAATAGGGCTGAGGTTGTAGCTCAGTGGTCAAGTGCCCATGAGTTCAATCTCCAGTATCCATGCCACCCCCCAAAAAAAAATCCTCAATAAAATACTAACAAACTAAATCCAGCAGCGTATAGAAAAGATTATATACTACCACCAAGTGTTGAACCAAATGAAAGTTTGGTTCAACATGCAAAAGTTGATCTATACAATATTAATAGAATAAAACACAAAAGAACACATGATCGGGCTGGGGATGTAGCTCGAGCGGTAGCCAGCTCGCCTGACATGCATGAGGCCCGGGTTCGATCCTCAGCACCACGTACAAAGATGTTGTGTCTGCCAATAACTGAAAAATAAATGTTAAAGTTCTCTCTCTCTCCCTCCCTCTCTCTCTTTTAAAAAAAAAAAAAAAACATGATCATCTCAAGAGGCACCGAAAAAGTACCTGACAAAATTCCATACCCTTTCATGATAGACACTCAACAAACTAGGACAATCAAACTCTTCTCCTTCAACCTGATAAAGGCCATCTTTAGAAATCCACAAGTAACATCATACTGAGCAGTGAAGGACTGAATGCTTTCCTCCAACGGTCAGGGACAAATCAGGGATGGCCCCTTTCACCTCTCTTGTTCAACATTGTGTTAGCCATTCTAGGGAAGACAAAAATCCTCCAGAAAGTAAAGAAAATAAAAATACCTCTGTTCACAGATGGCATTTTCTTACACATAGAACTTCATTAGGAATCCACAAGAATACTATAGAACTTATAAACACATTCATCAAAGTTTCAGAATACAAAATCCATCTTAGAAATTTTTACCATGTTCATCTGCTGGTTTCTCATGCCAGGTAAGCTTATCCATGTGGACATACCTGCATGGAAGAATCCAATGGAGAGGAGAATGCATTGACTGTAATTTCAGTAGAATTTAACAAGACTGTTTTTAGTTAAAATACTTTCAAGTTACAACTAGCATTGTTGAGCCCTCTGTATGTAGGAGACATTATTCATGTGATTTACATGTCTCAATGCATTATTACACATGGTCCCACCAAGTATCATTATGCTCATTTCACAACTGGAAAAAGTGAGATAGAGAGTGGTTAAGTAATTTGGTCAAAGCCACATATCTAGAAATTAGCAAAAATGCTTTCCTCAGAATATGGCTAAATGTGTTTATTTGAAAAAGATCAATAACACAAGACTGGGAGTTAGAAGAAAGAAGTGGGTCCTTCCTCTGCCTCCTACACTAGTAAGCCATGGGACGGACCTTGGACAAGTAATTTACCTTCTCTGAACCTCTGTCTCCTCATCTGCAAAACAGAGTTGGAGCAAATGGCATCTAAGCCTCCTACCACCTCTAGTTCTGTACTTTGGACTTATTCTACCCCTGATTTCTGAATTGCAAACTGCCTTCTCCAGCCACCTGGGAAAGGCAAGAGCCAGCAGAGAACAGCTGCTAACTAGTCATGACAAGAAATCGGAGAAACAGCAACAGGACAGCATGTCACTTGCACAAGTCAATGTTTCAGCCAGCCACTGGGCTTAGGTGAGAAGCGTGGTTATAATTAGAGCAGCAGTCGGTGCTGAATGCTCCACCAGTCTCCTGGGGCACAGCTGGACCTGTCCACTGCACACACAGGACTCCGAGGCTGCTCTGGCTTTGAAATAATCCTGCAAAGGGTTTTTCTCTTTCCTCGAGGGAAAGAAAGCCCATTGAAATAGAACCCATTTCCCATTAGGTTTTCCCCTGCTAATGTCATTCCAGTAGAGACCAAGTGATGATACAGAGGGGGAAGGAAAAAGTCGTAAGCTGAGCCTGGTCACATTGCCCCTTGTGATATAGTTTTATTTTTAACTTCAAAACACTTGAACTATTTCTGTTTAAGTTTTCTCCCCTTCCCTGCCTTCCCAACAGAACTCTGTCCTCTGCTGCTGCGGATACACCCAGGTACCTCCCGGAGATCTGCTTGCTCACCATTGAGGGACACAGGAGCAGCAGATGCTGACTCAGCCTGCACTGTTAAGGTAAGCTCTTCAATCAGGGGCAGGTGTTCCATGGGGACATTCAGATGATGAACATGCAGATGGAGGCTTGCTGTGCATCACCTTTGTGCCTGAGGAAGTGGATTGTTGATCAGATTCATTGTGGGGGGGTTAGCCCCCAAGAATGAGACCCAGCCATGTGTAAGCTGCAGTGTCAAATTTAAAATCTTAGAGCAGCTTAGAATCTAATGGTTTAGGTTCTTTCTTCTACAATTAACCAGAAAAGTTATGTGATAGGGGGAGCAGGTGATAAGTACACAGGGGGAAAGTGCAGACCCAGAATTCCTATTTTCTAAAGTCCAAACGCTATGATCTTTTCTCCAATCTGCATTGTCTGTGTTCATTGCAAGTCATTCTCATGTAGCTTAAATTCCATCTACTGTATCACACTACCAGTTAATGCAACAGCTATACTTACTGCATGCACTATTTAAACTCTGTCTGCAGTAAGACTTGTTTTTCCCTTAACAATATTCCCTAAATGGGACTCTTTCCTCCCCAGGTCTCTTGAATCCAAAATGCATCCACGGAATATAAGTGAAAGTAGTGTACAAGTTAAAGCTTTATATAGGCTTATACATCCAAACCAAAAATTGTTACAAACTTGAGACTTGCCATCCAGAGGAACAACAGCAAAATGATTGAAGATACAGGCAGTACTAAAGGCTATAAAATACAGCTAGATTATTCGTGGCTTCTGGAATAACTGTATAGTGTTGCATGCGCGCATACACACACACACACACACACACACACACACACACACACACACACACCAAGGGTAACGGAGCACTGTTTATTTTCTTGTATTTCTCTGGTTCAAAGTTCAGCTAAGGACATCCTGGGAAGTAGCTTATGCAGCAAAAGGGATTCTGTATACTAAACTTGGAAGTGTTCAGGTGAAATCCAGCAATGCCAACTCAAAGGAGACCTAAAGCAATCACTCAGATACCCTAGTTTCTTCTTGCCTGTCTCTATAACCTCCAGATATACTCATGACTCTGCACTAAGTGTCTGTGTTATAATTATGCCTGTTTGCTGGGCACAGTGAAATTCACCGTGTATAATTGCTTAACTTCATTTAATTTTGCCAGGGTTTCCATGGCACTAAATCTACAAAATGTATGCTGGGGTGCCATCCCAGTGAGACTAGATTACGCTGATTTAGCAGTAATAGAAAGCCTTCATTCAGAGCCACCCCTAGATAATAGCCAATTAAACAACGAAGCAGATTAAAAGCAGAGAGATGTCTAGTGTAGGTGGAGAACTGTAGATTGTGAAGTTGTAGAGATCTGGGGAGAGTGGTTAGGTTTTTAGGGTGTGGTGAAGTTAGTAGAAGCCTGAGGTTATGGAACCAGGTATGGGAATCATTCTCAGTCAACTGGTTGTATAAAAAAAAAATCTCAAGATGCAAAAGGATTACTTCAATGGTTAACTTTAAACATTTCTTTCCCTAAAATTAAATATCTCCGGGAAATAGGTTAATAATATATAATTAGAGTAATTCCTTGGCTGGTTAATAGGTTAAGAGTTAAAGTACATATCTTTGACCTTTAACCTTGTCACTTTCACTGAAGTTGAAGTTCAGAAATAAATCATTATTACTAGGGCTAGCCACATGAGGAGGCAGAATAGTTAGTCACTGACATCATGTGAGGGGTGCCGAGAGGGCCCTTTACCTAAAAATATCTCCCTGACATCAACTCTGTTTGCTACTAACTTTAAAATTATAGTAAAGAATGTTAAAACTATTATCTGTTAATCCCATTCTCTTTTGCTTGAGTCAGTGTTTAAAATACATCTCCTATACCTGCTATCATGACCTTCAATGAGTGACGCTTGGTCACCACCTTTGCCTCATTCTTCCAGGCTCTGTCCAACTCAGCCCTCAGTACCATGTAGGCTGCCTTTGACCACCACCCGGCAGGTAGCTCTGGGTGGTGCTGTGGTTTCTCCAGACTCAATAACAACATCCCAGTGCAGTAGAAAAGAAACATGTGATTAGACTCTGAGACCAAGGTACTTTCCTTCTCTGAGTCTTCCATTCTCTTCTAAAAAAAAAAGGTGAAACTAGATCCTCTCCTTTCAAAGTGATTTCCTTGCACCATCAGCATTGTCTCGAGCTGATTACAGGAGAGAGGCTCAGGCTTCACCCCAGTCCCACTGAATCAAAACCTGCACTTTAAAAAGATGGTCCCGGTGATTCTCCTACTGGGAGAAGCTCTGGAGTAGAGGATTTCTTGTTATCTGCCTGGTCCACACTTCTGATGGTATGGCTGAAGTGGTTCAGAGAACAAGGTCCCGGTAATACCCTGGAAATAAGCCTGGTGGTGCTCAATGTGTCTTTAACTCCAATCCACTGAAGCTTCTTCCACCTAAGCTAGTTAGTTCCACCCTTTTTAAAAAGCACTCCCCAATTAGCGTCACCACAATTTCTTCCTAAATTTGTTTCCAGTTGCTCTCACAGCTCTTTCAAAATGCTACTTTCTTTTAGGTTCTGTTTAATTCAACTCCATCCTATTCTGTAAATACCAATTGAGTGCTGGGTGCGGTAGCAGCAGCACCCACTCTCTGGCCCCTCAGAGCTCATTCAGCGTGTTCCTTGAGAGGCGATTGAGCCCTCCATTGACAGTCCAGTCAGAGCACCTTCCACTGCCTTGCTGCGCCTGCCAGTCTTGCAGGCCATATGAACCTCTCCCTGCTCCCAGCTTCCAACAACCTCCACCAGTCTCTGCTGCTGTAGCAGCTAATTACAAGAGAGAAGCCCAGTCTGACTGGCACCTTCCATTTTCCTTAATGAGGAGGAGAATGTAGGTAAACATTTAAACTTATACAAACTTGGGCCTAGGAAAGAAAAATGCCTTCAGCTTGTCTTTGTGACATCTAAAAAGTTCCAGGCCTTCTGATGACAATAGCCCCCACCCCAGGGGGAGAGGGGCAGTATCCCAGGCCTGAGCATACTATCTGAAATCATGAGAGCTTAAGGAATGCTTTGGGGGTGATTAAAGGAGCTCTGAGGATTATGGGGATTTACATTCTTAAAAGACTGAGGTAAGGCTATTTATTTATTTATTTTTTAAATGGAGTTTGAAGATTATTAAGTTGGCATTGTTACGTAGGATACATTGGAGTAAGGGGCAACTGAAAATCAAAAGGCCAGCCAAGGGCCTCAAGAGCGATACAATATGAAGAAATAAAGGCCTGAAGAGGGAGGTGACCAGGAGATGGCCTAAAAATTGAGTGACTTTGTTTACCTTTGATGCTCATCCAATCTGATGGGTTATTATCAGCCCTATTTTTATAGATGACTAAATTAGCTTTGGGGAGATTAAATAACTTGTCAAAAAGTACTTAGCTACTTCATGAGAGTATGGATTGATGTACTTTACATTGGAGGTGTCACATAAGCCTCTTTGTGGAAGTAACATGCAAGGTGGTCTCTAAATAGGGAGAAGAAGCTTATAATGCAAATGAGAAACGAGGGGAGAATTCTCCCTGTAGAAAGAGAAAGAATGTGGGTTCATGCTGGAATAAGTCAAAGGTGGAGCCAAGTGGGTTATGAACTCCCATTTTTTACCCCGTATACAGATTGCTGAATCACATCATTTACACTTCCATTGATCTACACATTGCCATTCTAGTGTCTGTTGTATTCTGCTGCCTTTCCTGTAATGTTTTGAACGACCAACCAAAAAAAAAAAAAAATGATAAGTTATTGATTTAAGAGGATGAAAGTTACCTCTGTAATCCAGATTTTTCTTAATATAGATTGAATTCTAGCATTCTATCAAAAAAAAAAAAAAGGAAAAAGCAGCTTTACATGTATGAAGACATGAATTGGTGTGAGCATATTTTATATACAAACAGAGATATGAAAAATTGTGTTGTATATGTGTAATAAGAATTGTGATGCATTCTGCTGTCGTGTATTTAAAAAAATAAAAGAAATTTTAAAAAAAAGGTGGAGCCAAGTGCACAAGGGCAAGAGATGAGGTCAAAGGGCAGGAGACAGCTCTTACATGGCCTTGTGAACCATGACAAGGACTTCCACACTTTATTTCTTGTGATGGAATTGGATGGAGATTTTAAGCAGGAAAGTAATGACCTAATTTTATAAATTGTTAAATCACACTTTCTGCTGGCAAATATGGATTATGGGGTACAAATTAGGGGACTGTAACTGATCATAACCTCATTATACTGGACTGAATGAGAGATCATGGTGCTTGGGCTTGCGCAGTGGTGGTGGAGGATATGGAATGATAGAATTACCCACCGACCTTCCCCATTAACTGGCAAGTAGTTCCTTTCTACCTGGAAGCACAATACCAAGCTGTTATAATTCAGTGGTTCTCAAACTGGAGCTTCCATAGAATCAGCTGGATTCAGTAGATCTAGGGTAGGGCCTCAAATCTGTACTTCCAACCAGCTTCCAGGTGATACTGATGCTATTTGCCTGGGGACCACACTGCCTTTGCTAATCATTTTACTACATTCTGAGTGGTCCACACAGCACTATGATCATCATCACATCAAACTGTTGCCAGGTTCTAAACGCTCCCCTATTTCTTTAGTGAAATATCCATTCCTTAAACTCACATATCTGGTCCACAACTCCACTTCAGCTATATCCAATACACAGTGAAATCTAAGTCTGGGACTTTGGACTAATTTAAATCTAAATTGTGTTATTTTGACCACTGTCCCCTCTAGACAGGGGAACTTTAAAATTCATTTTAGGAGGGGGAAAGTATATTGATCATGTGCTTGACTGAAGTTCATTCATAAGAGGATGGGATGCATTACCTTTTCAGTCTGGAAATGAGAATTCAAGGGGCTGGGGATGTGGCTCAAGCGGCAGCGCGCTCACCTGGCATGCGTGCGGCCCAGGTTCGATCCTCAGCACCACATACCAACAAAGATGTTGTGTCCGCCGAAAACTAAAAAATAAATATTAAAAAAAAGAGATAATTCAAAGGTGAATATAAGAGCATAGAATTTGAAGAGCTCAGGCATAGATTTTTGTCAACTTTTTCACAGTAAAAAGTTTATATCATCTGTGTGATTGATTTATTATGTACTTCATTTTAAATTTCAGAATCCATATTTTAGTACATATTTTTAACACTAATCCCTTCCCTTTCACATCAGACCTAGATCCTCCTCTTGTTTCCTCTACTCAGAGGGGACATAATATGGGATAAGGTTTAGAGATATACCAAAACAAAATGAAAACTTCTCTACAGAGATGGAGATGGTTCCTAATGAAGAACACCTGGCTCCTTTACAATAGGAATAGCTCATATATGTGGCCACCATGCTGTGTCCCAACTCTAGCCATGGACTTGCATCCTCCCCAGACTGGTGAAATGGACCACATATGTCTCCGTGGGTCTCTGAACATTGTGTGATATAGCAAAGAGCATTGGGTTTGAAGTCCAACAAACCTAGGCTTCTTTTTGCATCAGTATCCTTGTGTGTAAACTGAAAATGGTAATACCCACCTCACCTGGTTGTTGTAAGGACTGAATGAGATGATATAAGCACATGATATAAGCACCAAATTTTATTTTTCTTCCTCCACAACACCCAAAACACAGACACAAATATTTCACTGTAGAAAAGTCAGACAGACCCCATAGAGGAGAAGGATCCAGTCTCTATGCACAATGAATCAAGATTAGGAGAACAGGTCATCTATGTCACAAGGCAACCAATGATATATCTAATTTGATTAACTTGAGGCAACACTGATCTGCTCCAACTTAAGGTGAGCAATCAACTGTCCAAATCCTGGGATGTGAGACTTTTAAATGCTGAACCTGGGAGTCCCAGGCAAACCAGCAATAATTAGACTGTCAGGTACTCCAGATCGGTCCTTATCTCAGTGGGAATAATTTCCCCAGATACACAATGAAAGGTTCATTTGGCTCTATTTGTCTCTCTCCTTCTTTCAACTGCCAAACTTCTCCAGAATAGCCTCCACCCACCATTCTTTCTGCTCAGCACATGTCTTCTCTCAAAGTCACTCATCTGGATGTAGTTCTGGAGCCTGAAAGAGGATCTTTAAATAGCAGCATTAAAAGCAGTGGGGGAGGGTCGCTTTTTCTGTGCCAGCGTGCATTGTTTTCTCTTAAAGGAATATTTCCAAATAACTTCACAGGGATGGAGAGCATTAAATCTATCCCACAAATGTTCCCAGGAACCATACTCCGTAACACTGAAGGCCAAGAAGGGATTGTGTCCCTCCAGCCAGACATATCCCTGCTGCCAGGGCCGAGTTTGCATAGGTAGCCCACTGAACTAGCCAAGCCCTTCTTTTCTCTTCCCAGGAACTGAGCTCCACTTCATTACACAGCAAGCTGGCAGATAGGAAGCCGGATATTGCTGACGCTGGGATCTTTTTTTCACATAGTCCTATTCCACTTGTGATCTGCCTCTTCTTTCCCACCTGAAAGCCAGAAGGAGCCCCTGAATTTTCCAGACTCCTTCTTTTATTCACAAGTTGCTTTTCTGCAGAAAGCTGATGGTCACGTTCTCTCAGCCAGGTCACAGGCCTGTCTTTTCACTATGTGCTTAACAGCTTTCCCCTCCCTCTGAGCAAATGCCACATTTCAAATGGCTCAAGGTCCCACAGCTGAAATGCCACATTTACTCTGGCAAAAGCTCTTTGGGGACCTCCCATAAACGGTGGCAATGTTGTCATTGTTCTTAGTTTTGCAGTAGCATTTGAGGCATGCCCTCCCCTGCCTTTATATCTGTGACAACATCGTTCTGACTTGCTGAGCTCTCTCCTCTGACTCTACTTCTTTCTAATGTGCCTCAAAGTGGTCACACATGGCCATGTACGCCATGGCTCACATGCCTATTCTGGTGTTCTCACTTCCTTAGGCAGTGCTTCCCCTCTCACTTTTAAGTGGATAAGTTCTCAAATCTGCATCACTGTATTCAGTCCCTCATCTTCCCATCCACATGATCTACCAGTATCTCAAGCAACTTGTATTACGGTTTCTGGACCCGTCTTTCTTCCAAAGATGGTTCCCTCTCAGACCTCTATTTTTTCTCAAAATTATAGCCGATAGTCTCCCTTTCTCATTCAAAAATTTGGTATCAACTTTGTCTCTTCTTTCCCCATCTCTAGCATGGAACAAAAATATGATTCCTTCTTTGTAATATTTCCTGTCTGCCTGTTTTCAATATCACCCATAAAATCTTCCATCACGTTCTCTAAAAAGCATTTTCTAACTGCAGATCCTCCTGCTCCACTCATCCCTCCACTGCTCTCAGTCAACACCCAAATTACAACAGGAGCCATTTTAGGCTCCCTATGGAGTATCAAATAATTCCAGATTTTTAAGTCTAATATTTAATAATTTCCAAAATAAGTCCACAATTTTTCCCCTAGAAGTGAGCTGGGATATGGCAAGAGTGTTAAATGATCAACAGCTGGATTCTTGCATCCAGAATATGTGCTCCTTTCTTGAACATATTATATTCCATTTCAGGTTATCTTAGTTAATTTTGATTGTATAATAAAATACCATAGACCAGGTGGCTTATAAACAACAGAAATTTATCTCTCACAGTTCTGGAGACTGGGAAGTCCAAGACAAAATGCTAATGATGTTTGGTGAAGACCTGCACACTGGTTCATAATCTTCTTGCTCCATGTTCATATGGCGGAAGAGACAAGGAACCTGCCAGGCTTCTTTTATGAGGGCACTAATTCCATTCATGAAGGCTCTGCCCTCATAATTAACCTCTGGGAAACCCCACCTCCAAACACCCTCATTTTATGGATAAGATGGCAACATATGAATTTGGGGGAACACAAACATTCAGACGATAGCACCGTCCAATTCCCTCAAACTTCCCGCTGTGTTTGTTCAGCTCCTTCTCTGATTCTCACACCTTGGTCTATCTTCCACTGGGTCCTGAACCTATTTGAGGATCTGTCCTGTGGCTTCTCACCTGCCCTGACTCTGGATGATTAGGTGGAGAGAGCACTCCAGCACAGTCCCTTTTTCATGATCACTTGGTGGGCCTAGTGGGGGTTCTCATTAATAAGAACAGGGTTCTCATTTAATGTGCATTAGAATCATATGTGGTCGGGTGCAATGGTGCATGCCTCTAATCCCAGTGACTTGGGAGGCTGAAGCAGGTGAATCACAAATTCAAAGTCAGCCTCAGCAACTTAGTGAGGACCTAAGCAACTTAGAGAGAGACCCTATCTCAAAAGAAAAACATTAAAAGGGCTGGTGGGAACGTCACCAGTTAAACATCTGTGCGTTCAATACCTGCTATGAAAATCATCATCATTATCATCATTACATGGGCAGGATGTTAAGATTGTAAATTCCAGTACACACCCCGAATCTGGTGGCCAGAACCCACAGCAGCACTATCTAACAGAACTTTCCACGAAGATGGACACATTCTGTGTTGTCCAATAGAGTGGCTACCAGCCAGATGTGGAGAGAAAGCACTTACAATATGGCTAGCATGACTGAGGAACTGAATCATTCATTGTGTTTTATTTTGATTTATTTAAATTTAAATAGCCACATCTGGTTGGCAGTTTTGAACATTGCAGATCTATTCGAGTCAGATCTATACACATCACAACTGATTCTAACGAAAATAGTATGTAAGTCACTTTGACAAGCAGTCCAAGTAACTCATACTCCTTACCGGCACATGGCAGGTAATCAACAAATGTTTATTGAATGCATGGATGAACAAGTGAATAAACAATGAACCAGACTATAGTTTTCTTGAGATTTAAGACTGTCACTCCTTAAAAGGAAAAACTGAAGGGACAGTTTCAGACAAAAGAGGCTAAAAAGACTTAACCATATGCAATAAATGGGCCTTGAAAGGATCCTTGTTCAAAATTAAACATTAAAAAAATTAAAAATCGGGCTGGGGATGTGGCTCAAGCGGTTGGATGCTCGCCTGGCATGCGCAGGGCGCTGGGTTCCATCCTCAGCACCACATAAAAATAAAGATGTTGTGTCCACCAAAAACTAAAAAATAAATATTAAAAATATTCTCTCTCTCTCTTTAAAAAAATTAAAAATTATGGAAAACATTTTTGGAACTACTAGGGAATTAGTAATATAAACAATCTGTGACATGACATTAATAAATAAATTTTAGTTTTCTTAAACAAAATAATGTAAAAATTACCAAAGAAAATGTCTTCATTCTTGGAAATGCATGCTAATGTACTCAGGAATGAAATGTTATGATATCTTGTTTTCAGTCAAAATGTTTATGAGAGAGAGAAAAAGAAGAAGGGGAGAGAAAAATGGTAAAATGTTAATAGTTGTTGAATCTAGGTAGAGTGTTTTTGGGTGCTTTTTTATAAAAAATGTCCCTTAAACTTTTTAAATATATTTGAAAATCTTCAAAAAAAATATTGGGAGAAAACTCACCATCAATAAATTGACAAGATAAGGACTGTTCTGAGTTTCATACATTTAAAACTCATTAACTACTCCCTACAGTGCTTCAGGGCAGGTACTATTATCATCCTCCCTTTACAGACAGGAAAACTAATGAACAACGAGGTGGAAGTAACTTTCTCAAAGTCTTATAGCTGCTGACCTGTAGCACCAGGGTTGAGCCTTGTGTAGTCTGCCTCCTACTGTGCACTCAGAAAACTCCACTTTCTCTGGAAAAATCAGAAGACCTGGCAACACATAAGACCAATTAATTTTTTTTTATTGATTGTTCAAAACATTACAGAGCTCATACATTTGACTCAATTGGGTTTTGAACTCCCATTTTTACCCCAAGTACAGATTGCAGAATCACATCTGTTACACACTCACATTTTTACATAATGGCATATTAGTGACTGTTGTATTCTGCTACCATTCCTATCTCCTACTATCCCCCCTCCCCTTCCCTCCCCTCCCATCTTCCCTCTCTACCTCCTCTGCTGTTGTTCAATTCTCTCCCCTTTTTTTCCCCTCCCCCTTGCCCCTCACAACCTCTTATAATTTTGTGTATCATTGAAGGTCTCCTACCATTTCCATATGCTTTCCCTTCTCTCTCCCTTTCACTCCCCCCATTCATCATTGTTTACTATTAGTCTTTTCCTCATGCTCTTCCTTCCTGTTCTGTTCTTAGTTGCTCTCTTTATATCAAAGAAGACATTTGGCATTTGGTTTTTAGGGCTTGGCTAGTTTCACTTAGCATAATCTGCTCTAATGCCATCCATTTCCCTGCAAATTCTACAATTAATTTTTTAAATATATTTTTTAAAAGAGTGAGAGTGAGAGAGAGGGAGAGAGAGAGAGAATTTTAATATTTATTTTTTAGTATTTGACGGACACAACATCTTTGTTTGTATGTGGAGCTGAGGATCGAACCCGGGCCCCACGCATGCCAGGCGAGCGCGCTACCACTTGAGCCACATCCCCACCCCCAAGACCAATTAATTGACCAGAATCCCTGAAGGCAGAGAATATATTCCCTATTTAGCCTGCAACTGAGGCCTTTGGAGTTTTGACCCCTGTTCTGACCACAACACAGTGGAAGACACTAAGGTGATGACACATGACAGATATGTCACAGGTACTTCGACATTGCCCAGACCAACTTGGCTATCAGGCTGACCTCTCATTAGTCGTGAAGGTCCAATGAGAGACAAAGTGAGGGGGCAACTTGGACAGATTGGGAAAGTATAGGACAGAGAAGTAGGAGCCCTAGAATAACTGTCAATAGACAATGGAAAAAATTGCAAGAAACAGAAGTTGCGTCTCCCATCGGTGTAGGTAATGTGCTGCATCAGAGGGCACTGGGGTCAGTGCACGAGCACAGGCTAGCATTACCTGGGTTGGAAACCTGACTCCATCACTTACCAGTGTGTGACCTGGCTAAGTTACTTAACTTCTTTCAGCTTCCATTTCCTTGACCATAAAATGGAAGCACCACTTCCAGGTTGGTGAGAAGAATTAAATGAGAGAGAACGTGGAGTGTCTTTGGCCCCTGTTAATATAAATAACCATAATATTTTTCTTACTAATCATTAATATTCATATCTTCATATTTTCCCCTAGAGTTAAGAAGCAAGAAGAAATTGAGAAGCTATGGTAAGTGCCAGAATGTTTGTTGGAGCTTCACCTTTCAGTCAGGGTCTTGATTTATTTAGCTTGTAGCCCAAGCAGCTGGCAGACTTGTCCTTATGATTTGATGATATTTATTGGCAAGAAATTAACACGGAGTAAGGGGAAAGCAGAGAGTAGAAAACAATTTGTGAGCAAACAGTTTTAATGAAAATATTTAAATAAGGTTCCCAACACACAGGAATGTAAATGTTTGAGGAGATGGAAATGCTAATTGCCCTGATTTGATTATTACTCATTATCTATGTGAATTGAATTATCCTACTATACCCCATAAATACATACAAATATTGTCAATTAGAAGTTAAAAAATAATATAGCAAAAAGTGAACAATACCCTAATTGACTAACAATTCCTTCAGAAAATATTATCGAGTACCTACAATGGTCCAGGCCTGGTATCAGGTGCTAGGAATGCAGATGTGAGCAAAACCAGACACAGCCCTTTCTCCTCCCAGCACACCTCTGGAGATGATTGAATGAATGACAGCACACAATTTTGTGGAATGTTATCTGCCATTATAAAGAAAGACTGCAAAGAATCAATACCAATCTAGTTTTATGTCATAATAGAAGTTCAAAATGCAGGATTCAAAATTGTATTCACAGTATTAGCCATATAAATCATACATAAGCTACAACTCAATAACAAAAACTGTCGATGTCATAGATCATTCATTACATTCAGCTTTTTTTGTTCTTTTCTAAATATAGGTACTATATAGGTAGGATGAACACTGGAAACATTTTAAGAGTTGATAGTTGTTATTTCTGGCATGTGGGACTTGGAGGGATTTTTTTCTTCTCTACAATCATCACTAGATTACAAGGTTCCTATAAAAATCATGAGTAGACAGGAAAGAAGCAAATTAAAACACTGTCTCAGACATGCACTGAGCTTCTCTTACCGCATTCATTTTTTTTTTTTTTTTTGTCTCTTCCCTTGCCCTTGGTGTGTCCAGGGCAGGGTACAAAGGCCCCCACCTGGGCCACACAGGCATTGTGAAGGATGTATCAACCGCCACTGCCATGTTCCTGTGGAGCCCAACGTCTCCTGCCTGGTGATAAGCTGCCACCTGCTCTGCGGTGCTACCTTCCACATGTGCAAAGAGGCAGAGCACAAGCTCCTCTGTCCTTTAGAGCAGGTTCCATGCCTCAACTCTGAATATGGCTGCCCCCTTTTAATGTCCCGCCACAAGCTGGCCAAGCACCTGCAGATGTGCCCGGCCAGCGTGGTCTGCTGCTCCATGGAATGGAACCGCTGGCCAAACGTGGACTCAGAAACAATCCTTCATGAGAACATCATGAAAGAGACCCCCAATGAGGAGTGTTTGGATACAGCCCTGGCCCTCCAGGATCAGAAGATTCTCTTCGGATCCTTGAACATGGTAGAGCTTTTCCCAGAAACCAGAGATGCCACGGAGGAGGAGCCAACCAGGAATGGTGATGCGAACTGGGAGGAAATGGAAGGAGCAGTGGGAGGACCAGATACCAGTTTGGTACCACACAACGGTTTGTCAGCACCCAACGGGGAGATGAATGAGTTGAGTCAAGAAGAACGAGAGGCACTAGCCAAGACCAAAGAAGGGATGGACCTGGCCAAGTTCAACAAGTGGGAAAACATGTTCAGCAAAGAACATGCAGCCTCTGCTTTAACTAGTTCATCAGCAAATTGTGAGAGCAAGAGCAGGGATGGTGCAGGGACAGAACAGATTTCCGACGGCAATAACGTGGTAGAGGGAGAGGCTGCTGCCAACGGCAAAGAAACACAGCAAGACCAGAAGCAGCAGGACTTTTCCGCAGCAATGGAAAAGACAGGCCTTGCCCCCTGGCAGGATGGTGTTCTGGAAAGACTGAAAACAGCTGTAGATGCAAAGGACTATAATATGTATCTAGTGCACAATGGGCGGATGCTCATTCACTTTGGTCAGATGCCTGCTTGTACCCCCAGGGAGAGAGACTTTGTTTATGGCAACCTTGAGGCTCAAGAAGTTAAGACCGTTTACACCTTCAAAGTTCCTGTGAGCTACTGTGGGAAGCGAGCAAGAATTGGGGATGCCATGTTGAGTTGTAGGCCAAGTGAACACAAGGCCGTAGATACTTCTGACTTGGGGATCACTGTGGAGGACCTGCCAAAATCAGACCTCATCAAGACCACCCTCCAGTGTGCTTTGGAAAGAGAACTCAAGGGCCACGTCATCTCTGAATCCAGGAGCATCGATGGGCTGTTCATGGATTTTGCCACACAGACGTACAACTTTGAGCCAGGACCGTTTTCCTCGGGGACAGTGCTGGCTGATCTCCTGACTGCTGCCAACCCAGGAGGACTTCATGTAGAGCTCCACAGTGAGTGTGTGACCAGGAGACACAACAAGAGTAGCTCTGCGTTTACTTTCACCTGCAACAAATTCTTCAGAAGGGATGAATTCCCCCTGCACTTCAAGAACGTCCACACAGACATTCAGTCATGCCTCAATGGCTGGTTCCAACACCGATGCCCCCTTTCCTACCTGGGATGTACGTTTGTTCAGAACTATTTCCGTCCCCCAGGACAAAAGGCCAAAGTGATCTACAGTCAGAAGCTCAAGACCTTTGCCATCAAGCCCGAGGTTGCTCCAGAGCTGAACGAGAGCAGGAAGAACAACCATCTCATAGATCAAGGAGGAAAAATCCAGAACTCTCTAACCAGCCTGCCCCTGGAGGTTTTGCAGTACATTGCTGGGTTCTTGGACAGCATCAGCCTGTCCCAGCTCTCCCAGGTGTCTGTGCTGATGAGGAATATCTGTGCCACCCTGTTACAGGAGAGAGGGATGGTCCTCTTGCAATGGAAGAAGAAGAAGTACTCTCATGGAGGCACCTCCTGGAAAGTCCACAGAGAGGCAAGTTAATATGCATTCACTCAGTCAACAAATATTTGTAAAGAGCTTTTTATGTGACAAGCATTGCATTAGATGATGGGACAGTTGTTAGAATTAAGACTGATTCAAGGAGATCAGTCTATTAAGGGAGACAGACCCTTCTCCACGCTGGTATGTTCCCAGATTGCTTAACTGGTTCCCTTTGCCCTCCAGCTTCCAGTGGGGCTAATACCATGGGAGGGAAGGAGGGAGGAAGAACAGAGTTGAAGGATCCACTCTCCTGGTTCCTTCCCTTCATGCCCCTTTGAACTGGCTAAGTTCAGCTAAGGTGGCTGCCTCCGGTGGCTCTCCCCACACAGTTACTCATTCTGGGTTCCTATGACAGCCTTCTTCCCCTTCAGGCCTAGAGGAGTGACTCTATGCTGTTACTAAGGTTGGATACTCTACAGTATCTCATGGCTTTCCTGTACCTTGCCCATATATTTGAAAATCATTCCCCTTAAAAATTCTCTTAACGTGACCCCATTTGTGTGTGCCATCTATTTCCTGCTTGGACTCAATTACAGTAAGGCAACATTCTTCTCAGTCCTATGTCAACTGATTCTTGGTTATTGTTTGTTTTGTAGTGAGTGCTGAGTATTGAACCCAGAACCTTGGGCATACTAAGCAAACACTGTATCCATGAACTACACCCCCAGCCCTCAATGGTTCTTTTAAGAATAGTTTTTGCTGTTGATAAAGGCATTTTGAAATTCTTCATGAATTCAATCTACTGATCTCTCCCCTGGTTCAAATACTTAATTTTTTCAGAAAACTTTGTTGTATTAAAGCATCCCTTTCCTTCAGTAAAAGTTTTGTTTCTTTTTCTCCATTGGGTCATATTTGCTTAGCTGTATTATGACTTCTACAGAAATGAGACTCCTAATTCATCATATCTAAGTGCCTGTAATGTCCTTTTTTTTGTTTTTTTTTTTTGTTTTTTGTTTTTGTTTTTTTTTTTTTTGGTAGCGGGGATTAAACTGAGGGATACTTCACTACTGAGCTGAGCTACATCTCCAGACCTTTTCATTTTTTATTTTTGAAATAGGGTCCCCCTAATTTGCTCAGGCTGGCCTTGAACTTGTGTTCTTCCTCCCTCAGTTTCCCAAGGAGCTGGGATTACAAATGTGTGCCACTACACCTGGCCTGTAACGTTCTTTCTCATAGTAAATATGGGGGTAATACAAACCAAGAATGACTAATACCTATTTAGGTCAATAATTCTATAATATTAATGTTGCAGTTCTTCCTAATAGGTGGGTGTTTAAGAGCTGCATTGGGGAATTAGAAGTGTTTGCATCTATTTTTGTTGACTATATTTAAAATGTGTATTTCCATTATTGATCACCTAGACAGTCTTGTTCAAACATAATTATAAGACTCTCTCTTACGTATCCATGCCTACATCCATGTGCTAAACACTGACTGTCAACCACATGCTAAGGATAAATAGTGAATGAGATATTCTTTTGAAAAAGTGTTGTCTAAAACTACCTATTATCTTCCTCTACAAAACAGATGCAAATAATTTAATTTGCATGCTAGAAATTACATTTTTCTTTTTTTTTTTGGGGGGGGGAGGTGGGAGTGGGGAGATGTAGGTTTCAAGTTTGTTCCTAATTCAATGATTGCTGACCACTCTTGGATATCATTTGGGACAAACTAATTTGCTTGCAGAAAATAATAAAGAGAATTTAGTTGGGGCTAAAGGATATTCACATTAAAATGGCTTTGGGGGTAAAAAGGGAAATAATTCCAAGATCCCAAGAAATAGTTTATTTTTGCACAGGAACAAGACAAAACACTGAGGGTGAAGTAGTCAGGCTGAAAGGGTACCAGGTGCCAAGGGTGCCAAGCCTCATAGCCACATTTTAAAACTAGTAGCTTTGCCACCACCTCCCAGCTGGAAAGACCAGAGAGTGTTTTATTGAGTACTGACTCAACTCATATAACTCTCCATTGAGGTAAGACCTTAATTTAGTTAGAATACTTCTAATTTCAAGCAGGTAGAAAAGCAATTAAAAGTACCATAAACAATAAATGGAATTTATTAGTCTATATAACTCAAAAGTCCTTAGCTAATAGTTTCAGGTAAGGCTTGTTTTAGCAACTCAAAAAATTCCCCAATGTTCGTTTTACTTTCTGTTTCTTTGTTTCCTCAATATTGGCTCCATTCTAAGACAGTTCTCCTCTGGTGGTCCCTAGAGACTGCTGACACCTCCTAGGACTACAGTTCCCAGTTCAAGTACAGAAGGAGAAAGAGAATCTGCTTTTTGAAATCTCAAACAAAAGTGCTGGGGTAGAATCCCATTGGTGCTAATTGTCCTGATTTAAACTGGGTCTACTCTAGAACTAACAGTTGCTAGTGGAAGGACAGGGGAAGGTAGGTGGATGTCAATATGCTGATCTGTGTCAGTCATTCCCACACAACTGCAAGGCTGTCTGGGAAGGTTATTAATTGGAAGGGGGAAGCTTAAATTGGACACTGGGGAAGAAACTAACAAAAGTCAAATGCCACTGAACACTCTGGAAGGAAGTAGAGAGAGGCGTTTCCTTATCCTGTTCAAACACAGCCAGCCTGGGGGCATTGCCCCAGGTTTATCTTTAAGTTCTTCTCTTTCTCCACAGATCTGGCAGTTCAGCAGCCTCTTCTCCCAAATCAAGAGCTGGGAGTTTAATGAAGTCACCTCCATGTCTGAGCATCTGAAGGCCTGTCCTTTCAACATCATAGAACACAAGACTGACCCGATTCGTTTGACCAGCATGTGTCAGCCCCGTGAGCAGGCCCAAGAGAGCTTAGTCTCCACCTTTAGAACTAGACCACGAGGAAGACACATCTAGAGATTTGGATGGCATCATTCTTGAATTTTTCCTTGGAGTGATTGAAAGCAGGACTGAGAATGGTTTGAGAAACCCCTGCTGTAACTGCATATTCTGCTTCATTGCATGTATTGGAACATATGATGTCTTTCAAAACCTCAGCAATTGTACTAGATCTAAGAATTTCCTAAGCGATGACTTATATGATAATGCCACACTGTGACTTAGTTTTCTTTTTCTTTTTTCTAAAATAGATAAGTCTGAGGAGAGAATAAGTAACAGGCTATTTGGAAAGGAATACAAGTATTTAGGAAGTGAGAGAGCAATGAAATTCCGTAACCAATATAAGCCCATGATTTTACACTGGGCTTTTTGGTTTACAAAACTTGCATATTGGCAGGGCAGACAGTGCATGGACAGTCAATTACTTCCTAGGGTGCAGAGTTACCTCCCAGGGTGCCAGGGTGGAGGGCATCCAGCTTTAAGGTTCTGAAGCTGGGCCTGTCTTGACAGTCAAGTTCAGGGTGACTTTTGGTCACCCTGATGCCTCTAAACCCAAGTAGTCCCATCTCATCCTGATAGAACAGAGCCCCCTGGCTGAGCACAGCAGCCTGGAGGATACCGCAGGCCAAAAGGTAACGAGATCACCCAGTCTCTTGTGTAGATTCTTAGCAAGGTATAGAAAGGAAGCCTTGAAAAACGAGGAAGAGTCCAGAGGAGACTCTGTATTTTCAAAGAAAGGACAAAAGCCTCAAGCCTACTTTTTAATGTTTTTAATAATGATTCAAGAGTCAAGGTTGTTTTTTCCTGAGACGTATATTGTAGGTCTGGGTGAAGGAGAGCATAGGCATAGCCCAGTGCCACCCTATGTCTGAAATGACCTCCATACATGATGCCAACCTCAGTGTCATGCCAGGACACACAGGGAAGCTGAGGAGACTACGTGTTGGGTAAAGTCCAAACAAGACCCCCCACAGTTCCTGTGGCACTGGTCCACAGGTACCATACACCACTTGGATAGTCCACTGGGGGCCCTGGAGAGAAAGACATATGAACACAGTGGTTCCTTGAATTGCCCCAAGCTTGCTGGTCATTCCTCCAGCCTGTCAAAAACAGATGCTACTGCTGTTTTTGATAACAAACCATGAATATTCACAAGCACATAAGTAGAGGGAAAAGTCCCCAATAAACTTGCAATCCCTGAAGCCAAGTTTCCTAACCTTGGAACTCCTAGCCACTTGGAACCTGGACTAGCTTCACTACTGAGCTACCTCCCCAGCCCCTTTTCATTTTGAGGCAGGGTCTCACTACGTTTCTGGAGCTGGTCTTGAACTTGCGATGCTCCTGCCTCAGCCTCCCAAGATGCTGGGGTTACAAGTGTGCACCACTGTGCCTAACCAGAACTATTGACATTTTAAATTGGATAATTCTTTGTCATAATGGACTATTCTATATATTTTAGGGTATTTAGCAATACCCTTGGCCTCTATTAAATCCACCCCCCCACCCCACAGTAGCACTCACACAGTGAACAGCCAAAAATGTCTCCAGATATTGCAGAATGTCCTCTGGGAGCAAAGTGGCTGCAGGCTGAGAACCACTGTCCTAAGGAATATCATGGCAGTAAGTTAGGATATGCTCATTTTTCAGTACAACAGAATCCTGTTGCACATAGCCATCCACAATGGCTGTGGTTTAATGCTGCCCTCATGTATCTACTAAATAGGTTTTACATGTCAGGTGATATTAAGTCGGAAACCAGATGGATCCAATTGTTTGATATGGCTTCATGTCCCCGGGCCACATGGAAGAATATGTATTTTCTGCTCTCCTCAGTTATATCCAGGAAAGTTATTTGTCTTATGTTTATGTCCTTCTTACCTTAATCAGTGCCATTTTCCAAGCAGTTCTAGCTGTTCTCAAGCAAGTGAGAAATAGGAAAAAGGGAGGACAGAACAAAAGGGAAGTAGAGAAAGAATTCACCCAACAAAAGAAATTGGCTCATTCATCTGGGTGCTTGTTTTGACTGGGTCGCCCCAGTTCAGAAATGGTGTAGATCATACCTCTGAAAAGGAAGAGTCAAGATGGTGGTAGAGCAAGCCCCAAACCAGAAATATGCTCATCTTTCATTATTATGTGCCACTAGATACTATTTGGTAACGTAATCTTACTTTTTCTAATGCTTATTGTTTGATTTATATTTCACATTTATATATGTCATTGTTTCCTAAAAATATAACTAGAGTGTGATCTAAGGCTTTACTCAGTGAAGATGAGTAACTAGAAGCAAACTCTGGATGTCAGGTGTGGGAAAGAAGAAAGGAAGAGAGTTCTCTGGGTGTCAGTTACATGTGTTTGGAATTTGGTCCTTCTTATGTGGAGGAATAATGCTCCCAAAGCCAGGATTTCTAATTAGAAAAAGAGAGAAAGAGGAACTACGGATAGAGGACGATGAGTCAGGGCTGTGGTTGAGGAGCAACCACAGAGGCATGAAGAGGGCAGAAGGCTTTCCCTCCACAGCGAGGGTGGGCGGGGCACGGGTTCAAGACACGCCCCCTGGTGGGGGGCGGGGCGCTCCTTGAGGCACTTTCCTCTCCCTTTTGCTCCCTTCAGAACAGTACTGATTTGGTCAACATCATCAAACACATTTATAAGATAATTGTCATATTGCAGGAAGCCAGGGTACTGCTGGTATCTCCTGGTTCCTAGAGGAGAGAGCAGAGGAGCAGGAGGGGACCTTATCAGAGAGGCTGTGGGGAGACAGATGATTGATTAGTGAGGTGAGGCTGTAGTGAGCAGCAGGAGCACGGAGCGCCTAAGGAAGAGGCAAGACAGCTAGACATGGCTCCAGAGTAAGAAGCACCTGAGGAGGGCCGAGAGGGCTGTGTCACAGGAATAGAGCCTCAACAGAGCCCTTGATGAGCATCACAGCCCAGAAAGGCAGACCAGAGTAGAGAATAGCTGAAAGTGGAGGGCAGGGTCTGTAGAACTGGGCCAGAAAGGACTCTATTGCCTTAGCAGCACAGGGATCTGGAAAAGAACTTTCTCCTCTTCTGAAGGGAAGAGTGAAAAAGCAAAGTGGAACTTGGAGATGGATCAGGAAAACTGCTGTAAAAGTTTGCCTTCTGTGTGAAATCAAATCAAACTGAAATGAAGAATGATATTGTGTACATGTGATGATCTATTGCTATATACTGGAAATCCCGGTGTGTCTATAGGAGGAAATAAAGGCTGCTTTGCACTCACCTTTGAAAGGTTAAGGTGTGTGAATCTTGTGAGTTATATCTAGAGACAGTTTTGTGATTTGCTGGCGTAGAAGTCATTATCAAAACTAAGGATTGTGTGTCTTGAAGAAAAGTCAAGAACAAGCTTGAAGCATGCAGCTCTCTAGGTGCCCCTGCAGCTCACCAATTCTGATGAAGTCCTGGAGCAACTGTGGGTCTCAGCCACTAATCCTAGTTCCTCCTCCTCCACCCCAATGCCTTCTCCCTCCGTGAAAGCTGGACTCAACTTGGATGCTGGTAACAGCATAGATTCTATGTTCTATCAACCAAAGATCATCTACACCAAATCCCCCACTTTGTGCCCTCAAATCTTCTGTCTCTGACCTTTGCTGAGGCTGAGCCCAGTAGTCTGGGGCTGAGAAAAACCCACCTTGCCCTGACCTCTCAATTTCCCTCATCCCATGGTTTGCTTGCCGATTCACTTTTTGTCCACAATGGCCGTCCACATGTCCTTACCCTCTTTCCTATCTGCCTCGGCTCTGGGTCATTCAGAAGTTTCATGTACTTCCTCCATCCAGCCTCTTTCCTGGACACTAACTTCAGTCACCCTGCTACAAGGAGGCCACTGTCTCTGGATCTAAATCCTCTTCAGCCTCACTACAATTTGTTTTCCTTTCCTTTCTCCTGCTTTCTATCCTCTAGATTGTGCTTCTTCCTCTAGAATCATCACATGGAAAGAGTGTGTCATTACTCCCAGGCAGGTGGCTAGCCTGGCACAACTGCTAAAGCTGGTAGAAGTTGATACCACTTTAACATGGATACCACCTGGCCCCTGTCATCCCACCTTACCACCATGCTCAAGATCACCTGTTTTGGACCGGGTGTAAGGGAATAGGAAAATGCCTCACCCTTGAATCTAGGGTGCTAGGAACAGGCAGTGTTAAGAGTGGGTCTTCTGGATGTGCCTGGAAGGGGGTGGGAAATTTAGAGCCATGAGAGCCAGGACTGCACAAGAAGTTCTATTTTCCTCAGCACAGAGGTGCACAGTAGTCCCACTTTATTTCCAACTTTAGGACTGAACAGGAAAAAAAAAATATCCGAAGGAAAGAAAAGTGAGCAAAAAACACAACCAGGTAGAATAGACCCACCTTCTCAGGTAAGCAAACCAGGAAGCCCAGTGCTTACAAGGGAATAGAGCAGAGTTGGGGGTGTCATTATAGGGGGCATTACTGGGGAAGAAGGCAGGACCACAATGTAAACATCCATGAGCTATTCCAGGACATAGAGGACACCAACGGGAAGGAGACCTCCTTCCTCATGCTGTTTCGGCCTGAAGCCCTAATGAAACGGGAGAGGGAAGTCTGTCCAGAACCTCAGGTAACCCAAGACTTCCTGTTAGGCACTTGCAGCAGGAATGGGGATGGGATGGAGGCAGAGCCACTTTGGACATGGGGAGTCACAACTGTAGTAGATAGTGAGGGTCAGTCACTGGAGGAGCTTGACATAATTTGCAGGGAAGAGTCCAAAGTTGCCGTGGCAACGTCCCCGCCACCAGCCCTCGTCCACCATCTCAATGTCAGTAATGATGTCATCCGGATCAAAGGAAAGCTCATCACTTCCCTCTGGGGAGGAAATGGAGGGGATATTAGGATGATGAAACAGGAATCCTGCCATCTCTCCCTGAACTTACTCCCAGGAAAGAGGCCTGGCCTTTGTCTTGGTGGCAAGACTGGGCCTTTCCCTGACCCCCAGAATCCATCCCCTTCCTGTGTATCAGAGGTCTCAGGCCACTCCCAACCTACCTCCTTGGTAGTCATACAGGGCAACAGCTGAGATCCCCATAGCCCCAGCCCCAGCTGGGCTGCCTGATGGTCCTGCATGATGAGAAATATACACATGGTCTCACCAACAAGGAGAAGGCAGAGACAGATCCTCCTGGGCAGTGGGGAAACGCATCCTCCTCTTCTCCCACACCTGACAAAAACTGAGGAGTTGCTTCTCCCCCTAACCATACTCCACTCACCAGCCAGGGTGGAGGGAACACAGGGATCCTCAGGCTCCAGCACATCCTCATAGTCCCCCTCTGGATCATTATCCTGCTCCTGCTTGTCCATCTCCCCAACATCCTCATAGTCATTCTCAGGCTCAGGCTCAGGCTTAGGCTCAGGCTCTGCTTCATATATTGGCTCTTCCACCACCTGGAAGCCTTCTGGAGTTCTAGGAGGCAGAGCTGGGGGCTCCTCATAGTCCTGAGAAAAGACAGTGTGGAGCAGGGTGACTTGCACTCACCAGGAGGAGTCAGTGGAGACTCGGTGGAAGACTACTAAGACCCCACCTGCACCACCACAGTCTGTCATCCATCTTCATCCTGCAACCTCCTTCCATACCCACTCACTCAGAACACCTACCAAGAAACGACAGGAGGGGAATGTAAAAGGAATAAAGGCAGGAAAGTGGAAGGCAAGTCAGAGCCTTTGGAAGCCCAGGGAAACTCTGAAGCAAAAGCACATGGTTGGGATAGCACAGCTAAGATAAGCAGCTGTCCTAGTTTGTCCAGGATTGGGAATTTTCCAGAATGCAGGACTTTTCACCGCTCAAACCAGAACAGTCCCAGGTGAAGCAGGGTGTTTGGCCACCCTATGCAACCCACCTCCCTGGGGCAGAGAGTCCTCGGGGCCCTGCTTACCTCCGGGGGACTCTGCCTTATGGGCAGGGAAGGCACTGGGTGTTCTCTGTTTGTTCTCACAGGCTCGGGCTCTGGTGCTGGGTGACTCTGTGCTGGAGGCCAGGCCTACGGAGAACAAGCACCCACCACCTTCGTTCACAGTCCCCAGGCACACCCCTCCTGCTCTCTGCCAATCCAACTAGAACTCATCGCTCAAGATGGGCCCCAGCCTGAACTGGCTCCTTCCTCTTGGATGACTGGCCGCAGTGGCTGGTGGCCTGCCCTTCATTGTACTACATATATCTTAGTGTTTGCTTGTTTGTTTTCTGATGTTTCTGACATACGAGTATCAACTACACAGATGACTGAATCTTCCTGAGGACAGGAACAGCTGACTCTGCCTACACAGGGAAGACCCAGGCCTTTTTATTTTCTTGCCATCATTTGGACCCCTCAGGTTCTGCCTGGGAAAGAGATTCCAGACGAGGATCCTGGAGGCCAGGCTCACCTCTGAGGAGATTTTCTTGGGCAATGGGGCTGGCGCTGCTGGCTCTTCTGCGGGAACCACTGGCTGCTGAACCTCTTGTCTCATCTTCACCACAGCCTTGCGCTCCTGTTGCTGCCTGGCCACCTGCTGTGCCTTCTCCTCTTCCTCCTGCTTCCTCTTCTCCTCAGCCATGGACTCAAATTTTGCCTTCAGCCCACGGGCACCACTGGAAGCTGTACACAGGCAAGAAGAATTAGGGTTGACATGGACGGGGAGTGGAGGAAAGGGTAGCGTTTGAAGGAAGAAGAGGAATCAGTTTTAGATATCCAGAAGAGAAGATGGAGAGGAGACTCATGGAGGGACAGAGAAAGAGGCAGTGATGGAGGAACAGAGGGGTACAGGGGGATGGTTTGGACTCAAAGCCCAGATTTCCATCTAGCCATTCGGTGTGACCTCAGACTCTTGTCCTTTCTAAATCATAAGCCTTGGTTCCCTCAGTAGCCCACTCTCCTCAAACATGTACGCCCTCTAGCCACCACCATCTTCTGCCCATCCCAAGCTCTTACCCCTGCATACCCTTCCCAAGTTCTTCTCCCTCCCTCCCCCCTGTGTTCTCTGCCCCCAGTTCCCTCCCGAATGCCACTCTATCACTTGACCTGGTTTTTCTAGGAGACAGATCTGGGAATATGAGGCTAGGGATCAAGCCTCCCTCAGATAACCTCTGCAGTTAAAGGAATGCAGGAGACAGACTGCGGAGGAGAAAGAGGAAGTTGAAGATCATAGAGGAAACTGAGACTCACCGGCTTCTATGGGTGTCGTCTTCTTATAAGCTGTGGTTGGGGCCTCCATCTCATTGAAGCCAACAGCACTCTGCAAATTGGGAGAACAGTGTGTGCACGTGGGGAGGGACAGGATGGCAGTGCCTCAGAAGGCAGTACTGGGGATTGGGCCCACTGTAGGAAGTAGCCCTTAACCATGTGGGTCTTAACACTAGTACAAGGTCCTATTATTATTTTGTGGCAGAGAGAGTTCTAAACAGGTAGTTTTGGTGGCTCCCTTTGAAAGCTTAGTGTACTTTGGATCACATGTCTTGAGCCTAGAGTGCAGCAGGGTCCCTGGCCAATGCAGAAGGAGCTAGTGTATGGATCAACAGTGACGTGGACTAGGCAGAGACAAAAAGGAGTGGGTTAAGCAATGCCAAGCAATCCATGAAACTGCACAACTAACACCACTTTTCCCTGAGGTTCATTTCTTCTCTCTCTCTCTCTCCTTGCTGCATTCCACTGTCCTCACTTAAAGCTCATCAGGTTGTGACCTCATGTCCATCAGATGCTGAAGGCAGTCAATGGGGAGGGCAGGATCCCAGCAGGACAGGCTCAGAGCACCAGCATCACTGTCCCATCCTTCTCCCCACTTTGCTTCGCACTCTTCTCTCTACTTCCCTACACGTAGGGAACCCTTCTCAGGACACTGGTGTTCTGGCGCATTACCTTATCCACTCGGTCCTTCTGGATTCCATACTGACCACCAAAGCCCTTGGCGTAATCTGTGGGACAGGAAGTTCTGAGAGTCACAATAGGAGATTAAAATGCTGGAGATAGGTGGGGAAATGGAGCAGTGGGAAGAAGGACCAGAAGACAGGAATGTGGGACACAGAGACACAAGAGGAAATGTGAGACTCGGAGGATAGAGAGAGGCATGGGTGGGAAAAGAGGGGAAAGAATGGGCGGGGGTGGGGGAGTTCAGAGAGAATGGAGAAGAGAGAAATGGAAACAGGGAAACAAAAAAATTACAGAAGTTTCAAAATAATGGGAAACAAAACAAACAAAAAAGGAAAAAACAAGGAGAGCTCTCCAGCTACCCCTGCACGGATCCAGGGAAGAGGTAGACTGTGAGGCTGAAGGGGATGTGAGACACATAGCCAAGCCACTGTGTGGCCATCGCCCAGCCTGTCTCCATCCCTTTCCCAGTGACCCCTTCTCTTTGGCCTCCCTCCTCAGCTCTGCTCCTAATCCTGCTGTTGTCTTCTCCACCATGTCTCCCCTCCTCCACCCACTTACTCTCCACCCCACCCCATCTGCCTTCTCTGCACATCAGCCCCTCCACATCCGGGGCCCCTGGAGCCACTTCCAGACAGAATGGAAGGAGATCTCTGTCCTTCTCTGTGACCTCTCTCTTCTCAGCACCAACTCACCTCTCTGGGACTCGTGTTTCTCCGTCTCTCCCTTGTAGTCATATCCCAGAGCTGCTTTGTCCCGTTTATCTGTCTCCACCCCATAACGGCCACCAAAGCCTCGAGAGTAGTCTAGGGTTGAAAGGGCAGTCTGTTAAATCTTAGAGACTTAAAATTCAAGGATAACTCTAGAATAAAGGAATCAAATAGTTTACTTTCAGACTATTCCAAGAAAAAAAGAATGAAAGAAAACTTCATCAGTCTCATAGAAAGCAGTGAAGGGGACAGAGAGAACAAGCACACAGTAGAATTAAAGAGTGGATAAGGTAGTGGGCTGGGGAGTCCTGGAGCGGGAACACTGGCAGCAGCTGTTGGGAGGTGAAGTCCGTGGAGGAGCCAGCAGGGCAGGTAGGCAAGGCGGGAGTACAGGTCCTCACCTTTCTGAGATGTGTGTTTCTCCACTTCTCCTTTGTAATCGAAGCCCACTGCTGACTGCAGAGAAATGGACAGAGAACTGTTAGAGTCCGAACTGTCAGTTTTCCTCTCCCTGGCTTTCCCTTACTCTAGGTTCAGCCCCAAAGGTAGATTATGGGGACTCAGGGCTGTGATGGGGCTTTAACCTAGAAACAGAATCCCGACTGGCTGGTGGTGCCTGGCAGTGTGCTACCGAGCAGTGAGCACGGGCTCTGCACACAGACAGCTCTAGTTTCAACCCCGCTTCCCCTATTCATAGTTGGTTAGCTTTAGACATGCTCCTTAATAGGACTGAGCACTGGTCTCTAATATAACATGAAAAGTGGAACACCTGCTTTACCCATCTCCACTATAAAATGCAAGAAAGGCTCCCTCTTCATTTAGAATAATATGACAAAAAAATGGAACAAGGTATATACATGAGTCTGCATTGAGTCACTCTCTAAATTAGTGTATTTCTTCCTGAGAAATCCTCACAAAACTAAAATCAGATAATACGTATAAAAGTACCTTGTAAACCAGTATGCACATGAAAGAGATATTTATCCTATTCTTGGTTGGTTATACCTTCTTTCATAACTCAGCAGTGAAACACAGCAGATTTTGATGGGGTGGGAGAAACCTGGGAGATTCTGGATCTTAGCTGACCCCAGAGCTGGATGAACTGGCCAGGGGACCTAACATCACCTGGGGGCTGCTTCCCCATTGGCACAGTAACTGGGAGTCTGTAAGCAAGTCTAGGTTTTGCATCTCACGAACTAATTAGTAAAGTGTCCTTTCTTTATTTACATGACACACACATTGTTCAGGTGATTTCCCTTGTGGCTTGTAAAGCAGACGTAACAATAAGAGATTAGGCAAAGACACACAGGAGGGGAGCCAAATGGAACAAGAAATTCCATCCTGTTTGTAGAACATTACAAGCTATGCCATTTATGCCTTCAAAAATCACCTTCTGCATTTCCCTTTTCTTTAGAGCAGGTTTTGAACTTTCCAAGATGTGTTTTGGCTTTCCCCTGCCTCTCTCCACCATGTAGACAGTCAATATTCTAGTTTTATGGATTCAGTCTCACATAATTAACAGATGCTGGAAATTAGACAACACAACTGAGTTAGCTTGAAGATGTCCTCTCTCTGTGCAGCTGTAGGGAAGAGACACCAGCCTGCACCATGAAATATAAGTTCAAAGAATCTCATTTAATAAGGCATGGAACAGAGAGCTTCAATGAATTAGCAAATTTCCTCTCCTGTAATTGTATTATACTGATATATATATATATATATATATATATATATATATATATATATATATATATATATATATATTTTTTCTTTTAAACTACTGTTTGGTACAAAGGAGTCTCTGTAAATACTCAGACTTCAGAGATTGAAGCTAAATCCTGTGAAAATTACCCTTCACCTCTGAAAATCATTTCGATCCTAAATCATTGTTTTTCTAGATTATTTGTTGTTATGGTAATAATATTTAAGTTGACATCTCTGTTTACCTGAAAGGCATGCATTTTAGGTTTTGATGTTAGGCCAAAAGAAGAGCTTGGGAAAATTTCTCTTCATGTGTACAGGTATAATAAAAACCAATGATTTGCTGGGCACAGTGGGGCATGCCTGTAATCTCAGCAGCTCAGGAGGCTGAGACAAGAGAATCACAAGTTCAAAGCCAGCCTCAGCAATGGCTAGGCGCTGAACAACTCAGTGAGACCATGTCTCTAAATAAAATAGAAAAATAGGACCGGGGATGGGGCTCAGTGGTTGAATGCCCCTGAGTTCAATCCCTGGTACCAGTAAATAAAAAAATTAAAAGGACTGAGGATGTGGCTCAGTGGTAAAGTGCCCCTGGGTTTAATCCCCAGGACAAAAAACCAATCAAACAAATTAAACATAAAATAAAGAAACAAAAACAAAACCAATGGCTTAAGGAATTCTTATTCAGAGAGCTGGAGTCTTTGCCTCATTTATTTATTTTTTGCAGTGAAAGGAATGAAAAACCAGGCTTCACAAAGGCTGGGCAAGTGCTGTACCACTGAGCTATACCCTGCCCCTGCTGCATGTAAATGGATATCTTGGGGCTCAGCATGTGACCTCCAACAGTGGCACCAAGGAACTTGCTGAGGGAGTTCATGGGAACTAGGCCTGTGATGGCACCACACCCAAATAGTATCTACTGCCTCCAATAGTGTGGCCTACATTTATGGGCAAGTATCAGCAGGTCCCCCATAGTTTAAGGAGGACAGTGCAGGGAGCAAGACACTGCTTACCTTGTCTGCCCTGTCCCTCTCAACTCCGAATTTGCCCCCAAAGCCTTTGGCAGCATCAGTCTGCGAAGAGTGTTTCTCCACCTCAGCAACATACTCATGGCCCACAGCACTCTGAGAACAATCAAGAATGGAAGGATGAAATGGTCAAAATGACCTTGAAACCATAGATACAGGGATGCAATATCCATTGCATGTCAGAACACCAGAAAGTCCACCGCTGGATCAGTCCTGCAGCCTCTGAGAGTGGTGCTGAGGAGTACGGGATGAGGGCAGGGGGCCTTTCCTGTCCTTGCACATCCCTGATTCTTCCCTGTACCACCAGGGAGCCATCACCTAGAAGACTCCCGGAGGCTGGGCAGGGAGCCAGAGGACGGAGCTGGGTAGGAGGAGCAGTGTTCAAACCAGAAACAAAAAGAGCTAAAACAAGGGCCTTGTATATCAAAACAATAATGAAGTAAATTCTTAACTTTTCTCCAACACTTAATGTGTAATATATGTACAAAAAGATCACTAAATACACAGTAAAGAAATAATAAAAGAAGTTGAACAAAGACATAATATATAGACATTTAAAATAAATAAATGATTCTAAAACCTATTTTTTCCTTCTCCTCTTGTGCACCCTTGTGGGAGACCAACCTCCCACGTGATTGAGTTAACTCCCCTACTGGGTGATGTGGCGTCAGACACCCATGCTGCTAGACTGTCCCACTCTTCTAGGGTTCGAGTGACTGTCTTCGTGCCCAGGCTGTGTCTTCCTACAGCCCCATGGGTGGAGCTATGCTCACTTGTTCCTTTGTAATATAACCCCTGGCCCTGTTTAGGATGGAATCTTCCATGGAAGTCCCCTTCTCTTATTGTGTCCTTGGGTGTGGCCTACCCAGATGTCAGTTAACCTGCTGACAGTGGACATCATGAAGATAGACTCAGCCCCCCTGAAATCTGATCCCTTGCCTCATTTGAATAGCTTCTCCTCAATAAAAGGGGTCAGCACATGCTCTCTCTCTTTCCCTGCGGACCCTTAAGGTCAGAGGAGCCATCACAGCGACCCCAAAGAAAAAGGTATTTGTGTCTCTTGTGTGGTTATTTTGTGCAGCCCAGTTAGCCCAGTTTAACTGGAGTGAACCTTGTGTGTTTTAGTCGTGAACAGAAACCTGGCACACCCTCTCTTGTTGGTGCAGGAGTAACATTGTGCCTCTAGCTGCCATTCTAATATTTAGCCTCTATTTTCTACCATCTATATCTTAGGTGTTAAGATCAGGGGAAAAAAAAGATAAAAATTACATGCAGACATTCTATTTTTTAAAGCCTAAGTGGGTACTGTACTTTTGAACACATTTTAAACCATGAAACCAACAAATTAGTCTATTTTTTTAAAAAAAAACAAATCTCTCTCTTGCAACTCACCTTGTCCATTCGGTCTCTTTCCACTCCAAACCGACCTCCATAGCCATGGGACGCTTTGGGCCCTGATTCCATCTCTTTCTTCTTGAGAACATCATGCTCCTCTGACACTTTGCTCCTCAGCTGGTGAATGCTGGAAGTAACCACATGATCGAGATTCACCCAGCATAGGGAGGTCAGTGAACCCATCCTCCCAGAAAAGTGGAAATCCTGAGGTCTGTTTATTTGTAGCAATGACCCGAGTCCTCAAAATATGCTAGTGATGGGTCTGGCAGTAAGAGATCAGTCTGACCTGTGCACAATACCCTGATCTAAACTCTCAGAAGCTAATAGTATTTCCTATAGTCTGTTATTTTGCTTATTAAAATAAGCTTCTGATCTTTACTACCATTTTTTTCATGTTCTTGAGCCTTAGAGGATGATGATACCTATATTGTAATAACTGAGATGTCATCTTCCTCTCTGAATGGACCTGCTTTCTATCAATTAAGTGATCCATCTCAAGAAGCATAAAAATATTCATTGAAACATTGTGCACAACAGCAAAACAGCAAGAAACTACATGGCCAATAACTAAAAAATAGTTTAGAAAATTGAAACGTTAAGCTTCAATAGCATACTGGAAATCATTAAAAATATAAAAGTGCAGCATTGGGGAAATTTATTTATACATTAGTATTGTGTGAATGTTTTTGTCAAGAATCAACATCTTCTGACCCTCTTCTCCCCACGCCAGATAATTCCTGAGAGAACTAATACTAAACAAAAAAATAATAATATCCACTTATCCTTAGCTGTTGTAATAGTTTAGGGTTCAAATGATAGATTTGGGACACCCAGGGATTTGCCCCTTCCCCAAGAGCAAGTGTCACCCAGGGAGCCATCCTCTCTCTCACTGAACACTCACTTCCATCTTTATCATGAAGGTGGCTGCAACACTTCAGAGGGTGGACAGTCACCTTGGCCAATGGGTTTGGCCTGAGCATATGAAGCCATAGATCAGCACCAGCACTCTTCAGTGACAACAAGGACTGATATATACTTGGGGCACATACAGGAACCCCTGGGGATTTTTAGAAACATTTGGGCAAGAGAACTCTAGGTAAGAAATTTGACCTCTTGCGGCAAGCAATGAAGATTTGAGGTATTGAGAGTGATGTCCCTGGTCCTTCACAAGCTCAGGACCAGTAGACACATTGGTCATAGGCAGAATGGCCATCTCACCGTGGAAATGCTCTTCTTTCATGGAAGAATAGATCCATCTGGTGGCCTTGTGGGATAATCCAGTGAAGGTCTTTTTAAAAAGCCTTTTCAGCTTTAGCCACAGTTAATTTTAGAAAGCTGGCTATAAACCAGATGAAATTAATCTAAGTGCTGGAAGAACCCTCTGTTCCCATGCCTCCTTTAAACCCTCTGGCAGCGGTGACGGCAGAGGTCCCATGTTACTAGTTCAACAACACCAATGCTTTAGAACCTACTGTGTCAGAAAGGCTGTGGGATCCAAGAACAAGTAAATCACCCTCCTGTGCTTCCCAACTGAAAGACTCAGAGGAAGAATGAAGAAAATGGGGCCAAACATTGCTTTCTATTAAGAAATATCCACTAAGTTTTAATGAGCTTAGTGATTATTAAATCAGATCATAACTACATTACATTGAAACAAGTTTTGAAAAAGGGATTAGAAAAATGATATTCAGAAACACCCACTTAATAGATGACAGAGGCTAGCCAGGAGATTATGCCAATCAATAGATCATATCATTTGAATGAGAATGTGACCAGAGGAAAATAACAACTTTTTATTAACCTATTTAGGATATAGCTGAATCCATTCTGAATAGGTCTTGATATAACATTCCTTTATTCAATGATTATTAATGAAACAATTTTTGAGTGTGAGGTGCTGTTAGGTTCTGAGGACACAAAGATGATTAATGTATGGAAGTAATACCTGGGTCAGGTGCAAGAGTAGAGAGGAAAAATTATAATTCACTAACTCAATATGCCAAGTACACCTAAGAAACTTTTGACACACTCTCAGATATCTATTTAAAAATTTCAACTATGTTACATTAATAAAGCAATGAAGATCATGAGAACCAAGCAAAATCCTGGACTTCAAAGATGAACTAAGAGAAAGGACAGAGCTTTTTTTTTTTTAACAAAATTAAAAGCACAAAAGTGAGTGGTTCTGTATGTATACTATGTGTACTATATATTCTGTGATCATGTATGTAGGAATAGCTATAAACAAAAATCAACTAGAACTATTAAATGACTTTGGCCAGATCACAGGATACAAGGTAACTATGTCAAAATCAAGTTATTTCTTGGGCTGGGGATGTGGCTCAAGTGGTAGCGCGCTCGCCTGGCATGCGTGCGGCCCGGGTTCGATCCTCAGCACCACATACAAACAAAGATGTTGTGTCTGCCAAAAACTAAAAAAAAAAAATAAATATTAAAATTCTCTCTTAAAAAAATCAAGTTATTTCTATATACTAGCCATGGACACTTGGAAATTCAAAGCTAAAAATAAATATAATTATAGTCACATGAAATAATATGAAATATTTTAGGATAAATTTAAGAAGAAAGTGGGGCACAGTGGCACACACCAGTAATCCCAGAGACTCAGGAGGCTGACACAGGAGGATTACAAGTTCAAGGCCAACCTCAGCAATTTAGTGAGGCCCTAAGCAACCTAGCAAGACACTGTCTCCACAATAAATAAATAAATAAATAAGGCCTGAGATGTATTTCAGTGATAAAGTGCCTCTGGTTCAATCCCTAGAACAACAACAACAACAAAACTCAACCCACAGAGTCAGACTGAGCCGAATTCAAATTATTATTTGTACATCCTTGGACAAATTACTAAACATCTAAACCTCTCTATTTACTTTTCTGTGAAATCAGGATAACAGCATGATCTATGATATAGTGCTGTTTGGGAAACGCATTTTGCATGACACGTAACAGTTAATAAGTGTTGCCATGATTCTTAGGCCATAGCTGTGGCTCTTCATAGCACTCCTGTGAGGTAAACAGGGATGGTCTATTATTCCCAGTCACAAGGGGGAATAGAGACAGAGTGGTGACATAATTCTCTTCAATGCCCTGAGTCCCTTGGTAGCAGAGCAGGGAACAGTCCCTAGATCTTCAGGCTGCTTGTTTAGTACTCTTGGTACCGCATCATTCTACGTTGCCACTTGGAATAAAATGTCAGGGCGTGACAAAGTGGACAGTGCTCCCGAGGCAGTGAGGATGTGACCTGACAGCCAGACAGGTCTCAGGAAGCACCGGGAGCCGCGTCTGA
This sequence comes from Spermophilus citellus, assembly GCF_964194105.1. NCBI lineage: Eukaryota > Metazoa > Chordata > Mammalia > Rodentia > Sciuridae > Spermophilus > Spermophilus citellus. Next base: position 105,978,482 of record NC_138188.1, read on the forward strand.
TGTCGGGCTGCTCAGGGGGGAGTGCACAAGCCCAACCACTTCTCTTCCACAATGAAATAAGAATAAAAATTGGGAGTATGTATTTAGAAACTTCCATAGCAATTTAGCATAGCAATTCGATTTATCAAATCTAAAAATTAAAATTGTGCTTTTTTTTGAGGCTGGGATTGTGGCTCAGTGGTAGAGCGCTCGCCTAGTAGGCCTGGGGCCCTGTGTTCGATCCTCAGCACCACATAAAAATAAATGAATGGAATAAAGGTATTCTATCCAACTACAGCTAAAAAAATAAATATTTAAAAAATCGTACTTTTTTTCTTCATGTCATTTTTTTTATTTTACAAAAATATCAGTCTGTGACAAATTTGAAAACAAGAGCAGACTAAAAACCTGGTTCTTTCCCAAAGATAGTCTAAGAAACTCTTGTCTGGGAGTAGTGAGAATCCTTAGTGGTCAAGAGAAGAGACACCAAAATAGATTAGTGGGCAAGGGTGGAGAGGAAGGTGGAAAGGGCCACAGACTTTGGAAACTAGGCAGTTTCTTTATGCAAAAGTTGGGGGACAGAGAGGAGCATTTGAGCTATTTTCTGAATTACCAAACCACTTCTCAAACTAAAGTTATTGAAGACAGACCTAAATAGAAACACCGTGGCGTGGGAGATGGTGGTGAGATGGTGAGAACCAGCCACTTCCTCTTCCTGCTTTGAGTCATGTAAGCGCACAGTTACTCTTGGACTGAACCCCGCAATCCCCCAGCTCCAAAGGCCTCAGTGATTCCCATCAGACAGTGAAGGTTGGCGTAGAGCACATCAGCCACAGAGAACCAGAGGGTTAGGCACTGAATACTGGAATGTCCTCTAGAAGTCTTTTTTTGGTCCAAATGAGGTCTCTGACTATCAGAGAGGATAAGAGAGAGTCACCAGGCCTGTTACCAACAAAGATCAGGCTTTTGTAACTTGGTAGCCTGGATAAATGGGAGGTGAGTCAGCTTTTGTGGAAATATATCTAACATTTATTGCATTAGGTATAGATCCAGCTAGGTTAACAAGACATATGCATGGTTACCACATTGTATGACTTCAGTGGACGTCAGACAAAGTGATGTATTCAATTAAGCTCCACCTGCTTCCAAAATTGCCTGGTTTGTTTAAGAATGACATTCATTATAGCTTTGTAATTCAAACCATTTATGTCTGATTGAACAACCATGTACAGTACTGAATATTCTCAAACCACATAAACAAGTGCCAAGTTTTCTTAGTGTATTGCTTGAGTAACAAAGTCATCCACTGACATTTTTTGTTTTTCAGTGCTGGGAATTGAACCCTGGGCCTTGTGCATGCTAGACAAATGTTCTACCCACTCACACTTTTCTAAATCTAGGGGAAACGAGGTTAAAACATTGCTACTAGATTGGGGGGAATTAAAATGGAGCTGACAAAATTAATTTTTCCATTTTGTATGTAGTTATTGGTTCTTTCTATTGTTGCTCTTGTTATGCTCTTTGTTGTGTTTACTTTGCCACTGGCCTTGGACACTCTATTCCTACCCAAAGCCAACAGTCCTGGTTAGATGGATCTGAATAATCCATGAAGAGAGGGGCTCTCTCAATCCTAATACACAATACATCCCACAGGAGCCTCTGGATATGTCCCCACGTTCCTTCTCTCTTCTGGTATCTTGCTAGTAAAAGTGAATATTAGGCTATCACAATCCGTAAAAGGTCATTGCTAAAATAGTATCACACTTCCTTGTGTTACTAAACACGAGGCTTCTCACAAGTACAAATGTGTACTTTAAGTCATTTGGGCCAACGATGGAAGCTCATCTTGTCTTTTTAAATTTATTCTGAATTCTTCACCTTGACATTTTTACAGACTCCTTCTTAGTCCATCTGAATTCACCCTATATTCTAAGTACACATTTATATTTATGTGAAGAGACAGATGGGTGATAACTAGATACCTAATGGGTAGTAGGTAGGTAGACAGACACTTCTTCTCTGAATCCCTGATGCCTGACTGAAGGAAGGCCGTTACTACAACAGACTCCCCTGGAGGAAGTAGCAGGGTCTTAGGTATAAAAGACTAATTATAAGCTCGGGGGACAAGAGGAAAGAAATGAAATACACAGTGACACATATAGAGACACACAAAGAATCTACAAAAAACCAAAAAACAAACAACAAAAAAAAAACCCAAAATCAAAAAAAACCAAATATAAACAGACATAAGCTGGAGCAGTAGTGCATGACTGTAATCCTAGCTATTGGGAGGCTGATGGAGGAGGATCACAAGTTCAAGACCAGCCTTGGACACTTAGCAAGAACCTGTTTCAAAATTAAAGTTTTAAAAAAGGGCTGGAATGTAGGTCAGTGGCAGAGCTCTTGCCTAAAATATGCAAAGCCCTGGGTTCTAATCCCCACTACTACAAAAAACAAATAAACAAAATTAACAACAACAACAACAAAACACACATGAACTATTTTTTTCCCTCCCACATATTCCCCGGAGTTACTGAGATTGCTTTGAGCTCTTCACAAAATCCCCTTCCCTCTCCCAGTCCTTGTGGCACCTACTTGATGTGCTCTTTGCGTCCAGAGCCCTCGATGGTCTTGGCTCCCCATCGTTGATCTTTCTCAGAGATGTCATTCTACAAAAGAGCATTCAACAGAAGTGTTGGTGGGAAATGTGCCGTGCCAAGAGGGGACCCACACACACTGCTACACAGACCTCCCAGTTCCCTGTATCCGCTGCCTTCTTCAGTCAGGGTATCCCTACTATGTCTGGCCCCATGTAAAATTTAAACTGTTGAGCTCCGAAACCTTTATTCCTACTCTGCCTCCTTTGCCTGTTCTTCTTAAGTCTCCTACAACATCTCAACCCACCTGTATCACACGGTTCTACCCCAAATCCTGGATCCTAGGCCAAAGGAGACTAGATCTACCTGCTCCTCAACTTTAGCTTGGCCCATCAACCACACTGCGAAACCCATTCACACCCGTCTCCTTCCACCCTTCACACCAGCTATCAGACATGCCCTACTCATCCACCCACTGTCCTACTGATCCTTCCCACTGTGAGGACTCAGTCCCACATCGTCCTTTTCTAAGTCTCCTCAAAGGTCAGCGAGTGGCTCACATGCATGCTCATCCCTCACGCTCCTCATCGTTCAGGAAAAACTACTTTCAAACTCACCACAAAGTCAGGGTCTGTGTCCCAGTCATCACCCTGGGTCTCCACGGAAACAGATACATCATGACCCACTACAGACTTCCACATCTGAAGGTGACAGAAGATGGGAATAATTGAGGACAAAAAAGAATCAGGAGAAGGAAAAACAAAAAGCCGATATTAAACAGCCCACCAACCTAGGTGCCCTAAACAGATGAATGGATAAAGAAAATGTGGTGTATATACACAATGAAATATCACTCAGCCATAAAGAAGAATGAAATTATGGCATTTGCCAGTAAGTGGATGAAACTGGAGACTATCATGCTAAGTGAAATAAGCCAGTCCCCCAAAAATCAAAGGCAGAGGGGCTGGGATTGTGGCTCAGCCTTAGAGTGCTCACCTAGCACAGGTGGGACCCGGGTTTGATCCACAGTACCACATAAAAAATAAAGGCATTGTATTGTGTCCATCTATACCTAAAAAAATAAATATTTTTTAAAAAATTTAAAAAATCAAAGGCAGAGTGTTCTCTCTAATATGTGGATGCTAACTTACAACAAGGGAGGGGAAGACTAGAAGTTCATTGGACTAGACAAAGGGGAATGAAAGGATGGGAGGGGGAGGGGAATAGGAAAGACAATAGAATGAATTGGGCATATCTTTCCTGTCCTTATACACAGACCTAAGCTGGAGCTTGTGTCTTACATGGCCAGTGTAACTCAGCATCATATATTAACCACAATAATGGGATCCTAGTTGGAACAAGGTATACTTATTGTATGTATGTATAATATATCAAAAAATACTCTACTATCATGTATATCTAGAAAGAACAAAATTTTAAAAAGTTTTAAAAAGCCCAATGTTGGAGCTGGGGTTGTGTGGCTCAGCAGTAGAGTGCTCGCCTAGCACATATGAGGCTCTGGGTTTAATCCTCAGCACCAAATAAAAATAAAATAAAGGCATTATGTCCAACTAGAACTAAAAAAATAAACATTTTTTTTTTAAATCCCAATGTTTCCTGCCATTTTTTTCCTAGAAGAAAATAGGAGCTAAGACAAAGCAGATGAAAGTTTTAGGAAGGTACTTATGTGCAGGTAGAGGAGATGGGGTTTATTTAAGACAAGCTAATGTGGCTTGGGCTCACCTTCTCTGGAGAGAAATTCTCATGGGTGTAGGTAACATTAAATGTCCTGCGTACAAAAACAGCTGGACTCTTTACTTGTGTCCAGAGGTCAGCCAGGCAGTGGCTTACAGAGTGGTAATCAGTGAGGGAAGCTATGACATTCATCAAAGTATGCTGTCATTTCACTCTGATATCTACATGACTCCTTTCACACGACCCAAATATAAACTAGTCCAGCTCCTGGAGAAATGAAAATCTTCTACTGTCTACAACCTGATTAATTAATTATTTTGAGAATATTTTTTTCTACCATCAATGCAAGAGCTGTGCTGAGACTGGTCACTGCACAGCTGTGGGTGGTCAGAAGGGACAAGCAGCTGGAATTCCTGTATTGAACAATGCATGGGGAAGCACTATTTACTGGGAATAAATCTTTACTACTCAGTTTTTTAAAAAGTTTGATAATATTTCTAAAGAATATAAGGGATTCAAAATTAGCATGTAATAAATCCCTTATCTTAAAACATTAGGAGATATTTGATTTTTATCAGCTAAATAACCATGAAAGAGATAATCTGGAGAAGACTAGTTTGAAAGGATTCCAAGGTGTTGTTCTGCGGGGGCAGCCCCAGTGTTCCCTTGAGCCTTGCCAACTGTGCTGGAGGAAGAGCTAGAGTTGCTGTGCATTTGTGGGCTCCTGGATCTCGGTGTGAAGAGGTCATAATAGACAACGTCCATCTGCTCTGGTGGCCACTGAGGTTTCTTGACCCTCTTGTTAGCTGGCAACTTCCCTGCCCATCCTTCCCTTTTCAGACACCTCTTCCCACTGGTGGCCTCCCCCCGCGCCTCTTCACTGTCTCCCTTTACAACTGACCACTCCTAGAGCTCTCCGGTCTCTCCACCTCTACCTTCAGACTCTCCAGCTTCTGTGTCCACTTGGAAACATCATCCTTCTCTTTGAAAACCTGCTCAGGGGAAATTCCAGATAGTGTGGCTATATAATTGCCACAGGGGAGACTGGAGATGTGAGAATGAGTTATCCTAGCTGCAGGATATGTCACCACCAAGAGCAGCTCGGCCTTCCTGGCTGGGGCAACAACTGTGGACGAGGGGTGGGGACAGGTAAACAAGACCCATCATCCTACATTCTTATAATTCCTATGGCTGGTTCCTGGGCTGCTGTGCAACAAAAGGACCTCACATAGAAAACTGAAAGGAGAAGTCTCTGAAATATTCATGAGTAATAAGGAAGAAGTGAGGACCGATAGTCTCCTCCTCTTTCCAGCTGTTCCTCTGAGGCCTCGCCCTGACTCTCATCACTCTCCCACCTTCACTCATTTTTCACTTTTTGGTTGTAGATGCACACAAAACCTTTACTTATGTATGTATGTGTTTTTATGTGGCACTGAGGATTGAACCTAGTGCCTCACTCATGCTAGGCCAGTGCTCTACAACTGAGCCACACCCTCAGCTCCATTGAAATAAAGTTTCTGATACAGAGACAACTTAATATCCTTTCCCTACTGCCCAGAAATCAGAAAGATAAGAGTTTCTATATAGAAGTGGGAGACTAGGGTGAGCTGGTGAGACATGGAGCCCAGGCACAGTTGAAGCTTCACCGTGAGGCTCTTACAGTAACATCAGTGAAGCACCCGGACAATGGCAGGGAATCGCCATAGAGGACATACAGGGGGCTGGACTAGGAAATTCACAGATAGAATCTTAAATAATCTGGCAAACAACGGATTATTTCTGATTTCCTCCAAAGGAAAATAAACCCAGGGCTTAACCTAGGTAATCTGTAAAGTCCCCTTTGTTTCTGACACTCTGGGGTTCTGGGATCATAATCATAGAAACCAGCCCCAGCTGATCAGTCACCCTGCACTTGGCCCCATCAGCACTCGGTTCTCAGCACTAGTGTGCACTAGTGACTACTTCCTGATCTGTTACGTTTCCTCTGTGGGTTTCGTCTACCCACTAAACCATGGACTCTTCGAGTACAGTCTTTGTCTCCATCACCCGTGGTTCCCCCTTCCAACTCAGTTTCTAGGAGCTGCAGCCCTTAGGGTGGCTGTGGATTGTCAGCAGAAACACTTTGCTGGGTCTGGGTCTTATTGGCTCCTGAAATCTGCTTCCTGGGCTGAAACCTTTCCCTTCTCTTTGCACACCCAGGTGCTCATTCTCCACCACCAGTGCACCCAGGCCTTCTGGCCATCAAAGTTTAACAGTAACCTTGTCCCTCAACAAGAACTGAGCACCAGGTAGATTCATCTTCCATTCTTGCCCTGTGTTCCCCAAGTCTCCCACCATTCACTCAGAATACCCACCTCCACCAGCGCAAGCGTTTGATCTGAGCTCCGGGCTCCTCACGTCCACACCCGGCGCCCTCTCTGAATGCTATAGCTTCAGGGTAAGAAACTGAGTGGCTGCTTCAGTTCCGTATTCAGGTTTCCTGTCATTTCCTGTCACCCTGTCCTCACAGCTACTTCCTGAAGTTTGAGTCAGTTCCTTCTGCTTTAGGCACTTAAATTAAAAGGGTTAAATGCTTTAGTCTTTTGCAAGGTTTTGAGGATCATGAGGCAATCACAAAAAATGCTGTTTTCATTCCAAGTTTGTAATCTCATCATAGAAACAGACATTGAGCTGGAAAACCCATCAGGGAATGTCATAGATCAGCATTTGTCCTGCATAGGTGGGCAGCTGCATTTGCAGTAGTAAAAGAATTCAAAGCATTTGATGTAGGCTGTAGTAACCAAGAAAGCCCTAAAGGGAAAAGTGATTTATATGTAGATTTTGAAGATTTAAAAAATAATTCACTTCTGCATTACCCACAGCACTTCAAAATGAGACCTGCATATAGTCCATGTCTAAATAAGAATTCATCAATTGACAGGAGAGAATAACTAATGAGGGGCAAGTCAAAGCATGGAGGGAGAAAGATTCCTGGTTGTTTGGGGGGCTGTGTGGAGTCGGAGCTCACCAGGAGGATTTGGTTTCAGAGAGAATTCTGAAAGAACCAGGTGGTATCATCTGATGGTAGGACTGTCCATCCAGATCAGCTGTCCTTCCCTTTCCTCTTGAAGTCACACTTGCTCAGGTAATTTGTTCTAATGAAGTGTATCCTTTTCTACTTCAAGATCACTGCAAGTTTTGCTGTTTTTTCTCTCATTGCCTGTCAAGGGAATCTATAATTCCCCAGAGAGGCTCCTTGGACAGCTGGGGGTGGGGGTGGGGGTGGCTGACAATGACAACATGAGTAGAGCCCCAATCATTGTGGGACTTGGAGTCTTCAAAAAATAATCCTTTGTTGTTTAACCACTGAGAAGTGGCGGTTGTTTATTATTGTATCCAATTTAGCCTCTCCTAAACTTGCTCACAGGTCACGGACTCCCCAAGGGGCCCAAGCAGGACTGGAATTGGTCCACCATAGAGAAAAGGGCATCTCTGAATAAGGGGCAGAAAGTTTCTAAAGTCACTTCCAAATCTGAGATAAACTGGGTAGTTTTATTCATTTGTTCTCTCATATTTATCGTGGGGGCATGGAAGCTATTTTAAGGAAAAGTTTGTAGAAAGGGAAAAAACTTTCATTTCATTTGGAATCCTAATGTAGTATCATAATTGGAACTAACAGACCAGATATTTGACACAACATATAGGAACACAGTTCTCTGAAGAAACCACAGAGCTTACAGATGACACAAGAAAACCCATACCCCTCTGCAAATGTCTCAAGGTCATTCTTGATGATGTAGTGAGATGCAGCAGGCAGAAGTAGCATGGGCTTTGAAACTACGCTCCATTAACCTAGCTAATGTATCTTTAGAAAGGAGTCTAGCTTTTCCCAAGTAGCAACTTTATATAAAAAACATGATAATATGCCCACCTGACCTGCTTTGTGCTATTAAACTCTCCTCCCGCTACTCCCACCCAGAGGCATCTCTAGGGGCCTAATGTTTTCAAGAGTTCTTCTAAGACAGTATAGAACATGAACAGTCTAATGAATTCAATATCCTAAGACCTAGCTTTCTTGGTTCAGTATTAGGACTGGGGTCCAGCAGCTAAGGCTAGAAGGATACTTGCAGCCATTACTGATGTTGGTCAGTGAGGAGGAAGCCTGAGTATGTAGAGCTTTTTAGACTTGTAACCATTTCTGTGCAGCCCATTCCTTCCTCCCCTCTCTTCCTTCCCCCATTCCCAGTGTACAAATACTAGGTATGTAAACAACCATGTTCATACATTCACATGCACACACAAAACTACTCAGTCTGAAAATAATTTTATTTTACAATTATTCAGGAAAGTTCCTGGGATGCTGTGACCAAGATTTAATCACCACAGAGCAAAGATTGTGAACAGATTAGTGATCCCTCCAGTCTCCTCTCTTCCATAGGTAGGGAGAATAGGCAGGGGACATATCTTGAATATAATAAGAGAATCACAAACTAGTAAGGGTGTGTGAGGAGAGAGAGGTGGCAGAGAACAGGCACAGATGGAATTTCCCCTGGCTGTCGTTCTTAGGTCTGATTTTAAATATTTTGTCTCTCTATATTCTCTTTCCTCTTGCCTCAGCCCTCTGGTCCACAGAGGTAGGTGAGTATGGGGCTGGGAAACTGGAATAACTGTTGCCAAGAGCACTGGAGCTGAGTGCTTCAAGAGGTGCAGCGTGGGCATCACGCTAGTCACCCCTGGGCAGGAAGTCAATGCCCCACCCTGCACTGGCCCCTGCTGGCCCCTGGGCATATCTCAGGGTCCATAACTGAAGCACATACGAGTAACTGGAATGATAAGAATCTGAACACTGTTGTCCACAGCCAGTTCTTCTTGCCTTTCAGGGAAAGGTATCGGCCACTTAATACATTGTAGAAATACACTACTATGGAGGCCAGTCAGTCTACGTGTGATCAAGGGCATAGACAATGGGTGCTGTCCTTATAGTCCAGGACCACAACTTTCCCTCCAGTGGAAGAACAGTCAGGGGAAAAGATGCTGTCCCCTTCCCCATGATAAGTCCCTGAGGAGTTCTTCAGCTCCCATCCTATTCAGCAAGACATCTAATCACATGTCTATGAGGCTATTTGTTTATTCTCTAGAACTGTTTACTTTCCCCCTGAAGCAGGAGAAAATATAGACCAATGAAACAAAAAGAGCTATCAATCAAAATAATATTGAAATTCAAATTATTAGGTTTATTAGGACCATTCTCTTGACTTGGTTGAAAGACATGTCTCAGTATCTCATAAGACCACAGAACATCAGGACCTGCAAAACTCTGAACCAACCAACTGTGAGGCGCCTCTGATTAAGCAGAGTGTTTGGGCCCTGGGCAGTAGAAGAAAGCACACTCTCCAGTCCCCGAAGTTCCAACCTGTCCTCATTCCACCGTTTTTGCAGGCACTTTTCTTGGAGAGGCGGAGAGATGATCTGTAAATGGGAAGACTGTTCCACTGGAATAGATAATTATGGCAATAGAGGTGAGAGACTTCCAAGTTCTGAGGGGTATGGTCCAAAAAGTGACAACTAAGTTTATAGGTGTCCTGTGAAACACAGAACAAGTAGAACATGAATCATCAGAAAGTAGATGGCTGCCAACAGTGGCACTCTGGTTCGTGAATGACAGAGTGACCGCAGGACCCGCTTCCATCCAGCACCACTCCGAGTCTGAAAGAAAAACCTGACAGTCAGAGAGTTTCATCATAAAGGGCTATGTTTTTCCCTTCCCCTTTAATCATGCAAGTTGGCAAATTCCACCAGGGTCCTCTAAGTCTTCTGCACCCTCTACTCTTAGAGACGTCACCTGCTCAGTGGCTAGTCTTCTATATACTCTCTGCTTGACTCTGGACCCTCAATACTGGCAGCCCTGAGAGCACACCCTCTCTGCATTGTCCCTTCTTACCCTTCGACAGCTGTTGCTCGTGATATCTAGTACGAATGACTGCTCCTGAGTGCCACATGAGCCAATGATAGGAGTCCGGGAAGAATCCCATTCGTTGTGTTCCAGCCTGTGTAAGGAAAAAGAGGCACAGTATGGGTTCAGAGCATGAAAGGCTGGTTGGGGAAGTCTTCCTGGTCACCCAGCCAGAGGTAGCTCAGGGGATCTGCAGCATAGGCTGCTCTGCAGTGCCTGGCTCTAGAGCAGTAAAGGTGATACTAACTACCAGGAGTCGACTGTCTACTATGTACCAAGTGATGGCTCAGATGCTTTGGAGTTGGTGGAGTGACCTGCCCCTGGGAACACAACCAGCAAGCAGTGGAACCAGAATCCAATATCCAGTTTTTGTTTTTTCCACTACACACATCTGATTCAGAGAAACTTATCATATTTTCTTTTTCACTTATTAAAGGCTAAGAGGCAAAAGCATATTAAATTTTTCTGTGAGGTTCTTCAAATTAAATTGCACTGGCAGCCTCTACTGCTTCCGGCTTTATTTTTGCTGATTTGCTTATTTATTTCATACTGGAACTTCTCCATTTAAGGAAGAAGCTGCCATCACTCACCCAATGGTCTCTTGAGGAAAATGAGAATTGTGGTGAGAGCACATCTGATCAAGCATCTGCCTGTTAACTGGGTGGGCGGGAGGGAATGCTGCTCTCCTCATGCTTCTTCTTCCTGGGGGATATCTATCAGCCTAACACTCCTGGCTTCTCTAAACAGGTCACATTCTTCTCCAGGAGAGAAGGAATACCTGAATCTGATCTGTGAGTTTGGAAAGAGATCCTGAGCATGCGCAGCCTTGCTCCCTGCCCCCCCCCCACCTGCTTTCCTCTTGAGCCCCAGGATGACTGCAGAATACACCTTCTGTATGTTTGATCCTCCATGAAGTATGTTTCTCAGAGGCAGCCTTGACCCGGAACTGCATGTTCTATTACTCTGGAGGCAAGTCAGTTAGGCTGAGGGAGGATGGGATGTCCGTAGGTATTGTTGAGCCAACAGTGTGGGCTGCTTTTCAACTGCAAGGCCACTGAGTTCCCCATGCACTACAGAGTACACGTGTGTGGTCCCTAAGACTTTAAAGTACTTGGCCAAGGTGGTAAGCACTTAATTAGCTATCCCAATTTCCAGTCTACATCACAGCCAAAGAGGGAACTATGAGGGGCTGGGCTTGGATTACGCAGCTCATCCACAGGCTCAGGAGTCGCCCTGTGCTATGCAGTCTCAAGTTGCCTTGGGTAGGTAAATTACGCATTAGGGGGATCCACCTCCACATGGGCCAGGTCTTACAGGTCTAAGCAATTCCACAGCAAGTAGAAGAGAAATAGTATAGGTAAAAGGCCTGAAAATGCTGGGCAGAGACAGCAAGACAACCCAAAGCTGTGCTGTGCCTCCACCGAGCCACCTTTAAAGCTGCACACCAAGGCCCACATGGATGCTAAATATTAACAAGCTGTGAATATGCTGAGTGGGAAAAAAAGGGATTTCAAATAAGACCCGCTCCCTGGGCTGCCTCTTCTGACACTTAAGCTTTTCAAGAAGGCATTTGAACACAAATACAATGAATTTCCACCCCAGTTAACAGGCAGATGCTTGATCAGACATAACATAACCCCAGACATAACACAAGAGCCTACTTTTAATGTTTCTTTCCACATAAAAGGACTTCCAGCGACAAATACTTGTAGTCACTTCACCCTCTCATGCATAGTGATTCTCTCAACTAGTGAGCTGGTAATAATGAATACGGGTTCCGTAGTCCCATCCTTTCCAATCACATATTGTGCAAATTATTCCCAAGAAGCACAATTCATTCTGTGATTCCAATGTTTTGAGTATGGCAAGAGCAGAATCTTCTACAGAGAAAGTTTAGTCTGTGACTGGGAGAGGAAGTGCAGGCTTAGGAAGTATCATTTGCTAATAAAGTTATTTAGTTTTAAAAATCAGCTTTATAAAGTGGTCTTTTCCTCTTCTATTATGTTTTAATCTTTAAAAAAAAATGACTTCAATTGATTCAGATCTCAGATAAGGAATGGAGGTTGTTGTTGATTTGGCCCTCTGAAGAACCCAATACCCACATTATACAGTTATTGTGGGGATGCAAAATACTTTTCAAAGCTTACTTCATATCATAGGATTGGCAGATTTTGTTATTGTTATTGTTATCATTATTATTATTATTTTCTAAAAACTGCTTTGGAAAGCATGGCCCTCCTTGACTCCAAAAGTAGTGTTCTTTTGGGTGACCACAATATGACTCTACACTCACTGCAGCACCTATCTCCTAGTGAGGGTAAGATCATAATGAATCCTGAGTCTGGCCATGCAAATACTCATGAATGCAATGAGAAAAGGTCAGAGGCTGCCCCGATTCAACTTTACCTTCGGATCTGCTCTTCAGCCAGAGAGAGGGCATTCTCTGCAGCTATTCTTTGGTCTCGTTCTTCTTCCAGCAGCTTTCTTAATTCATTCACTTCCTGTTTGGTATTGCACAGCTGCTCCTGGGCTTCAGAAAAGCTTCAAAATAAAAGGGAAACAGTGAGCATCATTAGATGCAGAACAGCAGGAAAGTTTATAGAAGCTTCTCTGAACATAAACACACACACACACACACACACACACACACACACACACACACATATCTTAAAAGCACAGCTGATGAGAGATTAAATGAAACTGCAGAAATAGCTTCAGGATGTCTGAGGACTGACAATATCTTTCATTTCAATGCCACAGTATTTGTTAGGGGTGTTGCTATTTGGCTTTATAAACTTTTCACACATACCATTTGTTACTATTTAATTCTTACATCATTTCTCTGAGGCCAAAAAGATAATAAGGCACAATATGGGCCGGGATATAGCTCAGTGGTAGAGTGCTTGCCTAGAGTGTGTGAGGTCCTGGGTTTGATCCCCGCACCACTAAATAAATAAATAAGACATATAGTCATATGGTGGACCACAGTACAAGCTAGGTGACTGCCTGACTTCTGTGCATTTATGTATGCCCAGGAAGAGTCCTGCTCCCCTACCTTTGCTGTGGCTCCCTTGCTTCCTGAGGATCACTCTTTCTGTAAACTCCATTCTTTTCCTGGGGAGCTCCTGGAGCAACATTTACATGTGGTAGCCCCTAGAAGAAGAATGAGCTTAATAATTCAGTAATGAAAGCATTTATGAAACTCTGTTTGTAAAAAATGAGTTCTCAGTTTTTACAAGTAGAGTTTGGAGAGAAGAAGAAATTTTATACAAGTAGAAAATGGGAGAGAATGAGAAATCCTGGACAGGAATAGTCTCACAATTCTCAAGTGCAGGTTAAGAAGTGAGAATCTGCTCTGGTAGATCAATCACCTCCCTAAAACCCTTGTCTCTTCCTTAGCTTTCTCCTCACATTCTCATTTTTTAATTTATCTTCTTGCAAGTTTAAACCTCACCATAAATGTCTGCTTTCATCTAGTGGGGCTCATGGATTTCCAGAACTCTGGTCCCTCCCTTGCTTGTGAACTCTCCAAGCCCCTTCTGTGTGTCTGATGGAACTCATATGAATTCTCAGCCTCCACGAGCTTCAAAACCACATTCTTTCCACGGCCTCCACAGTTTTGCCTGTTTTGTCTCCCAGGTCCTCCTACAGTTTTCATATTTCTTAAAGCAAAATCCATACTTTTGGAGGGCCCAAGCCTGTCATTACTGTTTCCCACTCAAGTTTTGATTTCTCTCTCACTGTCTCACTCATCTTTTTTCTTCTATTCCTTTCATTCTGTAGTTTTTCCTAGACTTTTTTCCCATTTCCTTTACATTCTCCTCTTCTGCCCCACTGACATCACTCCTACCTGTGTAAGCGTCTTTGAGGCTGCTCTTTATGCTTTACCACTTGCCCTCAATTTCCTAGTACTTCTTCATTCTCACTTCCTTCTTACTCACCGCCTGCAGATCTTGGACCTGCTTCTCCAAGACTGCACAGTGATTAAAAAGGTCAGTGTAGTGCTGGTGGTTCTCACGAAGACTCTGATTAGTATCACATAGCTGAATGGAGAGGGTGTTTTTCTCTTCAAGGAGCTGAGAGAACTGAAACACAAATGAGGATAAGTGCCCTTCCACAGAACCATTTTACCATAGCACTGCTGGGTTTTTAAGGATCAAATTTTTAAGTGCATGTCAAAGTGAGAAAATGCCTAGTTGTTTCAACCAAGAAAATACAATTATTCTGGAGGAGTAGCAGGGAATTTTTTTTATTGTTTTAATGGTGCCTAGAATATTGACTGAAAAACCATGAAACAGAAACCCAAAAATCTACTAGGATAAGCTATCCCAGGAATATAAGAGGAGAAAGGAAGGCAATAGGTTGGGTCCAAGTTAAACTAGTAATAAATGACTACAATCCCAAATTCAATATAGCTAGAAAGAGCACTGTCACTTAAAAATTTGTACAATAATATTACTGGACAGATTCTTCAATACCACAGTACCAAGAGAATAGAGTAAAATATCATAAGCTGGATGTGATGGCACGTGCTTGTAATGGCAGAAGGATCAAATATTTGCAGCCAGCTTTGGAAACTTACAAGACCCTGTTTCAAAACACTAACAATAAACAAAACAAAATGGGAAGGGGATGTAGCTCAGTGGTAGAGAACCCCTGGGTTTAAACCCCGGTACTAACAAAAAGAATAGATAATTATAATGTGTGTTAGGTATAATATGTTAGAAGTGAAAACAGAATAAATCCAAACACACCTAAAGACATGCAAATAACTACACTGGGAGCATTGATTTTCACAGATTCAACAGTCAAATCAAACAATATTTTAGAGAAAATAAATTGTTTTTTAGAGATACTTGGGGGGGCATTTGATGCACACATAAAATTAAAACAAGAGAATTACACATACTTATAAAATTACTTATTAAGCTAAAATTTGCTCTTTACTTTTTACTTTATGTGGTTCTGAAGAGCAAGTCTCAGCTTATAAAGCACTTTTACAAGTATAATCTTATTTGAAAGATGTAGAGAAAGGACTTCTGTCCTTGTCCACAAATGGTTAAAAAAAAATGAGTAGTGATTTGTCCAAAGTTGTGTGGCTGGCAGATGTCAGACCCTGGTTCAATGTGGTTCTTGATTTCAAGTCTAGAACTCTTATCTACTACCTGATAAATCCAATTGGAGGGCCCAGCAAGGGACGTTAAGAAAGTCGTGGGTACCTGCAGTTGTGGACTGGTATTAGTAAAGAAAAGTATATAAATATGTGAGAGGCAATATGGATTTGAAGACAAAGTAATGAGAACAATGACAACTATAGACAGAGGGAGTAATGCAATCTTCTAACACAGGAGAAAGAAAACGTCCCTGGCCACAATGAATAGTTCAAATTATACCAAACATACGCACAAATAAAAACCAAACAAGACAAAAACAAAAACAGAAAAACCCTTCATATTGAAAAAAATCCTCATACTTTTCCCTTAGCTGATATAAAAGAGGAAGGAAAAGGCCTGCAAAATTCACTGGAAGCAAAAACTCCCACAACTGGAGAAACCAAATTACTTATCAGTAATATGCCACCTCCTAATGTTTGCAATGCTTGGTCTAGAATAAACACAGTGCCTTTAGTTTAGGGCTGGCACCATGATCCAGGGACTGGAGTCCTTTTATTGTAAATATGGTTTTTTTTTTTTTTTTTTTTTTAAGAGAGAGTGAGAGAGGGGAGAGAGAGAGAGAGAGAGAGAGAGAGAGAGAGAGAGAGAGAGAGAATTTTTAATATTTATTTTTTAGTTCTCGGTGGACACAACATCTTTGTTGGTATGTGGTGCTGAGGATCGAACCTGGGCCGCACGCATGCCAGGCGAGCGCGCTACCGCTTGAGCCACATCCCCAGCCCTGTAAATATGGTTTTGTTGGAATAAAATCACCTCATTTATTTGTGTATTGCTGCTTTTGGACTACAACTGCAGAGAATCATAGATACACTGTCAGATCTACAAATCTCAAATATTTACTCTTCTAAGCCGCCAAGGAACAGTTTGCTGACATCTGCTTATAAGCTACTATATTTCATCATGTCCCCATTTGGGGGAATGATATAGACTAAAATTATCATTATTTATCCCTCTTACATTTTAAAATATTGAGAATATTTTTACAGTACACACAGATATCTAACCATGCCGGTAGAAACATCTAAGAAAAGAATGAGGGCAGTGGCTTTAGAGAGAGATCATTTTATGCTGACCATCCATCTAGGCCACTGGCTTCTAGGGCCCCAGAAACAATTCTCCTAGTTAGTTGGGACCAATTTAAGAGTGAGGGTAAACTCAAGGGACTGTAAAAACTTCAAGAGAGGCCCCTATGTACATCCTTAACACCTAACACACAACTAGACTCATAGCAGGCAAATAATAGTTCCCTGTTAATGAATCCAGGCTAGGTAGGTAGGTACCTTCTAGCTGAGTTCTAAAAGAGCTGTTTCTCACCCAGAATGATAATGACCTATAGCAGTGTTTTTTGTACTTTTAGTGGAATTATATCTCAATAAATCTGTCAAAAAATACAACTTTGATTGTAACCCATAGGCTCGCACATACATTTAACTGAAACATAAGTTCATCTATATTATAAATAAATATTTTTATTGATTTTCTCTCAAAGAACTCTAGCTGCACTATTTGTCTTAGCTCCAAACTGGAAAAACCCAAATGTCTTTCAAGAATAGAAGAGAGAAATTACAGTATAACACAATACTGTACAGCAAAAGAATGAAAAAAAAAATCACATTATATTCAACAAAGTGGATCTCACAAAATAAATGAAGCCCCACAACAGAGAAGTTACGACTCCACTCATATGTAGTTCTAAGGTGGGTGGTAGGGAATAGAAGAGGGCACAGGGCACTTCTGGGGTTCTGGCACATTTTGATTCTTGATCTGTGTGCTAATCACATAGCTGTGATAATATATCACACTACACCTGTGATCTGATGCTTTTCTATGTTTTACTTCAATCAAACATTTAGAATTGTTTTAGTTGCTATCCACCAAAATGATTGCATCTTTTCAAATACTCCTGAATTCCAGTTTTAACATTGTCCTAGAAGACAAATACTCAGAGACAGTCATGGTCAAATGTTTAGAGGTCAAATGTTTGAGCAAATGTAAGGATTGAGATGGGAACTAGCTCACTGCAAGAAGAGGGGCTATAGACCTATTCTGGAACTTCTGGAATATCTGACAATCTGGAAGGGAAACTGGGTGGCAGCTGCTCAGAGTCCCTCTGAAACTCACATACAAATGTCCCCAACAAAGGGGGATTTGCAATTTCACCAGTTTGTTTGGATCCACTTTTTAAAAATGCAGTTTTCTCTACCTAAGTTAATAGTATTAGTTTCTGACACTTTAGTAACAATTAGTTGAATTTAACACCATCTAATGAGTATGTTCATCTTATGGCATGCACCGTGCTTTTCCACAAAGAAGATCACATTTGCTTCACAATGACCTCCTCTTAACACCTTAGGTAAATTACTGTATTATACTGGGCCTTTTTCCTCTTCTGTGAAAAGAGCCTACTGATTTTTACAATTTTTGACCCCAGACTCTTGGTGAACTGATGAGAAACCTATGCGTAACCCATTGTGCATACATTTTGAGGCATATACACTCTCCTTGAAGCCAATCTCTGGGCTCCAGAGTCTGGTCTCTTAAATCATTTCTAACACAGACTCTTAACTGGATTCTGAAGAAGGCAGGTAGGGATTGAGCCACTGGAGAACATTTCTGACTAGTCAGAAAGCAACAGAAGGATAATTATTCATAAAAGATGAGGTAGGGAGTTACCCCAATGTTACTAACAAGTGATTCGGGAGGGGAGATGATGCTGGGAGGAAAGCTTCCTAGAGTAGTTGCCTTCTTTATTCTTACTGTATGGATTTTTCCAAATCATCCTCAAGGACTGTCTCCTCTCCAAGGGCACAGAAAAGAAAATGGTCCTGTGTCCAGTACTTTGGAATAAGCAACCCAGGTTCTGAGAAAGTTGTGCTACAGCTGGGAGCCTACGCTGAATCAGCTTCTACTTACCATCTTGCTTCTAGTCATTGGAAAAAGAAACCAAATTCCAATTAGCAGCAAACACTTACCTTGCTGTTCAGTTGCTGAATTCTTATTTCTTTTTGGTGAATTTCCTTTAAGCTGTCATTGAGCTGGGTCCTGAGAAGTTCTGTCTCATAAACTAGGTTTTGTGATCCCTCAAGGGAAGTTGATGTCTGTGGGGATGCCTGCCAGGATACAAACATTGATGAAATTTTCTTCTAAGATTTCTCATGCTTAATTCCTTCCCTCTAGAAACCCTGCCCACCCCACAGAAAGTCATAAGGTAGCTCGCCTAATAGTGGCAGATGGGCACTTAACTTATATGAAGCTGATGTTTTCTGGTAATGGTAATTTCAATCAACACTGATTCCTCACCTGTCTTTGGTATTGTGCTTTGAGGGTCTGAGTCTGGGATGAAGACCTGAATTCCCTTAAAAGATTCTGCAGGTGACTGAGCTGCTGATCTTTATCTGAGATAGCCATAAGGTACTGCTCCTTCATTCTCCTCTCATGCATTTCCCAGGAACTCTTCTCCATCCTAGAAAACAAAACAAAACAAACAAACAAACAAAAACCCCATGGAACAAGGATAGGTAAAAAACATACTCATGAGTAATTACTTGTAAATAATTCTATATTTAAAGCCATTATGAGTTCTTAGACATGAAATAAAGAAAATATATAATCAGTGAAATTTATGTTATAAACATAAACATGCAACAAATTGATGCAGAACTAAAAAAGGAATTCCAACTGGCTGGCCTGGACTAAATTCACAGAGAAGCTGGCATTTGGTCTGGAACCTGTATAATGAATTGGGTTTCCAAAATGGGAAAAGTGTTCCAAGTGCAGGAAAAAAAACTAATTAAGCAAAAGGCACTAAGCAAAAGTTTGAATTACAGAATGAATTTTAAAATTGTGGGATGCAGTACTAAAGTACATGTGTTATAAACAAGAATGGAGAGAAATGAGGTCAGGCCATGTAGGACACAGGAAACCATTATAATTGATAGCAGGGCAGCACCATGATAACATCATGGCTATAAGAATGCAATTGCAGGAGAGGATGTGGAGAAAAAGAAACACTTTTACACTGATGGTGGGACTGTAAATTACTACAGCTACTATGGAAATCAGCATGGAGGTTCCTCAAAAGTCTAAGCATAAAAGCACCATATGACCCAGCTATACCACTCCTTGGCATTTATCCTGAAGAATCAAAGCCATACTACAAAGATACAGGCATACCCATGTTTATAGCATCACGATTCACAATTGCCAAACTATAGAACTAGCCTAGGTCCATCAACGGATGAATGGTTAAAGAAAATGTGGTATATATACACAGGAGTTTTATTCAGACATAAATAAAATGAAATTACATCATTCGCAGGAAGATGATGGAACTAGAAATTATTGTGTTAAGTGAGATAAGTCAAACTCAGAAGGTTAAGGGTTGTAGGTTTTCTCTCATATCTGGAAGCTAGAGTGGAAAAGGAAAAGAAAGATAGGGGTGGATCTCATGAAAACCAAAGGGAGATCAGTAGAGGAAAGGGACCAAGGAGTGGGAGGTGGGGATTGATGAGTAAGTGATACTGGCCAAATTTTTTTTTGTTATATTGTGTATTGTATACATGTATGAATATGTAACAACAAATCTCATCCACTATAATCCACCAGTAAAAAATGTAGGGAAAAAAAGGGAACGCAGCTGTAGACTCTGAAGGACTTGGGATCAACAGCTGGCTCCACAATACACTAGGAACAGACTCTGAGTAAGAGGTTCTTAATTCCTCTGGGCCTCTTCAATAAAACAGAATAAACTATCAACTCCTTAATGTTATCATAAGGATTAAATAAGATACTTACTATGTAAAACTCATCAAGCATAGAGCTTGGCACATACTGAACACTCAATAAATATTTGCTGCTGTCATTTCTATTCCCTGAATTTGGCCAAAAGTAAGGCTTCTATTTGACCCCAGCTATTTTCCTTTAGAATTTGTAAAAATAGTCTCTCTACCATACACATACACACACAATGGAATATTACTCAGTCATAAAAAGAATAACTTTATGACGTTTGCTAGTAAATGGATGGAATTGGAGACTATCATGCTAAATGAAATAAATCAATCACAAAAAAAAACAAAGGGCAAATTTTTTCTCTGATATGTAGAAACTAACCCACAATAAGGTGAGGAGGAGAATAGAAGTTCAGTGTATTAGACAAAGGGGAATGAAGGGAAGGGAGGGGAGATAGGAATAGAAAAGACAGTGGGAAAAATATGACATAGCCTTCTTATATACATATATAAATATGGTATAGTAAATCCCACCAGAAGACTGGTGCCCTAATTAGAATAAGATATATTCCATGCATGTATAATTTTATCAAAATAGATTCTACTTTCATGTATAACCAAAAAACTCCAATAAAAATAAATGTTTAAAATGTATGTTCTGGAGAGGGGGGAAAAAGGCCATGAACTGTAAGATTCCAATTATAAAACATTTTCAAAATGACAAAATTATAGAGATGGAGGACAAATTAGTAGTTGCCAGAGATTAGGGATTCAGTGCAAGAGGGCGGAAGGGGAGAAGAAAATGTGACTATAAACTAGTAGCACTAAGGACATACTTGTAGTGATGAGCAGTTCTACTGTCTGGGTTGTAGTGTTGTTTACATGGTGTCTTTACATAAGTGACAAAACTGCACAGAACTACACACACACATATTCAAATAAGTGCACATAAAATTGGTGAAGTCTGAAGAAGACCTGTAAATGGTACCAATGTCAATTTCCTAGTTTTGATATTGTACTATAGTTATGTAAGTTTGCTATCTTCAGAGGAAACTGGGTAAAGAGTACACAAGAGCTCTCTGTACTAGTTTTGCAACTTTCTATAAATCTATTATTATTTCAAAATTAAAAGTTAAAAGAAAGTGAAATAAAAAGGGTCAAATGCAGGGATCATCATACCTGAGCTGATGCAGCTCATGCTGCCAGGAGAGGTTTTCCTGCCTGAGTTCTTCTTGCATAATCTGGAATGTTTTTGTCTTATCTTGATAGTCCTGAAGTTGAGCCTTCAGCGGACGTAACTCAATGATCTCTTGATTAATCTGTAAGTACTGCTGCTGCAGATTCTTCAATTCCTTCAGCTTTAACCAAAAGGAAAGTTAAAGGATGACTCATCACATCTCATTCACCAAGCTAAGTCATCAGTAGCTCTCCCACTAGTCAAGTCAGACATGGCAACAGACTACCAGCACCTGATACATCACCCACTAAAACGTAACACTACAGCAAGAGTCTCTAAAACGGTGAAACACACACAGCCATGCTGTTGGAAATCAACCATGGACAGCCATCAAGGCTGGAGACCATTTCAGCAACTTCCTCTCCATACCCACCCTGCTCCCAGGATTCTAAGTTGATTCCAGAGTTATAACTCTGACATGGGATAGACTGAAGGGACCTACCACTTCACTGTGGGTAGTTACACCCTAGAACAAGAAGCATAAAGACTGATTGGTGGGCTGGAGATGTGGCTCAGCGGTAGCGCGTTCGCCTGGCATGCGTGCGGCCTGGGTTCGATCCTCAGCACCACATACAAAAAAACCCAAAGATGTTGTGTCTGCCAATAACTAAAAAATAAAATATTAAAATTCTCTCTCTCTCTCTCTCTCTCTCCCTCTCTCTTAAAAAAAAAAAGACTGATTGGTTTTCCATGTAGTGATGTGTCCTGGGTTAGGCTTCCAAACTTTCTTACATAGACATCAATTTGAACTTGATTAGCTAATGTTAAGAAGGCGGTGCAGTCCAGTGGTTAAGAGCACTTAGGCTCTGCAGTTGCATGACCTACTATTTCTTGGATGTGTGACTATACAAATGCTCCTCATACCCTCTAAGTCGTAATTTCCCTCATCGGTTAAATGGAGATATAGTACTTTTTTCATTAGGATAGGAGCATCCAGTGAAAAAATTAACACACTTCACATGTAAAGTTAGTGATGATGATGATGATGACGATGAAGGACTTGGTTTTATATTCCAGGTATATTTTCAAACTCTTTATCCCCCAATACTCATTAAGTCTTTTTTTTTCTCTTTTTTTTTTATTGGTTGTTCAAAACATTACAAAGCTCATGACATATCATCTTTCATACATTTGATTCAAGTCTCATTAAGTCTTAATAGAAATAATGTTAGGACATCTGGGCAAAGACAAGAACCTAGACACACACTTCTTTCACCTTCTCAAAAATGTGATTAGCATTACAATACAGGCATTTAAAAAAATATTTTTAAAGCATACAACACAAGAACAAAAGACATCAGAAAAGTCAGCAGCGACACATTTTGGAAGCTGAAAAGCAGATGAATAAGTGGTAACTGACTTAGATCTGAGAAAGCTGAATCTTAAGCTGGCAGTAAGAAAAGCCAAGAACCAATACAACTTACTCTGCAGAATCTTCAAAGGCTCAGGAATTAACAGCACCAGGTACTTCTGGAAAAAAATGGTGATGGGGGTCGGAGGAAGGTGGTAGCTGAGATAAGGAGGATTAGATGAAAGCTGCTTAAGAAACAATTTCATCTCTAGATCCCCTCCTCAGTACCACTTTGTGTTGCTCTAATTGACAACACTGAGCTTTATTCTCTGGAGAAGGTAAAGGAAGTATCTCTGGACCATGGAACATCAGGCAAGTGGCAAGTAAGAATACTATTCCAAAACAAGAATAATTAAATGTATGTTTTATGAATGCTTATAGCCTTATCTCCAGCTCAGCTCGGAGAGTGCTTGTTTACATCCATATAGAAAATGAGAAGCTCCCTCTCAAAAATCTGAGGTTGCCAGATACCAACTTGGGGAACTAACACAAATAGGCTCAACAAGATCACCCACACAATGAAACTCACAGGTGGTAAGCTCTACCTATAAGCTTTTTAGCCCCTACCCATACACATGAAAACCAAAGTTTAACCTTCACCTAAGGAATGGCTAACATTAAGGGATTAAAAAATCTACCACAAGTTAATTTGGAAGAGATAAGAGGGGGAAAATGTAATGTACTGAAAGATTTAAGAGAGAATATTGAAGAGACATTGAGCAGAAATTAAAAATTATAAAGAAAAGCTCATTATAACAAAATGCCAAACAAAACAAAAGCAACAAGCCAACCTATCACCATTATCACTGGAGAGAGATAAGTTAGAAAATCTATGAGACAAAGACAAAAATTCCTTAGAAATTAAGAACATATTGGTAAAAGTGAAAATTTGATCCTGAGGCCAAGTGATAAAGATGAAAAAAACATCTTCCCAAAGTGTAGCCAAACGACTGAGTTGGTTGATAAAGGAAAACAGACCCACCAAATCATGTTATCATAAAAGTTCATAACAGGGGATAGAGTAATAAGGGAAAGGAGAGAAAAAGGGATAAAGAGGAGTGGGAGGGAGGAAACAGATCACACACAAAAGGCCGGGAATTTGAATAGCTTTAGACTTGTAAACCATAGGCAACCAACCAGCCTCTTCATGATTCTGAAGGGATATTATTGTCAATCTAGAATTCTATACTCACCCAAACTATCAATCAGGTATGGGAGAAGAAAAAACATTTTCAATAAATTTACTCCCATGTATCTTTTCTTAGGAAGACACAGAATGATTTCACAAAAGCAATGACACAAAACCAAGAAGAAATAGGATGTAAGAAACAGGAGATTTCAACAAGTGAATCACTTTGGTAAGTACAAAGAAAACTAAGAAACAACAAAAACAAAAACACAGTTATAACGCTAGGAAAGACAGATGATGAGGAAAATATAAGTAATGCATCTCAATTCTAATAGCATTTTTAGTCATAAAAATACTGAATTGATTTAACAGAAATTAAAATTAAATTACAATAAGAAAATAGATAAGGGGTTGTACATTGAAAAATGTGCACACATACTGTGAAAACAGAGGGAATAAAGAAAGTTAAAACTTGTTAGTGTGAAGAAAGTCGACAGTTAATGCAACAAATGAAAAGTCAAAGTGCAATATAAGCACAATATTTAGACACTGAGGAAATACCAAAGAAATATGCTTAAAGGTTGAAAGCATATTGCCTCAGGAGAAGAAATGAGATTGGAGGTGCTACTCTTAGCTTTTCCCACCAAACAACTATAGAACGTAAGAGAACTTAGAAAAATTAAATATGTCCATGTGTAACTTTATTTTTAAATAAAATATTTAAAAATATTTGCTTTGATTTAAAGCAAAAATATATTACTTATACATTCCATTCACTCCTCCAGTCTAGCTGGAGGAGTTTCAATGTTATCCTCAGAATAGATCAAATCATCAGAAAGCTGTGTGTCTATAAAACACCTTGTTATATTTATTAAAGAGAAGTAAAGGTTGTTTCACAACTATACAGTGTTCTCTTTATAGGAAAACATTACATATTTCTTCAATACTTAAAGAGTAACTATAATTATCTAGAGCAGGTAAATTTTCTTTCTTCCTTTCTCCTAAAATAGGGACACTGAAATTTAAGCATATGGCTTTGAGTCTATCTTTCTCATCACTGCCAGAAAGCTCAGAGCCAATTAACAGCCCATCTTTCTAACAAAGGTTATAGAACATTGTGACTTCTTGGGGCACTGACCCGAGTGGATTTAATCCTGGTTTAATCTTTCACCGTCCTATATTTTCTCTTCCTTCTCAATACCTTTTATCTTTAAAAAACCTGTTTATATCTTTCTATGCTTCCTCATGACATTTTTAGAATGAGGTGAACAGAGATAAATAGATACAGGCACCTCCAAAGATGACTAAATGCATCATCAGAATATGGGAAAGTCTTAAGGAAGTGTGGATAGTTATAAAAACTGTAGAATCTTTCAGAGTAGTTATAATGTCCCAGTAGAATCCCTGGGGCTAATTTCTCACCATTTGAACCTTCAGATTTCATTTGGGAAAACATCCCCCACTGACTAATAAATAAATGAAGGAACCAAAGTAACTCAAACTTCTCTCAATCCTAAATCATCTCTGGGTGGTCCTGATATTGAGTGTGAGCAAAGGGGATAAACTGCTGACCTACGCTGAATGTTTAACACTGATTCAAATGAGATATCCTGGGCTGGGGGTAGCTCAGTAGCATAATGTGCACTTAGCATGCATGAGGCCCCAGGTTTACTCGCCAGCACCCCACCACCACCAAAAATCCATATTTATTCCACATATAGTGATTGAGAATCTTCCAAATTAGATATTTGAAAAAGAAGAGTTGATGGATAGTTAATACATTCTGAAAGTATACAGCAAGTCCTCCAGACTGCAGCTGACCATGTATGAAGTGTTACTAAGTCAGACTATCAAGGCCTTTATGTAATTTATAAACCTACCTGGGCTTTATGATTCTCTCATGGCAGATATAAAGGTGTCCAAGTTCTCAAAACTTTCCCTAACTTCCCTAAATAAGAGTTTACACAACAGAGAAAACAATGGTGTTTTCGGTAAGAAGCACAAATATAGAAGATGACTATTAATTGTTGATTATCCTCTATTTGGTTAGCCCCATGCTAAATACCATAAGATGTACAAACATGTATAATGTGGGAAGCCATTTCTGACACGTGATTGGGTGGCTCCCGTTAAGGGTCTGAGGCACTCTGGCTGTGTCGGAGCTTTCCCGGCCCTTTCCTGATGAGAGAGCCCATCCGTGTGGGGGTGTGCCTGACCACTGACCCCGGGGGCCCAATCACTGACCCTGACCTTGGAATGCGGTCCCCCCTCAACCTTCACTGGATGGAATTCTCCCCTGAATCTCTTGTTCCCCAATAAAAGGCTACTCCCAGGCGTGTTCAATCTCTCTCTCTCCTGCTAGCCCTGAGTAATCCTTGCTGCCCTGCTGGGCGGTTAGAGGAGGGAACCAGAGAGGGGAGCCGTCTCAGACCTGGCAATATAAATAAGGTAACTGAGTCTGTGTGTTTTATTTCGATCTCATCTAACTAACTTTATGCCTAGAACCTCATTAATGAAACCATTGCGCAGGCCGCATGGTGGAAGTATAAGACTGACATTTTCAAGAGTTTGCAACCTAGTTGAATAAATAATAGTATATATAAATTAAACACACATCATACATACACACAAAAATCAAGGCAATGAAGGACAAATAATAAGAAAAGTACTAGGAAGGTACAAAGGAAGTAACAATCAAACAATTGAGAAATGTAAGCAGAGAATTTGAGCTCTAGATGACTTTTAAATAATGGAAAGTACTTACCCAGAAAAGGAAAGAAATTAGGATAATTTGGCTGAGAGGATGATAATATGGGTAAGTAGGAAGTATCAGATATAATCACTATATACGGAGAAGGTCAGTTTAGCTGGGATGAATAGTATGAGCAGGGACCAATAAAAGGGAAGATGGAAAGAAAGATAGAGACCAATTATAAGGTCTTAAATGCCAGACTCAGGTGTTTGAATCCAAAACCTATTCTAGAGATAGTATAACTTTTAAAGGTTTTTAAGTAGGGTATTAATAAGACAGTAGAGTTTCAGAAATTTATCCAGGAATGGTAATTGCCTTGTGCTACATTTATAACTTACATTATAACCTAGAGCTGTGACAAACCAAAACCAAAATGATTACAGTAGTTTAAGGGTAAGATCTAGAAGCTTATCCTAGAATATTAAAGATGGAAAGGAAAGACATTTGGGGGCACATTCTGAATAAAGCAATGATAGACCTTGATAGTTAAATGAAATAAAATCATAGATAGCTGTTAAGTCTAAGAGAACAGAAGAATATTACTTTGACTTATAGAGACAAGGAAATAACAATTTTTTAAACTGGCTTATCAATATCCAGCAAACAAAAATATGGAACAGGCATCAAGAGATAAAGTTTAGCACTTAGTATTTACAATAGATAAGACTAGTAAAGTGATTCACTGAATGAAACATAGTTAATTCAGAATATATCCTAACAGCTCCAGGAAAAATGTTATGACTTAGAAGAAAATCAACACGGGTACAGCTTGGAGGTATATACTAGTGTCTTGGTGAAGAGGAGCTTTTGCATTTGTGTTCTGAAAGGAATATAAAATGCCAAGTTCCTAGGACAAAGCCAGCTGAGTATTTTCAAAATACAAACAAGAAAAACTGTGTTGATGTCAAAGCCAAAACTGAAAAAGGGTGCTTTGTCCAAATTATAAAAGAGAAAAGGTTATTTATAAAAATTGGATATTAAGTATAATAGGAATGAACACAATACCTACAAAGAAAAAAAAATTGCCTAAGACTACAGTTAGGGTAAACCATCTGAAATTTTCACTAGGGCCAATTTAAAAACTAGAATTTTCAGATTCTGGGCATGGATCACATATGAAAATGGAAAATCTGAACTTTTAATAAGCTCAATGTATTTCCTGTTTGGCCTATTTTCCTGGAAGCACATGGCCTTAATCAAGTTAACAGACTGTCATGAAACTGAAGATAGGAATGCCACAAAGTAGAATCCCCTGACAACCTCGCTTGCTTCTGATGATTCCAGATTTTTGCCTCTGAATCTTGATGACCTAGAACTTTTCAGGAAACACACATGCGCGCACGCACGTGCATGCATACATGCACACCTGGATAAACTCTTGGCTTTTAAGAAAAGGAACAAAATTTCAATAAATTGTCCTTGGCTTTGTCACTGAAAACAGCTGAGTATTAAGAGAAAATGGCTAATGGTTCAGCATATAAATAATCCTTCACTAAAAAAAAATCCTTAAACTAAATTTTCTATATTTGACTTTTTTTCTTAATGAATTTGGGTTGGTTTATTTTCTTTTTATACTAGGGATTGAACCAATAGGTACTTTACCAGTAAGCTACATCCCCAGCCCTTTTTAAAAAAATTTTTGTGACAGGGTCTCACTAAATTGCTGAGGCTCTCCTAAAATTTGAAATCCTCTTGCTTCAGGTTCTCAAGTCACTGGGATTATAAGACCTGCTCTACCGAGCCTGGCTGGTTTACATTTGGGGAGGAGCTGAGTCCTTTCTACCCTAAATGTTACCAGATGATCTATACTGCTAAATGTCACTATAAGATGACACTAAGTGATCCCTATTCTTTCTTTCAATTAAACTAGGACAAATTCTGGAAACATTTGTGTTTCCGCATGTATATATGAAATATGTAAAACAACTCTTATCTCATGGTCCTTTTAAAACCAGTGGAGAATTTTGTGCAAAGAAAAATTTTGATTTTTTTAAAAAAGGCAATGGAAATAGTATAATATTTTTGCATTTCTCTAAGACCAAACAGAACATGTGGAACATATAACACTGTCTTTGAGTGTCTAGATAATACATATATGTTTATCCTTTCCTATAGAAAGAAAAATAGGGCCTGGGGTTGTGGCTCAGTGGTAGAGTACTTGCCTAGCAGGTATGAGGCACTGGGTTTGATTCTCAGCACTGCATATAAATAAATAAATAAAAAGATCCATCAACAATCAAGAAAATTAAAAAAAAAAAAGAAATAAAAATCAATTTAAAGAAAGGTTCAGAAACTCTCAGATCTGAAAGAGGGAACTAGATACTCACTAGTCGGTCTCTGTCATTTTGAAGTGAAGACATTGCTTTTTTCAAACTTTGTACTTCAGCAGGGCTGGAGACAGGATGGGCTGCAGACTTCTGCTTCCCATCCTCTGACTTTCGGAATTTCTCCAGCTCATTCCACAGGTGATCTCTCTCATTCTGTAGACTGGCCATAGCCTTGGAAAAGGACTGCACCTTGTTGTAAGAATCTTCTAGTTGTGAGGATAATTGAAGCAGTTGTTCATCTTTGGATATGAGCTGTTGGTTAAGTTTCTCAAGGTGAGACAAGCCATTCTCCTCAGTGCTGTTCGAGTGAAAGCCTGTTTGAGAAAGAAGCACATCGCTCTCTCTGTATAGGAAGCCCCTTTGTTCTCTTAGTTGGGCAACCTCCTTCAGGCTGGCATCATATTTCCTTTTCAGTTCATCAAGCTCCTCGTTGGCATGATCTCTACTATCTTGCAAGGAATTCATAGACCTTCCAAAAGACTGAATTTGTGCTGTGAGATCTTTATTTTCTTTGGTGACCACGAGTAATTTCTGTTCCATCTCCATCAGATCTCTTGCTAACTCTGCCACCCTCTCTTCTGCTGTTTCAGTTTCATTTCGCATTATCCCCGCATCATGATGAAGGTGCTTTAATTCCTTTTTCAGTTTATCTTCAATTTCGCCTACCTTCCTGGTAGCTTCCTCTTGAACACGAACCAATTCCTCTTCCAATTCTGTAATTCTCTTCTGAGAGGAGGAAAGTATTGCACTTAACCTCTGAACCTCCTCCTCTTTTACTTTTAATTGGGTGTGGTACATACCTAAAGTACCTTCTTCTTGCAAGGTTGTCACTTGCCTATTTAGTTGGGATATGGATACTTTCAAGCTTTCAATCTCTTTAGATAAACTTTGTTTCTCCTCTTGGAGGGCAGCAGAGGACCTCTGCAGACCCTCCTTTGCTTTCTCGGACTCCTTTAGCTTTTCTTCTAACTTAGCACACTCATTTTTCAGCTCCTTATTTTTCTGAAGTTGAACTTCAAGGAGTTGCTTTTGCTGAGAATCTTTTATTGATATCACCTGGTTCAGGTCTTCCCTATACTGGATCAGTTCTGCATCCAGCTTGGCATTCTCAGAATTGAGATCATCCATATGACTTCTTAAGCCTCGAATTTCTTCCTTAAGCTTATTATTCTCAGCAGCAGCTTCCTGGATGAGTTGGTCTTTTTCCAAGATTATAGAGAGATGTCGCTCTTCCAGCTGTTGATAGTCACTTACTATGCGGTCTCGGTCATTCTGAAGTGAAGACATGGATTTAACAAAGGAATCCAATTGAGCTTTCTGCTGAATGTTTTCCTTTTTGATGGTTTTCAATGTTTCCATAAGCTGATTGGTTTTGTCAACAGCTTTTTTATTTTCTTCTTCTAAGACGATATTCTCCTCTTCCTCTTGGGACAGCAGGTTTTCCAGTTCTTTAATTTCTTTATCATGCTGCTGATGCAATTCAGCAATAGCTATTTGGACTGCCTCTTCCTTGCCAGAAAGCAGGCTTTCAATCTTCTGTTCCTTCATATTTATTTCTTCATGCAGCCTGCTAGTCAGTTCTTGAGAGGCCTGGAGATCAGTTTCTACTTGTTCATACTTGAACTTACAATTTTGGATATCAGCTTCTTGTTGCTTTATGATCCCTTCCAGAGTTTCTTTATGTTCCTTACATTTTTCTAAAGAGTTATTTAAATCAGTTGACTGGTCTCTGAGAATCTTAAGTTCTGATTCCAACTTAGTTAATTCATTTTGAGAATTGTGGTATAGGTGCCGAGTCTCTTCAAGCTGTGACAGAAGTTCTTTGTTTTCCCCCTGTAGAGCCTCACAGACCTTCTGTTGATGCTGAACCTCTGTCTGGGCCTTGGATTCCCAAATCTGCTTGTCATGTTCAAGCCTTAAAAAAAAAGAGGGGGGCTATCATTAACTAAAGAGTTCAAGATGCTGTCTGAGGTGGCCTCAGGGAGCCTGTGACTTGTGTGTCCAGCCCTCAATAAGACTTCATGCCCCCAGAGTAAGCTAATTCTTCCTCCTTTGGTTCCTGCAATTGAACCCAGTGGTGCTAATCCCGGAGCCACATCCCAGCTTTTTGGGAGAGTCTGGTTAAATTGTCCAGGCTCGCCTACAGTCCTCTGGGGATAACAGCCTTGAGCATGCCCACCCTGGCCTCAGCTAATTGTTCACATGAAGACTAGCATATTGAGAAGGCCAGGGGTTGAGAATCCTGGTCTCATGGACCCTACTAAGACCCCTCCCAAAAGAGGACATGCAGGAGTGAAATGGGAATGTGGTTTCCCCTAGATGTGACCCTTAAGTCTAGCCTATTTTCAATATGCCGAATTTCTAGTGGCCAGTAGTTTCCTGTTCCAATTGGGGAAATGTCCAATCCTAACCCTCAGCTACTGAGGGAATTCAGATTTACAGACTTTTCAGTGTTGCCTGGGTTCCCTGTGCCTTTGATTTTTTAACCCCTCTTGCAAAGGGCCCCCAAGGGAGATGGGAGTCTGGGGAGCTGCCAGAGGCTTAGCCATTGCTGAGACTGCTTGGGAAGGTGGCTCCCTGCATTGGACTTGGGTCAAGTAGTTGGCATGGCAGGCAGGAGCTACAACCCAGCTGAACATTGTCTTTAATAAACTGTTTTCTTTGAACTCTTAAAAAAAAAAAAAAGAGTTCAAGAAATATTGTACCTAAGGAATAAATACTGCAATGCAACTTGTACTCAACAAATCTACAAATGAATCCATATTCATAAATGACAGTGTTAAACTTTTTAATGAGATATTATCTGTATGCTTGTCTGCTCAATGAAGTAAACATATTACCAACCTAAGGATTCATAGATTTAAATCATAAACTCCAAAATATATTGCTTCTTTTAGTGATATGGTTTTGGACACTGAGAAAAGTAACATTTTCTCCCTGTATTTTTTTTTTCTATTTTGCTCCAGACAAGTTAATGTTTGGTCTTTTTAATGAATAATTTTGGTATAAGAGGTGGAAAACAGAAGGATCCTATTAGAAGTAGAAGAGTACAAATGGTGGGGAACATTGTTATTTCTTGAGCCTGAAAAATGATATCATAAATTTGGAGGTTGAGGAAATTAATTCTAATAGGCATATAAATTGATGTGGACTATGAGGAAGAGAAAAGAAAATAATATGGGAGTCAACTGTGGTACAAATCCAGAGAAGGTTATTTTGGTAGTCAAGAAATCCAGAAATGGAAATAAAAAGAATGAGAAACCCAAGAGACCTCTCATTAGAGAGGAAGAAAAGATGAATGTTTTCATGTTGTAGTAAGAAGTTCCTATAAACATACAAAAGTCAGAAGTGACAGAGAATGTATCTTCAAAGGGAATTTAACAAGTAATTCCATAATCCTAAAGGGAATAGGAATAATCTAGAGACTTTCTTTGCCCTCAATTACCTCAGAAAGAAAATAAAATTATTAAGCATTTACCTGGAAATGTTGATCTTCAATTCCTCCATATGGATGGACATCTGTCTGAGCTGGTCTCTTAGAACACTGCAGTTTTCCTCTTTGAGTCTAATTTCTTCTTCCTTGGTTTGAATGGCATCAACAAACTTCCTCTCCCATTTCTTGGCTTCATCTATCACCCTGTCCCGATCGTCCTGGAGGGAAGACATACTTTTAGTGAAGGCTGCGAGCTGGGCCACAGTACTGTCCAAGTTCTCCTGCAGTTGCTTCAGTTCCTTGTCTTTCTTGTTCAAAGTCATCTGAATCTCTCCAAGAGTCTCTTCCAAGTAAACTTTTTCTCTATGTAAATTATCCAGTTTCTCTTGCATATTCTTCTTCTCTTTCAGGTGTTTCTCTTCGGCCTGCTCCAGTCTTCGCTCAAGATCTTCATCCTTTTGTTTCATTTGGCTTTTCACCGATTCCTTATTTGACTGAAGTTCTTTTTTCAGCTTGAGATTGTCTGCTAGGACTCTTGCTGCTTCACTTTGTGTGTCATCCAGCAGCACTTTGAAGCTAGCTAATTCTGCTTGTGCCTTTTGGCGGTGTTCAACTGCTTGTGCCAAATTTTCTTTGGTTATTTCCAAATCCTTTTGAGATTCAGTCTGAACAAATTCTAGAGCCTTAACAGTTCTCTCCAGAGCACTAATCTTCTCCTGATACCGGATGCAGTCTTTCTGCAGCTGCTTTAGTTCTTGCTGTTTTCCTTTCAACAGCTCCTGAAGTTCCTTTGCATGGCTTTTATTGCTAGGTCCTTTCTGAGCACTTTGTATTTTCTCTAAATATTCCTTTCGTATTTCTGATTCTACCTTCGTTTTCTCCTTGACCAACTGTTGTTTTTCCTCTTCCAATTCACTCACACACCTTTTAAGGTTCTGCATTTCAGATTCCAGTTGCTCATTTTTTATTTGGGCATCCGTAACATCCTGATAGTAATTCCCAATGCTTCCGTTAAGTTCTGCCAATTGATTCATGAGCCTCTCTTCTAAGTCATCTTTCTCTTCTTCTGCTGTCTCTTTTAGTTTGGTAACTCTGGAGAGGTCTTCTTGGATTTTCTGGTTTAACAGGTTTATTTTGGTTACTTCTTCCTGAAGCAGTTTTAGTTCGCTATCCTTTGCTGATATTTGACTCAGTAAGACATTTTTCTCATCTTCCAGAGACTGACTAAGTTCTTTGCCTTTCTGTTTTTCTTCCTCTAATTCAGCAATTCTTTCTTTAAACTGATCAAGTTGCTGTAGGTAGTTATTAATTTCATCATGGGAACTAAAATTCTCACCAATGTCCGGTTTGGCACTGTGCTCTGATAGAACAGCTTCGGCGCCTTCAGGCTCTGTGCTCATACTTGGAGAGTCTTGCCCTTGATCTTCACCTGGTACAGGCTGTGTTGGCCCTTCAATGATATCTTGTTGGTTTTCTGGTTTCTCAGTGGCCTCAAGGCTAGCTTGTTTAGATACATTATCTTCTACCTGATGTTTTAAATCTTGAACCTCTACACTTAAACTGTCTTTCTCAGCCATTAAAGCCTCAAACTCCTTTGAAAGGGTATTATACTCTGTTTTGACCCTTTCTAGTTCCTCCTTCATGTTGGAATTAGAAGCAAGAAGTGCTTCCATGCATTCTTTTGCTGTATCTCCTGCAGGGTGCACTTCTGCTCGAAGCCGGTCATTCTCTTCTTCTAGCTCTATGATTTTCAGTTGTTTAGATTTAGCAAACTTTCTCACTTTTTCCTTCATTCCCTCCATTTCTTGTTCAGCTTCTTGCAACTGCTTTTCTGTCTCTTTCTTGTTGGCTTCTAAGCTTCTCAATTTGCCATACAGTTCTTGCTTTTCGTGCCTCACAGTTTCCACTACATGCTGAATCCTTTCTGCTTCATTACTAACATTCTCATAGGACTGCAGAAGAATCTCATACTCTTTCTGTAATTCTTTGTGTTTCTCTTGCCATTCTGTGCTTTCTGCAATCTTAGAGCACTTCAGAGATTCAATTTCCTTCGCTAAGTTTTCCTTGTCTTCAGTAAGACCCTCTAGAGCTAGTTTCAGACTTTCACAAGAGCCACTGAGATTTTGATTTTCTAGTAAGGATCTATCCATTTCTGTAATGAGTCTGTCTCTTTCTTCCTGAAGAAGAGCTAACTTTCCTAAGAGTGTATCTTTTTCTTTATTTTGAGCAGAAAGTTGGCTTTCCACATCTGCCAAAGACTTGGTGAGGCGTTCGATGGTATCTCTGGCCAAAGACAACTCTTCTTGGAGACTTTTGTTTTCTTTGAGTGCTTCTTTTCGGGAAATAAGTGCAGCTTGCAGTTTCCTTTGTATTAGTTGCTTTGTTTTATTTTCTCCTACAATGTCTTCTGATTTCTGCTTCATTTCACAAATTTCCACCTGTAACTGCTTTAACCTTCCTTCATGCTCTTTGGCTTGCATTTCCAACTGTGTATGCAGAGCCTTAATTAAGTCCTCCTGTTCTATCATTTCTGTCTGTACTTTAGTAAGGTTTTTTTCTTTCTCGCTCAGCTGTCCAGAGAGGTGGCTAACCTCTTCTTCCTTTTGGCTTATGAGATTTTGGAGTTCATCTAGTTTGGGCTGTAATGCTCTCAGGTGTTCTAGGCCAGCAATTTCTAGTTGACTGCTTTCCAATTTCAGCCTCAGGGTTTCTGTGTGGGCTTCAGTTTCATGGGATGCTTCCTTCAGACTCTGGATTTCTAAACCCTGTTTGTTTATTTGTTCTTTTAACTGAAATACTTCTTCTGACTTTTTAGTAAGCTCACTTGTTGTAGAACTTACTTTCAATTTTAACTCTTCTTTCTCAGCTTCTATTTCTTTCAGATAGGCCTTAATTTGGGCAATAGAAGTATGGCCCTGTAGAGTATTTGCATCTCCGTGTTGAGAAAGCAAGTGTGGGCACAAGTCAGAC
The DNA here is from genome assembly GCF_964194105.1 of Spermophilus citellus. NCBI lineage: Eukaryota > Metazoa > Chordata > Mammalia > Rodentia > Sciuridae > Spermophilus > Spermophilus citellus. The sequence continues at coordinate 106,013,788 of NC_138188.1, forward strand.
TCTAAAGTAGCTTGAGTGGGATGCTGTTCTGTGGCTTTGAATAAACCTTGAGCAGCATAGTGCAGTTCCTGCTGGTCAGTGCCTGGAAGTTTTCTGTCTATGGACTCCCTTAGTTGAATTTGGAGCTGCCTTAGCTGGTCTTCAATGTCCTCATTTTCCTTGCTTTGCTTATCAAACTGTTCTTGCAAGTGATTATAGTCATCTTTCTGTTGCTTTAGCTCCTCCCTAAGTTGTCTTTCCTTCTCCTGTGCCTTTTTAAGAATTGCCTTACGTGAGGTTAAGGCTTCCTGAAGCTTCTTTTGAAGTTGCTCCTTTTCTTTTTCAAGTTCCAGTATCTTTTCTTCCAGTTCAGGTTTCCAATGTTCTCCACTACCTGCGGCAGGTGGACTGCTCACCACTGTTTCTTTTACAGGTGTGGTACAGCCTCCATCACCTGCATCCTTGGCCCCTGTGGTTAACTTCTGGATAACTGCTTGATTTTCAATAATTTCTGCTTGGAGCAAATCTATTTGGTTTGCTTTATCTTGCAAGTTTTGATTCATCTGTTGGACTACAGCCTGTAATTGTGCTTCTGCTGCCATCTTTTCTTCCAAATCCTTCCTTACATGCTGTAGTTCCATTTCTTTTTCAGAAATTGTCTGTTTCAAATAAATTTCTATTTCTTGGCATTTAGAAGTCACACATTTTTCTGAGTCTTCTTTGTTCTCCTTGTCTTCTTCCATTTCCCTTCTCTCACTCTCATTGAGTGGAATCTCTTTCCTAGATTCATCTCTCACTTTGGCCAATTCCTCTTCTAATGTACTGACTCTTTGTAGAAGTTCCTTTCTGTTAATAAGAGCTGCCTGTAGCTTTCTCTTCCTCTGCTCACTTTCCTTCTTTAGGCGGTCTAATTCATGCTGTAGTTCTTCTTTATTTATTAGCCCTGCTGGGCTTGACTCATCATAATTATGTTTAAGGCCAGAAATAACTTCATTATCTTCTTCAACTTGTTCTTTTTTTGCTTCTTCAGCTCTGGATAATAAATTCAGCTGTTCTTTGAGAGTCTTAATTTCAACTCCAAGAGAAAACTTCTCTTCATTCAGCTGAACCATTTTCTCTGTCATGCTGAAGCTGATTTCTGTCACTTGCTGATCCTTCTCTTCAATGGTTTGCTGGAGGGTTTCCACATCTCTCTTTTTCTCCAGTAAGAGTTGATCCATTTTTGCTATTTCAAGTTCCTTTTGTGACAGAGCCTGTGACAGTTCTTCCATCTTACTGGAGATGCCCCTCACACGTTCTGCCCCCTCAAGCACCTCACTTTCCTTCTTCTGCAGCTGGCTTTGCAAGCTTTTCATCAGTGTACTCTGCTCAGAAAACTGAAGCTGCACATCATCCAGTTCTTTCTGTAAAGCTTCAATTTTCACATCTTTAGATTTGGCTTCTATGTTAAGACTGTGGATCTGTTCGGTGAACAGGTTGTGCTGAGTTGTCTGACTTTCATAGTCAAGTCGTCTTTGTTTTTCTGCTTCTTCAAGGTTGGTTTCCAGTTGTTTCACCTGAGCCCTCAGCTCTGCTAAGACATTAAGCTCCTTTACCTGAGTAAGAAGTTGGTCTCTTTCTTCAGACAAAGCAGTGAGTGCACTGCTGGTGTCTTCAGCATTCTTTTTAAACTCCTCAATCAGTTGGGTTAGGCTGCTGATTTCCTGAGCTTTCTCATCTAAATTTTTCTCATAGATTTCTTCTGCTTTATGAAAGCTTGTCTCTATCTCCAAAATTTGACTTTTTAGCCTTTCTATCTCATCGTGGTGACACTGACCCACATCTGGCACAGCAGAAGGGGATTTATCAGCATCACCCTCCTCTGATGATTTAATTTCTATTCCAGTGTCATTTAAAGATATTTCCTCAGATGTTGTATTTTGAAGTTCAGTGCTCGCCTCTTCTTCTTTTTCAACTACTGGAACACTGCTCTCTTCATCTGGCACTAAGGGAAAATCTTGTGCTGTATTTTCAAGACATACTTGCATTCTAACTGGAGGTATTCCCTCACCCTCCATCTGTTGCACTTCTTTCTGGTCAGGGATCTCATGGTTCCCCTCAGCCCTTTTGCCCTGGAGCTGAGATTTAAGAAATGCAATTTCCTCTTGAGCTTCTTTCATTTCCAACAATAAAACTGATAATTCTTTATGGTTCTGAGAAAATGTGTTCTCTAGAACATCTTGTCCACTTTCCTCGGTAGAAGAGCTGCTCTTCTTGGATATGGTAATATCAACCATGCTGATCTATTAAAAATAAAACAAAACAAAAAAAGAAAGATTAGGAAAGAACAGGCCTTAATCAAATGTTTTAAAATATTTTTTAAAATAGCATAAGTAAAAAGTAATATTTGGTGCATTTTTCAAAGCCTAAAACTTTTTGATCCCAACCACCTTTGCACCATAAAACTTCTAAATTTTTTATAAACCAGTTTGTATCTCCAATTGAATGAATAGGGGAATTCTGTCAATCCCATACTGAGGTTGAGATCTAGTCATAAGACCTAAGGAAACTTGGAATTCACTTTCTAGATATTACTTTTTTGGAAAACTTTTTTCCTTAGATTAAAACTCCTAATTAGTTTATGCATGAACTGCTTAAAAATAAAAAGGGAAACAGAAATAAGTTAAATCTTCATTTCATCCCATATCACAGAGGAAGTTATGGGATTCCTTTTCCTTAATTAGTCACTGAAATAAGGAAAATGCAAATATTAGATAAAATTCCTATTAACTGACAGGTAGATTTTTAAACAAGTATAGATTCAGATAAACTGCCAGAATCAAATCATCAAAAAACAGCTTGGGCATGAAATTATGGACTTATTGAGCAAATAACCAAATTATATAAACATTACTATGTTAGGCTGTTCAATCCATAAATATTATCTCTAAAATTATTTTGTTGAGAAAGAAAAATGAGTGAATCTCAAGACAGATTTAATCAGCATTTTATTAAAAGGACTTCGGTGCAGGGCACACAATAAAATCTCCACCTCTGCCAATAACAACATTTTTCCCTTCAGGAAAAGTATGCCAACTTGATGGGAAAATAAACATAAAAAAATAAAGCACGTAACTGTTGAATAATGCAATGGCCAACAAGCTCTGCAGCCCAACTGGCTGGGTTTACATCTTAGCTCTGTCACTTACTAACAGTAGCTGGCAAACACTAAGTACTCAATGAATATTAGCTATCATCTTGACATCATTCTCAGTTACTGAGTAAGAAAAAGAGATTCAATCTTCTAAATTATTCATCAATTTAAGAAAAGTTATATCATAATTTTTTCATGAACACTATTTTAATAATTTAAAATTTATTTTTTGCTTTCTTCATTACCTATATCAGACTTAAATTTCTAGAGATCAAAACTGAACACAGTTATTTAGCACAGGGGAAAAGTTTCTCTAAATCAACAGAATGATATTAAGCAGTCATATATTTCTTATAATAATTTTCAGGTTATAAAAAGCTCCATTTTCCAAAGGCACCCTGCCAACTGGGGGAAGGATGGGGAACCTAAGAGATTTTATTTAATCTCCACTGAGAAACTTTTCTGAGATTGACAAAGAAAAAGCAATGGCTACTGTAGTTGTATTGCTTTAGGACAAAGAATTCCAAATCTTCTCATGTACATGAGTACATGAGAAATTCTAACCATTGTGAATCTCTGAAATAGACCTCACCACATGTAATTCTCTGTTGACACTACAAAGATTTGAAGCTACCTCCTCTTAACTTAGTTCTTATTCTGGTTATACTAAGAATGTACCACTTACCTCATGGACTTCACTATCTGCCTCCTCAGTTTTATTCTGAGTCTTCAGAAGAGTAATCTGAGAAGACAGTTTTTCTGCAAGTCACAAAATAAAATCTTTAGAAAATATATGGAGTGTTTGAGAAAACAGAGACACAATCACATTTGAGATGCATGAAATGATGAAATAGATTAAGAAGAAAAATAAAATAGTTCTAGGGAGATGAATAACTTGCTTTATTAAAATAAAGAAGAAACAAAAGAATGAGATAAGACAGAGAATAGAGCTAGGTGATGATAATGAGCCTGCATGAAGCATACTAAGTAGTGGAAGGCTTAAAAGAAGGAGGGCACCAAGACATGGGAGATGAAGCAGTTATTTCTATAGCATAATCTGGAGCTCTGAGGCAATACATTTGCCTTAATTTATCCATAATTCTATTGTGTTCAAATATATGTTTTGTATTAATTATAATGTCCTCAGTATTCTTTTTTATATATTCATCAAGACTTTAAATTTTTGCACTAAATGGAAGCTATCCAATCTCCTGAACAATCAAACGAGGAAACAAAGAAATAACATGATGTGAAGAGGTTAAATGGCTAGTTTACAGAGAGCTGGGATCAGAATATAGGTATTAGCAATGTGTACATCTTAACAAAAGTAGTAATACCTTGGAAAATAAAAATATTGTGCACTGATATTAATAACTTATTAATAATAAGCATACTTTTTACACAACATCCAAATGTTTTAACATTTGGGTGCTCATCCTTTGACTCCGCTTATTCTCCAATCTTCTCTTGTACTGCCCCTTTTTTGTTCACTATACTTCAAAAACACTAGCCTTCTTTCTGTCTGCAAAATGTCAAGTTCATTCACACCTCAGGACATTTGCACAGCTTTTTCTTTTCTGCTCAAAATGTTCTTTGCTTAGCCTCTTTGCATGGCTGACCCCTTTAATCATTCAGGTTTCAAGTCCCCAGAAAGGCTGACCCTGACCTCTCTAATTCTGCCTTGTCCCAGGGATGCTTGCAGTGTCCGGTTTCATTTTTTTATTCTAATACTTATTACTCTCTGAAATGGTCTCAAACACATTTCCAACCTGTCTCCTCCTTTAGTATGTTCACAGCTATATCCTTAGCAACTAGAATAGTTCCTGCCACACAGGAAAGGTACCACAGACATTGGCTATATGAAAGAAGGCAAGAATATTTATGAAGCAAATGAACCTACAGTATATTCAGACACTTTACAAGATTATTTAAGTGGGGGGTACAATGATAGAATTGGCAGTACAAAAGTGAATTGAATATAACATGACACATAAAGCAAAGATAACCTATGAGAGCAGACACAAAAGCCACTACCCAAAGCCTTAAGGCTAATGATCCCTTCAGGAAAGAGAATGGAACTCACACCATACCTCCAAACCATGTGGAAGCCACATGAGCAGGGTAGGGACTGTTAGCAAAACTGTAAAATAAGCATCATGATTAAGGTCTCAAAGAAGTACTTTGAGTGGGTTAAATAAGTGAGCTGAACATGTGGCTTTCTTTGCTTATGGTGGGAATAGGTTAATCAGGGAGCATAATCTTCAGTTTAGGGCTAAGTGGAAAATACAAAATGGCTATATTGAATATATTGACTCTAGAGTTTAATAAGTTTTACAAACTTTACTTGGTATTCATTCTTACTCCTAAAACATAAAGCTTAGTAGTCAGTTAATCTAGGATAAATTAGATCAGCAAAGCATTAATATTTATATGCTACTAATCCCATAAGGTCCTTGTGAAGCAGTCAAGTGGAAGAAGATATGTCTTCATTCTTACTAACTGTTCACATAAAGTTTAATATAATAAAGTGCTAACAAGTCAGTACAACCCAACAAAACTATTCAGCAGCCACTGTTTGCCAGATACTCTACTAGTTCTGGGTAAAGAAAAGATTTTGTAAAAATTTAAGAATTGCCTCTTCCCTTAAAGAGCTCATAATTTATACTTTGAAGAGCTTATAATGTAATAAAAAAGACATGCATATAAATAGATAATTCTAATACAACATTAAAAGTATGCAAAGATGTTACGGAAGCATAAAAATACATTTAACCCAGGAAAAGGGCTAAATTGCTGAAAAACAATGCTCTGGGTGAGACTGAAGTTAACCAGATAAAGAAAGGGGTCAGATTCTAAGCAAAGTATGGCAGGAGCAAAAATCAGAATGGAGTATACCTTTAAACTTTTACTTATAATGATTTTTGTTAACTTATTCCACAAATTTATTACTAAGAATGTCCTTCCTTTCCTCATTTTCCCTATTTAAAAATTCATTCATATACCCTAGAAGATATCCTGACTATTTCCAAATGAATTTAAATTATATAGAAATTCTACAGTATTTATGGCTCATAGTGCAAAATGTTTTGTGCAATCACTGGTTCTATGCTCTAATTATCAGTGTGTATTAATTTTATCTTTGAAAACTATCAGCTGTGCTAAAATCTTTACTATCATAGAATCAGAAAATCTACATATTACACATGTATAGTAGTAAGAATAGAGGCACATGAGAGATAAGAAGACAGAATTATGGTTTTTTATTTAATACATACCATTCTCAGCTTTCAGCTCCTCCAGCTCTATAGAACTAAGGAGCAAGGCTCCCTTTTCATTCTCTAGCTCTACCACTCTCTTCTGCAAAGAGGCAATAGTCTCCTCAGTGACTGCCTAAATTGTGGAAAGACAACAAGTTAATGATTCTCCAATAAAAAACACTTACACTAATGCCCAGCTAACCTCCAGCATTTTTGTCTTCTAAAAATTCTCCAACCATGGCAATATTTTAAAAATAGCATCTACTTCTCTGCCTAGGTAATCTTTGAAAGAATGTTTCTCTACCTGAAGATAGAGAAATAAAATATTTCACACCAACTTTCAGTTCATTGGTTTTCTGAATGTAAGACTGAAGCCTGAATTACAAAGATAGAAATCTCAAGTTTATTGCGTAGAAAGAACATTTTTAGGTTTGTGAGTAACAGTGTAAGAGTAGATTAACGTCACCAAGCAACAAGTCCTCTCTCCTAGAGAAGAACGAACATTAAGAAGGAAACCTCAAAAAGGAAACAGAGGGAAAAGGAACATATGCTTCTTAAGAAAGGAAGAAGAACCTTCATTCCTTTTTGGTTTTGTTTTGTTTTTCATACACAATAAAATTCTCCTGTGCTTAATTTATGAATCCAGAATGTTAGGTTTTCCTAATGACAAGCAAATAACTAATTATGCTACATCTTTAGCTTTATATCTCTCTAAGGGGGTTATTCTATGCATTTTTTCACAGAATTGTGAAATTTTTAAGCCATAAGAGTTTTTATGGCATACCTGACTCCAAACATTCATTTGATGACTAAAAAATAGCAAGAAATGAGCTTAGAGTTTTTTTAATGGCTTTAACACAGAAGTTCCCAGTTTGTGTTATATAAGGCATGTAAAACTCTAATAGAATAGCCATGGGTATTTATGGCTTGAAGAATAAGAAGAAATACTTTGTTGCAGACACAACTGCTAGAATATATTTTTGGCACATCAGGGAAATTGGACAGAAGAAAAAGACTATTTGCAAGAAGGAGCTCTAAATTCTATGTACAAATTTAGTTCAAATTTCTGACTGAACAATGAACAGTGTATTTTCAGAACTGACTCAAAGCAGTCAGTAAAGGCAAAAAAAACTAAACTGAGTTTTTAGTGGCTTTTTATCACAGGTCAGAGCTTGTAATTTGAGTCCAGGTTGCTGAATGATAAAAAAATAATCAAAAATCTTCAGAATTTTATAAATAGCAGAATAGACTCTTAAGAACAAAACTGCAAAACATATCCAGGATTCTATATAAAATCACTCATCAAAAAACCAACAACAACAAAGGAAAATGTGACTCATTCTCAAGAAAAAACAATCAACAGAGACTAAACACAAAATAATGTAGACTTTGTAGTTATCAAATAAGGATTTTAAAGAAGCTACACTTAGGGCATAAATTAATATATTCATATTGGGGCTGGGGTTGTGGCTCAGTGGTAGAGTGCTTGCCTAGCATGTATGAGGCACTGGGTTCGATTCTCAGCACCACATACAAATAAATAAAATAAAGGTCAAACAAGTAAAAAATATTTTTTAAAAATTAATATGCTCATATTGAATGAAAAGATTTGAAATCTTTATTTTGGACAAAGAAACAATACAAACAATTTGAAATTCTAGAACTACAACAACAAACCAAACCAGAATACCTGAAATGAAAAATTCAATGGATAGATTTAATGGTAGAAGAAAGATGGCAGAAGAAATCTTGGTAAACCTGAAGACAGATCAACAGAAATTATCAAATCTAATATTAAAAAAAAATGAACACAACCTTAGAGACATGTGGGACAATATTAACAGATTCAACATAACTGTAAATAGAATGCCAGAAGAGAAGGAGGAAAATATGATCAGGAAAAAAAAAAAAAACATTTCAAGAAATCACTAAAATTTTCCCAAACACAAGGTTACATGAAACAAACTCAAGAAAAAGCAAGGATACCACAAAGAAAACTACAACTAAGTACATCACAGACAAGAATAAAGAGAAAAGTCTTAAAATATCAATGGAAAAATGATATTTTCCATACAGAGGAACAACAATTTGAATGTCTATGATCAATTGTTGGAGGGGGAAAAAGTAGGTCAGAAGACAGTGGTATTCTTTAATGTCCTGAGAGAAAAACAGTCAATAGAGAATTATTCAGTAACAAATATCATTCAAGAATAAATGCAAAATAAACACATTTTTACATAAGAGAAAACTAAGAGAATTTTATTATTAACAGACCTGACTGCAAGGACATTGTAGGCTATTCTAGAGGCCAAAGAAAAATTATATGAAATGGACATAAAAAAAACTATCTCCAGCAAATGGCTGTAGTTCACAGAATATCAGATAGGAGATCTACAGGGGCTCCAAAAAGTATTCAGCATAAGAGAGGGAAAAGCGTTGCAAATGATAAATATGTGGATAAGTATTAAAGATAATATTTTTCTTTTAATATTTAAATGTTAAACTTGAGTGCTGGGGCTTATAGCTTTTAATATAATATATACAGAAACTAAAAATAGGGTAAAAGTTTCTACATTTTAAGTGAAGAGGTACAGAGTATTAGCTCTAAGGCTGGAAGGCTAAGAATCTATATCATACTTTCTAGAAAAACAACTTCAAAATTCTTTTGTAAAAAGATATAGCTAAAAATACAATAGAAGGTTTTTGCTTCCACTGAAGCAAAACCTGAAACAGTTTACCCTTCCATCTGAAACAACCAAAACAATACACAGGGTGAAATAATGAAACAAAAGCTTTTAAAATACTGGAACAGTGATCCTTTAGAGGCTAGAACCCTACAAACTTAATGCCATAAACGAGTTTCCAGGCTATCTGCTCCAAAAAGGGGGAAGCCAGGCAGAGCCTGTGAGGTGACACAGCCACAATGATTAAAACTTCAAGCCCAAAGATTCAAAAGGCTCAATGAATCCCAAGAACAGGAAGTATGACTAAAACTATGCTAAAGCACAACTCAAGTACTCAAAACCAGTGATAAAATCCTACAGCAGCCAGGGGAAAAGAGGGAGAAGAAGGATAATAAAATTCTTGTCAAAAACAAAATGCAAGAGAGAAGATAAATAAACTAATATCCTTAAAGTATTGAAAAGAAAAAAATCCTGTCAATTAGAATTCTATAGTTTGCAAAATATCTTTAATAAGGTCAAGATAAAGATGACTTCAGTCATACAAGAGTTATAAGAACCAGCCATAACATACATACACACAAACACATAAGAACACACCCATACCCACACATAAAAGTCTCAGACCAGAAGGAAATTTGAAGGCAGGGTTTGGCAAATTTTAGAGGCCTTCCACACTTGTTTCAGTAAATAAAATTTCATGGAACACAGCTACAATCATTTGTTTACTCTTACTCTTCTGCTCTTGCTCTGCAACAGCAGAATTTAACTGCAACCAAGACTGTATTCTCCACAAAGCTTAAAACATTTAGTATTTGATCCTTCACTGAGAAGATTGCCAACTACTGATTTATCCCCAAAGAATGAAAAATGTCAGAAATGGTAACTGCAATAATGACTAAATTTACTTTCTTGTTATCTGAATTGCCTTAAAAGATTAGAAAAAGACCCTTTATTTGCAGTCGCCAAAAACACAACACTTCAAAACTGTCCATCAGTGAGTGAGTAAATGGCATGTTCAAGGTACTCAACAATACAACGGAATGATTTTTCAAATGGAATAGACTGACTCTCACATATGCTGAGTGAAAGAAGCCAAAAATAAATAAATAACAAAGAAAAATTCTAAAAAAAATTAAAGCTTTAATGACAGAAAACAGATCAGAGGTTGCCTGGGTTGGGTGAGATTAAAAGGGGACAGAATAAAACTTTTGGAGATGATGAGTATGTTCATTTTTTTCATAGTGGTGAAGGCTTTGTGTGTTACATACAGGTTAAAACTTGTCAAATTGTATATTTCAAAGGTGTACAGACTACTATATATAAAATATGTCTCTGGATCTGTCCAAAGGGAGAAAGGTCAATAAATGAAAATAAAATATGAAAAATTCACATGAATATATGATAAAAATTGTTCTGAAAATGTTAGCAAATCAAATTCAATAATAGATGAAAAGTATAATGTTTCATGACCAGGTGAGGTTTATTCCAATGATGTAACATTGTCTTAATATTAAATAATTGAATTACTAAGTGAATAAAAGAAAATAATCTATATGGTCATTTCAATAAATGTAGAAAAAGCATTTGACAAAATTGAATACCAATTCTCAGTGAAATAGGAATAGAAGGGAATATGTCCTCAAATTAAAAAAGGACATTTATGAAAAATCTACAACAGCTGGTAAATGGATGAAAATGAGAGAACATCATGTTTAGTGAAATAAGCCAGATTCAAAAAAAAATAAGGATTGAATGTTCTGTTTGATAGAGCAAAATAAGAAGAAAAAAGGGAAGGGGAATCCCATGAACATAGAAGGGAGGTCAGTGGAAGAAGATAGAGGGAGAGGAAAAGGGGAAGAACAGTGGAATGAAATTGACCAAATTATGCTATATACATAATGAATACACCACAGTGAATTTCAACTTTAAGTATATCTATAAAGCATCATTTAGAAAAAAACATAAATAAATAGAAAGAAGACCAGTAGAGGAAAGGGAACAGGGAGAGGGAGAAGGGGAGAGAAAGGAAACAGCAGGGACTGAAGTGGAGCAAATTATATTGTATGCATATGATTATGTCAAAAAATGAATCCCACCATGATGTATAACTATGATGCACTAATAAAAATATTTAAAAATATTAGGAACAATGGAAAAAGGTCTAGTCTTGTTACTTCTATTAAATAGTGAATGAAGGTATAAAGATTAGAAAGAAGTAAAACGTCTTTATTTGTAAATGACATGATTATTTATGTAGCAAATTGTAACAAAGCTACAAAAACGTATCAGAACTAATAAAATAAACTTATCAAGTTCATAGACTGGAAGGCTAATAAAATTCAATTATATACTTACATATTAGCATTCAGTTAGAAAATAAAATTAAAATAATTTCATCTAAAATAACATAAAATCTGAACTATTTTAAAATAAATTTTGAAAGGTGTACTACTTTTCCAATGAAAACTATAAAACACTGCTAAAACAAAGTAAAGATCTAAATAGTGAAGAGATACACTATATTCATAAATTTAAAAGTTCAGTAGTGTTAAGACGTCAATTCTCAAACTAATCAAAAGATAATACAATGCTAATTCAAAATTCCAACTGGACTTTTTAAAAAATAGGATTTGAAAAGCTGAACATATGATTTATGTGGAAATGTAAAGAACCTGGAATAATCTAAGCAATCTTGAAAAGAACAAAGTTGGAGGACTTTAATACCTGACTTCAAGACAAACTATAGTAACGAAGCCAGTGTAACACTGGCTTAAGGACTGACAAAAGATCATGAAACAGAATAGAAAGTTCATATGTGGACCTATTAATCTTTAATTTTCATTAAAGTTACCAAAGTAATAGAATGAGGAAAGTCTCTTCAAGAAATGGTACAATAATAATTGGTATCCATATGAAAAAAAAAAAAACTCAACCAAAAAACCTCTGAACACCATACACAAGAATTTATGTAAGGTTCAGACACTTAACTGTGAAAGCTAGAACCATAAATTTGTGGAATAAGACGTAAGAGAGTATCTTTATGACTTAGCTCTAAGAAAAGGTTTCATAGTGGGGCTGGGGTTGTGGCTCAGTGGGCAGAGCGCTTGCCTAGCATGCATGAGGCACTGAGTTCGATCCCTGGCACCACATAAAAAATATGCAAATTAAATAAAGGTATTGGTTCATCTACAACTAAAAAAAATAAAAATTAAAAAAAAAGGTTTCTTAGAACACAGAAATCCAAAACTAATAAGTAACAGACTTCATCAAAATTTTAAAATGTATGTTAATTCAAAGTCATTGCTATGAAAATGAATAGACAAGACACAATATGGGACAAACTTTTTACCAAACATATTTGATAACTGATTAATATTTGGAATGTATAAATTATTCCTACAACTTGATAATAAAAAAATAAATAACTTGATTTTAAAAATGGGATCATTACTTGAACAGACACTTTACCAGAAGAAGATACACAAAATGGCCACATCATTTAGAAATATAAACTCATAGAATGGCTAAAACTTTAAAGGATGACACTACCAAATCTGGAAGAAAATATGGAGCAACAAGAACTTTTATATAATGAAGGTGGAATATAAAATGGGACAATCACTTTGGGAAAAGATCTGGTAGTTCTTTAAAAATATGAATACATATGTACTCTATGGCCCAGCAAATCTTCAACTAGTATTTACTGAAGATAAAATGAAAACATATGTCTACACAATAGTGTGAGAATGATCATGGTAGCACAATTTACAATAGTCAAAGCATGAAAATGCCTAAGTGTCCATCAATAGGAAAGTGCAGTACAGGGCTGGGGATGTGTCTCAAGCGGTAGCGTGCTCGCCTGGCATGCGTGTGGCCCGGATTCGATCCTCAGCACCACGCATACAAACAAAGATGTTGTGCCCGCCGATAACTAAAAAATAAATATTAAAATTCTCTCTCTACCTCTCTCTACCTCTCTCTCTCTTAAAAAAAAAAAAGAAAGTGCAGTACAATCACACGAAAGGAAAACATATTATATTCATAAGATAGACCATTTCTCAGCAACACAAAACAAATTATGACACATGCGACAATACTAATGGATCTCAAAGTATGTTACGTGAAAGGTTTACACAATAAAGCACATATTGTATGATTATATGATGTTATAAATAGACAAAATTAATATATGGTAAAAACAAAAACAAAAACAGTAGTTGACTCTGGAGAAGGGCAGAGTTGACTACAAAAGAGTATGAGGAGCCAGGCACAGTGGTGCACACCTTTAATCCCAGCGGCTTGGGAGGCTGAGGCAGGAGGACTGAAAGTTCAAAGCCAGTCTCAGCAATTGCCTGGTGCTAAGCAACCTAGTGAGACCCTGTCTCTAAATAAAATACAAAATAGGGCTGGGGATGTGGTTTAGTGGTCAAGGGTCCCTGAGTTCAATCTCTGGTATCCTCCCAAAAAGTAAAAATAAGAAAGAATATGAGGATACTTTGTGGGGTGATGGTAACAAGGTATATCTTAGTAAGGATCTGAGTAACATAGGTGTACACATTTGATATAACTCAATGGCACCTTAAGATTTATGCATAAAATAGCTTGTAAATTTTACTTCAAAAGAAAAAGAATTTTCTCAACTAGTATACCTCAACTATAAATAAATATTGAAATCTGGTCAATGATTTGCATGCTAAGATATTTAGAGATATATGTGCTGATTATTTTATACTATGAAATGTGTAAGAAATTAAGATGAATTGATGGACAAATAAATAGATAAATGGACAGTAGATAAAGCAAATGGGATAATGGAAGAGATTGGAATGCATAGGTGCTAGAAACTATAGATGCAAAAATGTTTTTTTATTGGTGCATGGTACTGCCCAGGGACCACAGGACTCTGTTGCTGTATAGTTCTGTCAGTTTGAAAGAGTATCATCTTATATGGAGGTGGATTAACTCAGTTATCCCAGCTTGGAACTAGTCAATTAGGATCATCCAACTAATTTGTCTTGTTGTCATATTTATGCTCAATAAGCAGCCTTCTGGTGATTATAATCTGGCTTTTTATAGAGATTTTTGTAAAAGTAAGGGAAAATATATTGGTTAATCAGCAATTATTTGGCAAGTAATTTTTTTCTGATAAATTTAATGGGAGCAATACAATTTTTATAAAAGACATAAGTTTGATTATACTGACTTATATACATTAACCCTGAAAAAAGTTCAGTCTACCAAAAACAAAGCTGACTTCTGAACTGGGAAAATTGATTATAAAAACAAAAATAAAAATTCATCTCCAATACAGATTTTTAAGGCCTCAGAATCAGAAGGGCTCCTGAGATTATAGAGTTTGTTATTTACATTCTCATCATTCATCATTGAGACACTGTGTTAATGCTTTTCATGATTCATTTCATATAGAATCATCTCCCAAAAAAGCATCTTACCAGGCAGAAAAGACAGGTTTATGATGCTGTTTGTTCCCGAGCAGAGATGCAGCAAAAACAAACAGATCATATTCATAAGAAATTCACATTTCATTACCTGTGTGTCCTCATCAGAAATATCTGGGAAAGAAGTCTGTGATGCAATTTCATGTTTTTGAAAGGTTGGTTTATTTAGAAATTGGTTAATTTCTTCAGATTTTTGCTGGAGTTGATCTATGAAAAAGAAAAAAATAAAACAAATAGAAGTTCTATCTGCTTCAAGTCTGAAATTTATTATTTAAAGTTATTATCTTCTAAGGATACATCATATACTGTTTACTAGGTTCAGTGACCTTGATTACAACTGTGATGCTAAGGGCATTTTAAAAAACTGTCAATGTTCTTAAGGACAAAAGGCAGTAAAACTACTTCCTTCAAAGGTAAAATAAAATAGACCTAAGAATTTTTTTTAAAGTTTATTTTTCCTTTCCCTGTGAAAATGACTTTTGTATTTCATATTTTATCTCCTTCACTCTCTACTTAAGTGTTATTGGTCCCTTCAAGATCCCATGGGAAAAGTTTATAAACTCGAACCTGGTTTAGATAAGAGAACAGCATGCTCATGTAACCATGTTATCATGTAATGCTTTCTTGGCTGATACTCAGCTCTTCAATACAAATTGTCAATGTAGATCTTTCTAAAATCTTTCCTTCTATGATTGTTAACCAATCAGTAGAGGTTATAATTTGGGGAAAAGGACTAGTAAGATAGATTACCAGTATTGGGAGTTTCACTTTTTAATATAAACTTCTAAAATGTTCAAAATTTTAGAAACATGTATTTGTTTTTTGCTTTTTTAAATTAATTTGTATTGGTGCATTATAGTTATACCTAATAGTGGGATTCATTATGTCATTATGTGCATATGTAACAATTTGCTCAAATGCATTACTTTTATAACAAAGATACCTAAAAGGTTTTCTTTGTACTTTCTTAAAGGATAAAAGTTTTTTCTTTAAAAGAAAATTTTACCTGTAGGAAAAGGATTGAGATTCACATTTGAAATTAAAAATGACTCCATACAATTTAGTTCCCCCCTACCTATGTACTTAGATCTGGCCTGAGTTTCCCACAAACGAATTCAAATGCTACCCCCTTTTAGATCAGAGTCATGTTTCACACAGCATGCTGTTTAATATCTGAAACATCACTATCACTAGTTATTAGTACAGGAATTATAATATTAAGAAAGATTATTACTGAAGTCGGTGGCAGGAAAAAATGCAACAAACAGTTCAAAAGTGAAGTCTTTGCTAACCCTACTGATTCAAATGGTTTGAGCAAAAAATATCATTAACACATCTCTGAATATAAGAAGTATAAGCCACTAAAGTGCTAGAGATATGAACTTTAATAGCAATAAAACACTAACCTTCCAGCTGTTGAATGACCTGGGCTGACTTAACTGCCTGCTCATTCTTATCTTGGAGAAGTTTTAAATTTTCATCCTTTAGAGCATCACAGGCAGATTGTAGCTCTTGCTCAGTCTTTTGAAGATTCAAAATGCAAACAGTCTTCTCTTCTATTTCTGCTTTGTACTTCTGCTCCAAAGCAAAATATTGAGACTCCAGTTCAGTCTGGACTTGGCCTGCTTGTTCAATATGTCCCATAAGGTGTTGCACCTCTTCCTGCAGGTTATGAAAGGATAATTTTCTCTCTGCCATTTCAAGTTCCATCTTTTCCTTCAGAACCGTGGACTCTTGTCTTTCTATTTCCATAGTGTTCCTTAAAATATTATGTTCACTTTCCATCTGCTGTAACTGCTGAGAGAGACTCTAAGAAAAAAGATAAAAGCCCATGAGCCATAAATATATTCTTTCATTTCAATGAGCATAGTCAAGTGCTTCTTCTACATGAAGGATGGAGCTAGGCACTTAAGAGACCAAACCTACTGGCTAAAGACCCTATATTTTTGCTTCTAGATACTTTTGATAGTTTGTACTCACATATCTTTTATTTTCTGCCTCTCCTATTAGAAAATAAGTACCATAGGAAATGAACTTTGTCTATTTTATTTTTATTGATCTCTAGCACCTAGCACAGTATATGCATAGAGTGGTACCTGATAAATACTGAATGAATCAATGAATCCAGTCCCTTCCCTCAAGAAACTCAGAGTTCAAGGACACTGACATCTATAGATAAGTATAATACAAAATATTAAAGGCCATGAGAAGGGATACTTAAAGGTATTAATATGAGCAGAGAAGAAGGATGGGTTAGGGTAGCCTTCTTAAAAGAGAGCCACCTAATGTAAGATTTAAATAGTGAGGACTCAACCAGGCAAGTGGGCACTAAAAGAGAGTACCTTCAGAGAAACAGGACAAGAAAAGCAGAGAGGCAAAGAAAAACAGGGTTATCAATGATGTTTGAAATTTGTAGCAGGTAAAGCTTTAGTAAGAAAAGGTAGGAGTCAAATCATAAGTATCTTTATACTCTACATTATTAAGGGACTTTGAATTTCTTCTTTTAAGTAATGAAGCGCTCTGGTCAGAAATGATTTTTGGAGACATCTCCCTGATTGATAAAATAAAAGATACAATGGGGGACAGGAAGAGAACAGAGGCAGAGAATATCCTGTCATGCAAAAATGTTGAGCCAGAACTAGTCTACTGGTATTACTAATAAAGAGAATTCAAGAATTATTTAAGAGGTAAAAATCAAGAAACTTAATAATCATTTAAAAAATTTTTTTTAGTGTTGGAGATTGAACCCAGGAGTGCTTTACCACTGAGCTCCATCCTCAGAGTCCTTTTTATTTTTTACTTTTAAGACAGGGTCTTGCTAAGTTGCTGAGGCTGGACTTGAACTTGCAATCCTCCTGCCTCAACTTCTGAGTGGCTGGGTTTACAGGTGTGTGCCACAGCTCTTGGTGCTTGCTAATTAATTAATTGTAGGGGTTAAAGAACAAGGAGGGGGAAAAAAGCCTAATGAGTTTTATTATTTCAGGTAAATGGTCCATTAAGAGAGGAAATATGATAAAAAAGGTTTTCTTTGGTTTTTGTTTGTTTTTAATATTTTTTTATTTTTGATTGACATATAGTAATTATATATAGTTATAGGATACAATGTGACAATTCAATATATATATATATATATATATATACACAATATGTAATGACCAGATCAAGGTAATGGTCATATCTATCACCTCAGGGATCACTGAGGGATTTGTGCAATACCCACCATATTGGAAGGGAACTGGATATATATCAAATACACTGGGAAGATAAAATTTTGGAGATATTAGTGGCACTAGGGATACAGTCTTACCATCTACCATGAGAGGGAAAGTGAAAAGAATGCATTTAGTGACAATATAGGACTGAGTCTGATATACTGGGAAACACAGTTAAATGGGTAGGAAAACAAAAAGAAGTCAATGAAGTAAAAACAAACAGAAAAGCTCCAGAAATGTAGGAAAAGAACCAACATAATGCCAAGTTCTAACAGTCAAGGGAATGAAAAACTTCAAGGAATAAGTAATTAATAGTAACAAATATTACAGAAGTGTTTTATGACTTTAGAATGATTTCAGTAGAATCACAATAATTTTAGCTATTACACATAAGTATGTGCTAAACACTGTCTTAAATACTTTTACTATTTCAGGTGATCCTGTGTTATGCCCATGATATAAATACTTTTATCCCCATTTTACCAATCTGAAGCCTACCAAATTGGTTTGGGGCACGTATGAGTTCTCATGCCTGAACTTCTTCATTTTACGAAATGTAAATGATCTTATCATTTACATTTCGTAAAATGATCTATTACATAGGGTTGTTATGAGGATTCATAGTACAACTAATACATAATTTGCCAGCAGATATATAGATGTAATTATTTTGTGTGTGATGCCTAAAAAGTGGTACAACTGGAATTTAAACTTCATTATCTAATGGCAGTCTGAGAGGGGATTTGGGGTCAGGACATGGGTTTTATGAGGATGAAAGGAAGGGGAACATGTTTCTAAGCAAGAGAGAAATCCTGCCTCAAGAAAGAGAGTTGAAGACTAGGAGACAGGATTGGTTGACTTTCTCCAACAGCATGCAGCGCCCAAATGAACAAGCAGAGAATGTGGGCTATAGCACCAATTCTGCATTATGATTTGACTACTTGCATGTTATACAACAAGGAATCTAATGTCTGTAAAGTAGTCCAAATGGTCAAGCATGGGTCCAAAGAGGAAAGAGAAAGGCAAAAGAAGAAGCATGCTGGAGGAACAAAGTGGAAAGATCCTTGGTTCTTAACAAGAATGAAGATCAGGACAGTATGAGAAAGGAAATGACAGGATGCATTATAATCAGGGAACAGGATACTTGTATTTTTAAGATTTTAGAATATCAAAATCCTTGATCATCTTTAGATTCAAGGGAATATTACATAATGAGATTACTTCAATCCAACTGACAAAATCAGGCAAAGAAGAGACGATATATATAATGCACAAGAATTCATTTAAGACAGCAAAGGGGAAAGGTGATCAAAAAGGAACTCACTAGAGGAAAATAGGACATTCTAGAGAAAGTAGGACTCTGGACCTAAAATGAAAAGAGCAACAATAATGTTGTGGAATGTAAGCTCCACAAGGTGGAGAACTGTATTTGTTTTGCTCATCATTATACCACCACCACATAATCAGATATATTTACTGAAAGAAAAACCAAAAGGTACCCATTCTCTAAAGGCTTATAACAGGCTTTTTTCCCTTCTTCTTCTCTTTGGTACTAGAGATTGAACCAGAGGTACTTTATCACTGAGCTACATCATCAGTTCTTATTTATTTAATTTTAAGGCAGGGTCTCACTAAGTTGGTTAAGTCTACAACAGGCTTTTAGACCTGCTTCTTAGCAAATTAAAGTGGAAAAGAATAGCCCCCTGGTAGGCAGTAAAGATCGCATAAGACAGTACCTGATTTCTCTGCTCAGCAGCAGTCAGTTCCTGCTGCAGCAAGTCCACTACCTGAGCACGGCCCAACAGGGCTTCTTCATGCTCTTCAAGCTTCCTCTGCAGCATCTTCAATTTCTGTAAAAACATTTTAGACACAATGTGCTAACAAATGAGCACTATTATTTTTCTACCTTTCAAAATGTCATGTAGATTTATACATTTCAATTTCTTAATGTAGAAGATGATCAACTAAAGAGGGGACACCAGCATGCCATGCTCCCCATCCAGCAGCAACAAAGAATCTCCAAAATGTCTTCTCAGAGCTCAGACAACCACCGAAGTCAGAAATGAGCAAGTCCCTGAATTATAGAGCCTTCTGATAATTATAGGAAAATGACACATTTTAAAATCCACTTTCAAAATTACATAGTTCATGTCTTGTGCCTAAATAATATTGGTAACATGTATATCTCACCCACCAAAAATAACATTCTCTGCAGGCAAGAACCATTTCTCTTCTAGTTTCATGCACATGGTAGGCACTTGAAAAATATGTGTTGAATACATGTATGCAAATAATGTTCTACTTAAACAAGTATTATATTCTGAAACTTTACTTAGTGGTACATTCTGAAAGATTGCTTATAACTTGGAAGAAGTTGCAATCAAAAACAATTAAAATGGATCAAACAACAAGTGCCACTGGAGTGCCTTTCAGTACCACACTATACTACACACTAAGTGAAAACAAATACCTTTGAGTTAGTAGATGGTGAATTCAAATACAATGAAGTCAATTTTCAAAATTTATTTAAGGAACATTTTTAAAAATACTGATAATAAAGGACTTCACAGTTTCAAAGTTCTCCTTTTTGTCTTCAATTTTTTCCAAGTTTAAAATTGACTTCATTGGTTTAAAGATGTGAATCAGGTTTTTAATGCACGCAGGCAGCTGCAATCAGCCAAACCAAAGAAAAACCAAATTCTGACTACCACACGTATTCCCCAATTAAACTCTGCTTTGGTGTTCTAACAACCTTATTAGAGGGGTAAATGGCAAAATAAGGGTAGGGAAAATAATGTGCAACAGAAGACAAAGACACCAAAAAGAAGCCAATAAGGAGCACACCAGGACCAAGTGAAGAGCAGTAGGGAGGGGTAGTAGTTGAAATGCGGCTATGATGTCTTGATTAAATGTTAACTGAAATGATAGACATTCTACTGCGTTTGAGCAACACACCTGTTGCATCTCTGTTTCCACATCTGCCTGGGTTACTAACTGAAGAAGCTCATCTTCATGAAGACGAACTTGTGTTTCAAAGCGGGCATCTTTCTCTCGGACCACCTGCTGCATGGAACTCAACTGAAGATACACACCAGAGAAACTATGCAAGTTATACTTCTGAGTATTTTGCAAAAAACTTACAGACTACTCTCCAAAGACAGACACTAAGAATTTACAGACAAGTTTTTTTAAAAATTCAGTTTTGAATGTCAAAGATGAGAATGCTGGAAGAGAGAAGGGCCTGGTGGTACTTTCAAATGAGAGGAAGTCTAGTATCAAATTCAGAAGTCAGTCTCAATAAAACTCTATTAGAAATTATATTTTCATGGGTGGTAGAAATGTTTTAAACATATAAGTATATTTTTAAAAAGTTCTTAAAGATTAGAACATTAAATATAAATTTAGACTTCTATTAAACTCTGGATACTTCTTTCAACATCACACTCATGCTCAAAAATATTCAATGACATTCTCATGCCTTATAAGTGAAAATTCAATCTAATGTATCTTTTATTCAAGAGTCTCTATAATTGAAAATATAAATTTATCTTTCCAGTCTTATTTTCAAAGACTTGCTTCTACCAAAGAATTCAGTGTGCTTCCAAACCCATACCACCTTCGCAAACAGTTATTTTCAGATGACATTACTTACAGGCTTCTAGATCATGCTCATTTGGCCTTTAACAGGATGAAGTGGAAATAAATGAATGATTGTGAGCTGCTGGGCATCAGTGTTTTTGTTTGGCTTTAGGCTATGATGTCTATTCATTCTATGGTTGAACATGTTGACCAGATCTTAGTTTGCCCATTTTGCATTGGTCCTTTACCTACTGCTGATTTCTTAGTTGTAAAACCTTAACTTTGGCTCATTTCTTGATAGTTTAACAAAAAACCCTTATGATTTTTTGATTATTGAAATTCTGACTTCATTATGAATTTGGAATTCTGTGTTTTAAGCATGCAGGCATGGAGTCTTTCCCTAGACAAAGCTAACTATCTTTTCCTTAAGTGTACTGGATATATATCTTCTCTGAGACTACTCACACTCTTCTCCATGACTAGAATGCCTTTCTCCAGCTCTTATAGAATATTATCTATTCTCATGGTGTTGCTGAAATACCAACTTTTCTATATAACTTTCCATAACTGTCATGCTCACAATAACATCTTTTACCTCTCAAAATAATTTGCTTGTAATGTTGCTTGCTTTGACATTTATTTGGAATTTCTTACATTATTATAAATCTGTTAATATAATTATATATCTTGGCTTTCCATAATTTAAGCAAATTTTATAGGTAAAAATCATGTATTGTATTTCTCCATATGATATGGTATGATATGTGTATGATACTACATAAAAAGGACACAATGAAAGCTAGTAAGATAAAATTAAGGATTTCAGTATATATAATTTTAACAATTTATACAACGACAGGTATTATGGTTTGGATGTGAGGTGTCCCCCAGAAGCTCACGTGTGAGACATGCAAGAAGGTTCAGAGGAGAAATGACTGGGTTTTAAGAGTCTTAACCCAATTAGTGATTTAATCCTGAAAGGGATTAACTGAGTGGTAGCTGAAGTGGTAGGGTATGGCTGGAAGAGGTGGGAATTGGGGTATGGTTTTGGGTATATTTTGTTATCTTCAGAGTGATATCTCTCTATCTTTCTCTCCCTCTGCTTCTTGATCACCATGATGTGATCTCTCTCTCCCACCATGATGTTCTATCTCACCTCAAGCCCCAAGGAATGGAACCAGCCTTCTATGGACTAAGACCTCAGAAACCATGAGCCCTAAATAAACCTTTTCTCCTCTACAGTTATGCTGGTCGGGTCCTTTAGTCATAGGAGTAATAAAGCTGACTAAAACAATAGACCATTTATAAATAAAAAGGCACCACTAATAACAAGTTACCAATATATCTGATGGGTAAGATTAGCTATGTGAAAAAGTACTTCATGGATAGAATGTGTTGAGTCAAAAGCATTCCCAAAGGAAAAATATGGGTGTGGGTGGTCCACTAAAAATTTAGAAAAATAGAAAGAGTTATGGATGTCAGTCTAAACAGTCAGGTCTTGCTGGCAGAAATAAATAAGATGAATGTCATATACTACTGCTATTTAACAAGGAATCACATACCTACATAACTTTCTTATTACATGCCTACTAAGTAACTTTCTGATTATAATTTACCTTCCCACTAAGATTCTATTGTATGAAAAGAATGGACCTAATTATTTGTATTTCTTTTGGCTTATTAGTCTTTTTTGAACTTATTATAAAGCCCATTCCTAAGAGACCATGCTATTAAAATCAAGTATCTGGATCTGTGAAACTAATAAACAATCATCAATTAGCCTATGGCAAACACATCAAGGTAAACAACACTTTTTTGAGAGTTTCTGGTGTTCCCTAATGACATACTTATGTACTTACCTAATTTCTTCTATTACCACACCCTTCTAATTTCTACTTTTAACACTCTAGCTACTATTCTTTCACCTACTAAAATTTTAAAAATAACTGTCTGAATTGACTTGCAATGTAAGAAATGGTGATGGATTGAAATATCATAACTTTTTATTCTAATAAAGGTACTTCTTTCCCCTACCTGTGCAGCTTGCTCTGCCTGTGTCTGGCTGAGCTGGGCTTGCAAAGTGCTAATGAGTTCTTCCTTCTCCTGGAGCTGTTGCTTCATCATTACAAATTCCTCCATTTCTGTAGAACTTTTATCAAACTGAAAATATAGAAGAATTAAAGTATTTATTTAAGCAAAAGGCTTAGCATTCTTAATTCTTTGACCTTCCTTTCTTATTTATCCTAAATGCCTACCATATTTCCTTCTAATTTCCACTTAACACAAAAAAGGAATTGCATTGTGAATTTAAAAAAGAAATTATCAAAAATTATTTGTCAGAAGAAGACAGAAGTGATAAAATTTTTTTTCAATTTATCTGCCTCACATAGAAAAAGACAGTAAACTAGACAGCAAAATAAAAAAAAAACATGGATAATATTTACAATAAAATTAGGAAGATAGTTCTACAAACCCTAAAACATAAAACATAAGGAAGTAAGGATAAGCCACTAAAATCTACAAGACCTACATAGTATTAGAGTTTGCATAACAGGAAGAAGATGGAGGCAAAGTGACATCTGATGGCCCTGAGAACAGGAAAACTCCCAAATAGCCAAAAAGTATTGCTGGAATGGACAGCTGGCAAATTTTAGAATAGCAACAGGGCTTTTCCATTCTTTAATCTGAATAAATGCAAGGGGTCCATCCACAGTGAGGAGGACTAAAAGGGCTAGACGAATTTAGCCCCTCTGGTCTCTCAAAACTGACTCATCAGGGCTCCCTTCTAAGACCTAGACATATACTCTGAAGAAAATGCTCACTAATGAAAAAAAAATTAAGCAAGGCTGGGGAATGCAGCTCAATCACAGAGTGCTTGCCTAGAATGTGTGAGGCCCTGGGTTCAATCCTCAGCACTGCACAAAAAATAAAAAAATAAAAATTAAGAATAGGGATAATAGAAACAGAAAAAAGAGAATGGTATAATTCAGCACCAACTAACCTCATAAGGCTATAAAGGAATAAGAAATACAACTAATGTGAAAAATTTTTCTTCTTAATATTTAATTTTAACTAAATTTAAAACTAAAGTATAAATTATTTTTCAATAATTTTGTTTTGGTATGACTATATTTACTTTATCTGTTGTATAGAATAAGATATTGTTGGGGTGTTGTTCAAGTGACAAGCATACATATATTTGGTATCAATAGAATGATGCAGTTTCAATAGTTTTCTACACACCTATACAGTATTGTGACATTACATAGGTAATAATTTGAATACTTAATGCAGATAGTTTGGGTAAATAGTTGATACCAAAATAAATCACAATTGGTAGTTAAATTGAAATATATACATTTATTATTAATTTAATTATAACTAAATTATTTTTTCTAGTTCAAAAATCAGTATAGTTTAAAATGAAGGCAGACTACTGATGTATATATAATTCATTTGTTTTTATTTCTAAGAAGAATTCCAATATGTGGATATATTAGAGTTTGTTTCAATATTCACCTGGAGAGGAAAAAGTGAATTGCCTCCAGTGTTTTGTATTACAAATAAACCTATTCATATTGGATAGTGCTGATACAGACCAAAGTGAAAGGTGGGGGAAAGAAAGTCACAAATCTGAGAAATCTACTTTGAACACAACACAAAAAGAACATATGAGCGAAGTCTATTATGTAAGAAAAGTTTTCCTAAAAAAGCCCCCTTCTGAAGGTTCAGGAAAACTAATTTCACCCACACAAAAGGAAATAAAGATCAAGGCCCAAATCCCATATGAAATTAGTATTTAAAAAGGCTAAGGAGAATAATATGCTTACAGGTGATAAAAAAAAAAATACCAGAAGCATGTTCAAAAAACAAGAAGAAATTGCTATCTATTTCAAAAGGAGTTAAAAATTAATAAAATTGTAAAGGACATGAAAGAAAAACATAAATCAGAATTAGAAGGGCTAGGGATATAGCTCAGTGATAAGCTCTTGCTTCACATGCTCAAAGCCCTGGGTTTGATCCCCAGAATCACAGAACAACAACAAAAAAGAATGAGAAAAACTAAAAATGAGGTAACCAAACTCATGAAGTTGATATAAAAGAAAAAACCATTCCAGAATAGAAGAAAAAACAAGAAATACAAAATAGATTGCCTTGAGTGAAAAAAAAGAAGCTAGAAAAATTTTAAGGAAGAAAGAGATAAAAAGAAATTGAGAAAAGTGATAAATATTGTAGATAATCCAAGATCAAACACACAAACAACAGAAGTCCTCCAAAAGAAAACCAAGTAAGGGAAAACATCTAATACTTCAAACTATATAATTCAAGGAAACTTATGTAATAAATATGTGAACCACATATTCAAATAATATACTAGATAGATACAAATATCAACCAAGAATGGCAAATACCCAAGCATATACTAAATTACTAGACTTGGATGTAAGGGAGGAAAGGAAGGAGTTGCGGAGGGGAGGGAAGGGAGGGAGGAGAGAAGGAGATAGGAAAGCAGGAAGGGATGGGACTGACAGACATATTGATAAATATGTCATATAATAATGCATCCCTTGGGTTTTAGTGATTCATTAACCTTATGATCATGAGGTAACTCACACCTCCTACCTGGGCAGCTTGTTCTGCCTCAGTAAGCCGGGCTTGCAAACTGCTAATTAGTTTCTCCTTCTCCTGGAGTTCATGTTTGATATTTTCCATTTTCATTTCTTCCTCTGTAGAACTTTTGTCATGCTGAAAATGCAACAGATAAAGTAATTCATTTAAAAACATTACATTTTTTTATCTATCTATCTATCTATATATATATATATATATATATATATATATATATATGCTCTATTTGCTCTTTACAACTACTAAACTATAATTTTATTAAACTCATGGGAGCAAGAAAAACCTAAAGTAATCTTAGGGTTTTCCAGTTTTAGTATGGCCAAGTAGCTCCTACTAGATCTCTCCTCCCCCAGAAACAAGCTATAAACTCTGGAAAATATAGAAAACATTATAAAGCAGGAAAAGATAGGAAGGAAGTTATACTTAGAAGTAGTAGCACTAAGCTTCCCATCTGACAGCTTAAGACTAAGAACAAGTCAGTGCCATGCAGGACTAAACTTAAATAGAAAATCCAATCTTGCCGCCTTGAAAAATCAAGGCCAGAGTCCAGAAAACTACAGCTGCTATTAAGTGAGGGTTAAAACATCAGAAAAAGGGCCTGTAGGGGAAATCCAAATCTTTCAACAGTCTTTCCTTTTAAAAAAAAAAAAAAAAAAAAAAAAAAAAGATCTTTCTTAGACCCAGATTCGATTTCCCCCCTGAATCCCCAAATGAACCTAATTCTGCTTACTGCAAGTGCAAAAAATAATTTTACATTTTTCTTTCACATTAGTCTAGCATCTAAGGATTGCTTTCATTTCTTCAACTATACGCTCGCTCCTCAGATCATCTGGCTTTGTGTTGAATCCATAATAGTTTTACTATATAAATGCATACTCTGACTGCTAGCACTGCCTGGGACTGCTGGGAATCATTTACTCAACAGGGAAAGGAAATAAAACTGTAAGATGTTGGATGTTTTAGGTCTCAGAGCTAAAAATAAAATTAATTAAAAATAAAAGTATGAAATAATTTAAAAATCTAAGAGCACGACTGAGGGAAATTGAAGGAAAAAACAACCCAAAAGAAAGGTTGGTGCTACCACAGACAGGGGAAGGGAACTGTTGGAGGAAAAAACAAAAAGTAAGAAAAGAAGAATGCGGGGCTGGGGATGTGGCTCAAGCGGTAGCGTGCTCGCCTGGCACGCGTGCGGCCCGGGTTCGATCCTCAGCACCACATACAAACAAAGATGTTGTGTTCACTGAAAACTAAAAAATAAATATTAAAAAATTCTCTCTCTCTCTCACTCTCTCTTTAAAAAAAAAAGAAAAAGACAAAGAAAATGTGGTATAAAAAAATTTAAAAAAAAAAGAAAAGAATGCAGATGAAGAAGTTATTTGAGAAGACTAATAAAAGCTTTAAAATAAGCTTTTGAGAAGTTAAATGAGGTTATCAGTTCAGGAAAAGGAATGTCCTCTGAGCATTAGCCCCTGTAAAGAAAAACTAACCAAGGTACTGGGGAGCTAACTAGTGTCCTAAGGATTATGCCTAGAAAACTAATTAAAACCTTTTCTCCCAAGAACTGAGAACAATGAGAATAAGGACTCAGCTGGTAAAT
The DNA here is from genome assembly GCF_964194105.1 of Spermophilus citellus. Taxonomy (NCBI): domain Eukaryota; kingdom Metazoa; phylum Chordata; class Mammalia; order Rodentia; family Sciuridae; genus Spermophilus; species Spermophilus citellus. Next base: position 106,041,317 of record NC_138188.1, read on the forward strand.
GAATAAAACCAGACAGAAATTAAGAAAATAAGATTTCTTATACAGGGTGAAGGCTGACTGACTCTACAACTACAATGTGCACATGTGACATTCCTGCCACTGAACTCTGCACAAAACTGAAGTTTTCTGTTGTTCACATAGCTGTCTAAATATGAATATCATGAAGGAAAAATATTAAGTACTGGAACAGTAATACTCTATTCCTCGAAAAAGAAACTTTCTTAGGTCCTCTCTGTATCCTCAACTGTAAACTATTTTATTGGTGGCAGCCATAATCATAGAGAGCTTCCTTTACAGGGAGTCCAAGGTAATCTGGCTGATTCAGCCCCCAAATCTGTAAAACACTAATCCATCACTCTGGCCATATAAGGACATAGAATTTTTCTTTATTAAGTCTCTGAATAAAGGACTTCAGAGTGCAAAAGAAAAAAAAAAAAACCATTAGAGTTAATGTTCTAACTCCTCCAAGTTGAACCTACTCCAAAAAGTACTAACTCCCCTCTAAATGTCTAACTTTAATTGTTATCTCTTCCTATTAGCCTTTTTAATTCTCTGAAAGTCTAAGCCACAACTGACATTTCATGTCCATGTTTTCTGTAGGCCTTTCATTCTCCATGTGTGAGCTATAGATAGTCCAGTCAAATTATATCTTGTCCCCAAAGAAAGGACAGTATTTAATGCTTTTTATTTTACCATTACAAATATTTGTGGTTAGTGAAGATTTTCCATACTGAGAAGCTTTCTAGACTCAGAAAATACATCTAATACCCAGTACCCATACCTTGGAGAATGACTCTTTTGACTGAGATTCTGGAGGCTGAACAGTTCCTCCTTGTGCCTTCATTTCTTCTATGTGTTTATTCAAAGCAGTTAATTTTGCCTTTGCATGAAGTTTGATTTTTTTAATTTTGACATCAGCAGTTTTTCTTTCCTCCTGCCAAAAAACAATAATGATAAATGCATGAATGTTTATTCTCCATAAATATTTATCTAGCACATAACAAAAGTTATTTTACTAGACATCACATTACAGTATTAATAAGAAACAAATTCTCTAGATTATTAAGTGAATGGTATATCTGTCCTTTGGCAAATGCTCTATAAGAAAGAACAAATGCAGTAGTACCTGTAGAGCTTCATCCTTCTGCTGCAGTTGAATATCCTTCTGTCTAATACTTTCTTTTAGCTCCACCACCAACTGTTCTGCATAAGCCAGGCGCTCCAAAACATCCTCTTCTGTTCTACTATTAAATTCCATGTCCAATTCCTGAGGTACTTCCTGATGTTTAGGAAAAAGTTGCCAATACATCAGGGAAAAGGTAATAACTTCCAAATAGGAATCCCTTCATTCCAGGAATTTCATCTTATCCTTTGCCCAACTCATACCCTTTGAAATTCAAGACTCTTTATAACTGAGACAACAGTACTTACAGCCATTATAATATATTGAGTATTTTATTGACGTACTATTAATCTAATATTACTGCTATGCTTTGGATATTCATATCCCCCCCACCAGCTCCTGTGTTAATGCAGGAATGTTTGGGGATGAAGACTGGATTGTGAGAGCTATTACCTAATCAGTTCAGCCTAGTTTGAGTGGACTAACTGTATGGTAACTTGAGGCGGGGGGGGGGGGGGGATTCACTAGGGGCATGCCCTGGAAGGATTTCTGTACCCTGCAGCCACTTCCCTTTTCTCTTTTTCTGCTTCCTGGATGCCATGAATTGAACAGAGCCCCTCCCACCATGCCCTTCTTCCATGGTGTTCTGCCTCACCTTTGTCCAAGAGCAATGGAGTTTGCTCACCATGGCCTAAACCTCTGAAATCATGAAGCAAAATTAATTTTCCCCCCTATATACTGTTCTTTTCAAAAAAAATTTATTTTTTTTTTTAGTTGTAGTTGGATGCCATACCTTTATTTTATTTATTTTTATGTGGTGCTGAGGATCGAACCTAGGGCCTCACACATGCTAAGCAAATGCTCTACTGCTGAGCCACAACCCCAGCACCCCTACATTGTTGTTTTTGGGTAGTTTGATCACAGTGATGAAAAGCTAACACTATTACCAAAGAGAACAATAAATTAGGAAAATAAAGATCACAAACTATAAAGTGGAAGAGCCCATAATTTTAAATTAAGAGGCTTAGTTGAATAAAATTATCTTAACCACTAGGCATTATTCTTTGTCTTTTCAGAAAACTAATAGACTTCTTTTAGTTCCTTCAGAAAATAAAAATAAAATATAGGAAAAGTGGTAGATAAATTTATATAAGCAAAGAGATAGTCTCAAACCCAAACCTTTTTGTCATTTAAACGTTTTCTATAAAATAGACATACATACCCAAGGAGGAGGAAGCCTTAAAACAATCTGGCACTAAACAGGTCCAGAAAGACAAATGAGAAAGATCTTTCAAATCTCGTCTAGAACTTGTGTTTCCACCCTTGTGGCTCTTAAGCCATAAATTTATAGTAGAAGGATCATTTACAGAGTTTTAATATTTTCCTTAACCCTTGTTTCCACTTTGCATAAAGAAAGCTACTCGGGCTGGGGATGTGGCTCAAGCGATAGCGCCTGGCGTGCGTGCGCCCCGGGTTCGATCCTCAGCACCACATACAAAGATGTTGTGTCCGCCGAGAAATAAGAAAAAATAAATATTAAAATTCTCAAAAAAAAAAAAAAAAAGAAAGCTACTCACACAATTCTAAATTATTTTTCTCAGAAGAACATGAAACATGTCTGTCATGGTTTAATTTAGAACAGAGCTACTCACAGGGTCTAAGGGAGCCCTCATATTCTGATCAGTGCCATTTCCTGATAATTCATGCAAAACAACATTTGCTAATCCCGATAAACGGCTTAGCATTTCTGCAGAAAAAGGAAAAGAAAACATAATAATCAATAAAATGAATAAGGCTTCACCTATAGTGATAACCATATCACTAATATGAAAACTATGCAGGTGATATATATAGTAGACACTTTATGCAGCCTGATGATTTCTTCAAAAGGTCATTTGAGTGTGTACAGTATAGTTGCACAGTGGCAATAGCACAGAGATTATAATCACTATAACTAATATCATTTTAAAAAATAAAATACAAGAACACAATCCTTAAATAATAGTATATAATTGTTAAGTACATCTTAAAGGTTATCTTTAATGTCGTTCCTCTCACCACAGTTTCAATTATAAAGATGAATTTCTTAGTCTTCCTTCCTCTGCCAGATTGTAATCCTCCCCTACTTTTTTAAGCCTTGTGATTCATAAATTTTCTTTCCTTTTTATGTGCCCCCATGAACCCCATGCTTTCATTAAACTTTCCTGATGAACCATGTAATTTCACTAAAAGTTAAATATAATCATTGTTCAAAATGTATATAGTATTAAATGCACATATTAGAAAATAAGGAAGAAGTAACCTATGCTTCTATGCTTCTTCTCTAGTCAATTAGAAAAAGAATAAATTAAAACCAATACAAGCAGGAAATGAGAAATAGAAAACTGAGATTGAAGATTAATAAAACTGAAAATAGTAAAATAGAGGAAACCGATAAAACCAAAAATGTGGTTCTTTGAAAAGATCAACAAAGATGATAAAGTCCTAGACAGTCTGATTAAGAAAAAAAAGACAAATTATTGACATCATAAATGAAAACAAAATACCACTAGTAATTCTAAGATACATTCAAAGAAAATAGCATTCATAAATTCAAAGTAGATGAACTAAGCCAATTCCTTGAAAGACACAAACTACCCAAAATTCAAGAACAGAGAACCTGAACATACATAGTCGGATGTGTATGGGTGCATGTGTGTATAAATAAAATATACAGGGAAATTATAAAAAAAAAAAACCTGGGGAGCTTGTAAACAGCATATGCAAAACAAAGAAGAAAAAAACCTCTTTAAAACTTTAATAAGGTGGTGGTGGTTGTATTAACATTGTTATGTGGAATGTGGGATTCAAGCAAATAGTAATTACAGGCATACTAATTCTATTATAATTTCAGTATGAAAAAAGAAGATAAAGAAGTTCAGAAGAAACTGAAGTCCCAGAATACTGATCTTGACTATAAAATATTAGTACAAACTTATAAGGTGTTTAATCTTTATATTTTCCTAGTTCTGATTAGTTATAAGAATTATAAATAATGATAAAATGAGAAGCAATACCATTACCATTACAAAAAATTGTTTTTTAAATAGGAGGGCTTCTTAGAGAAATGGCTGATTCCTGTTCTAAATTAGGAAATATACAAAATGAGCCTGAAACATCTTGTCACACAAGTTAGCAAGGAAGCTATCAAAGATTACTACACTCATGTAAAAAAGATCCAGGAGTTAAAAGGCCCAGGTTCCCACTGGCTAAAAGAACAATCTGAATTTATCTAAGAATAAGAAATGCTGAGCTGTGTACATAATTCAGTGGTAGAACACTTCTTGGCATACACAAAGCCCTGGGTTCAATCCCCAGCACCACCAAATAAATAAATAAAGGAACTCATTTAAAAAAATATTAAGAATTAACAACAGATTGAAATCCACAAAAAAACTTTAAATCTTTTGAGTTTAAATGGGAATAAACTAACTAGTCACCATCTGAACCAATTATCTTCAAAACTAATATAAAAATTTATTTTGCATTTCCTACTTGAACTTTTTGAGGACGCAAACAGCTGATGTGAGGATGCATTTCCTTATAAAACTATTTCATCTAATAAAATAAATAATCTATTTTAATATTCACATACCCTAATGAACCCACAGATTTATACAGCATCAAAAGATTGGCACTAATCTGTAGGAAAGGCAGAGAACAGAGGAATAGGCTGAACTACCCAATGAATGTGCAATTCCTAGACTGGAAAACTCCAGAGGTCAAGACCCCTAAGTTCTTCAACAGATAATTGTAAGGAAAAGACTTAAACAAAATATCAAATTTTAAAAAGGTGACATTTAAATTTGGGTAATAAAACTATAAAGAAATCACAAGGAAGTGATTACCTTTGGAAGGGAAGAGGGTGGGAATGGGCACATAGGTCAGTCTATGGGATGATGTTCAAAGTTGTATTTTTACCTGGTGATTATGACAAGACCATTCACCTTAAAGTAACTCATTATGCCATAGGTATTTTGTGGTGTGGCTTTCCATATCTGGGTTTTATTTTTAAATGAGAAGGGTTTTTTAAAGAAAAAATCATTAATAATTAACTATTTGTTAAGCAATTATGTTTAGAAGCATCCATAGGGAGTTTCTTTTGTTTATTTTTGATTGACATATATTTTTTACAACTTATAAGATACACTGTGATGTTTTGATTCATGTATACATTCAGTAATGATTAACTCATAGAACATAGCATATTCATAAGGGAATTTCTAGACTTAACCCGGGGCTTTTTGTTACATGTCCCAAAGTGACTGGATGCTCTTCAGCACCTTCAGTTCAGATTCCCTGACCAATCCCTCTATTCCCTGTCTATCACAAACCTTCTGTTCATACCCATACTTTTCTTCTCTAAGTACCCTAGACCCTATTGCTACCACTATTACTTTTAGAACTAAACAGAAAAGTAGTGAAATTTCAGACCGTGTTTCTCAACTATTTTTAAGCCATATCCATTTCAAAGAAATGTAAAACTATCACCTTTGCAAATGTGTGCACACACCCACTCCCCAAGGTGGCAGGCCTTAAAATCAAACCTTATGCATATTACAATTAGAAAATTTGTGACATATCTTGTTTTATGTACTGTCTATTGTGAAATTATGATTTAAATTTTTTCCAATTATGCAGAAATCTATTTTCATATAAAATTAAGATCCTAAGGGCTGGGTTGTGGCTCAGCGGTAGAGCTCTCGCCTAGCAGGTGCAAGGCCCTGGGTTCAATCCTCAGCATCACATAAAAGTAAATAAATAAAGGTATTGTGTCCAACTACAACTAAAAAATAAATATTAAAAAAAATCCTGAATATTTTCTGAACTATAATTTTCCTCCTTTCTCCCCTATACCACTACCATACACGAGATTCTGATTCATCTTTCCTTGGAGGCTGTGTTTTACTGGCATCCTACTGAAAAGTCATTACATGCAAAGGATACATTCACATGAAAACAGGATGACAAAAATATTAATGGCAATAATTATTGAGAAATATTTAATTTTATTGCAAAGTAAATAGACTATATATTTTATATCATGCCAATGCTAGGTTTCTGTAAAACACTTGGGCGAATAAAACAATCCCTCAAAGTCCATGTAGGCTGCACCTTCCACAAACTCAGCCACTGTATGTTGAAATGGTACTGAGAATTAAATAAAGCATTATTTTTCTAAAGCCTTCACTGTTTATCAGCAATTACTATTTTTAACATAGTTATCTAATGTGTAAGGTTATGGTAGGAACTATAAAAATAAAAGGAATATCAAGCATGTCTTCAACCACAGAAAACATAATTAAGTTGAAAAAATAAGCAAAATAACTGAAGATAGGACGTATGTACACTGTGTGTACATGCCTATGTGCCACTTGCTGTGGAATTTAAGTCACATTCCCACAGAAACAACACAGAAAATGGTTAGATTTACATTGAGGTCACTTCTCAGACTCATTTCGTGAATTTTAAGTTGTACCTCTGTAGTTTTCCTGAACTCATTTTCAAAGTGATTCTCAACCAGGATAAAGAGCTAAGAGGAAGGTAAAGAAGGTAGTGCTATGCAGCTAGAAAAAGCACACTCAATATTATAATTAGACAATTAGAAAACTAAAAACTTTTTTTCATAATTCAAAATTCAAAAAGTCACTATTTTTTATTAAACAAATTTAGAAGTAAATGATAGCAATATCAATACACAGCACTATTCATCAAGCATTTCTCCAATTGCTTTACATATATAACCTATTTTTCCTCATTATTTAACTCATTTTCTTATAACGACTCTCATAAGGAGATACTATCATTGTCCCTAATTTTAAAGTGAGTGAACTAAAGCACAGGGAAATTAATTTGCCCAGTCACAGCTCTGCAAAGTTTCTTGGCTAATTGGCTAATAGAGGTACACAAAAGACATTCCATTTTTTGAGTAACCTCAGCACCCAATATTCTTCACCAAGGCTGAAAAACAGGGATAATGGCATGAGGGCACCATGTTTATTCTTTTTCTTCTCTTCTTCTTTTTATTAAACCCAAGTCCTTGGGCATGCTACACAATCATTCTACCACTGAGCTACATCCCCAGCTCTTTTTATTTTAAGAATAGGTGATTTTTTTTAGCATGTTATATGATTCATAATAATATGGCCCCTAAAATTCCATATTGTTTATACCACAGACAGGACCATACAAGGACACTACACACACACACACACACACACACACACACACACACACACAAAGATGTTCATTAGAGCAGTGTTTGATAGCTAAGGACTGAAAACAATCTAAATCTGTCACCAGGACAGCTGTTTCTACAAGGGAAAGCCATTTGAAATAGAGGTATTTTTATACTTATGCATATTGAAAATGTCTAATACAGGTTAAGTATCCCTTATCCAAAAATGCCTAAGATCAGAAATGTGTCAGATTTTGAATGGTTTTGAATTTTGGATTATTTGCATATACATAATTAGATATCTTGTCTATCTCAAGTCTTGTCTATCTCAAGTCTAAACACAATGTTCAGTCTTGGGGATAGAACTCAAGTCTAAACACAATGTTCATTTTTGTCATATATACCTTATAATCAGAGCTTGAAGATAATTTTACACAATATTTTTAATAATTTTGTGCATGAAATGAAAATGCATGGTATAGAGTTTTCCACTTGTGGCATCATGTCCTAGTGCTCACAGTTTCAGATTTTTTATCATTTCTGATTTTCAGATTAGGAATACTCCAACTAAATATGGTATTAAGTGGCAAAAAAAAAGGATATAGAATAGAATGTACATTGTGGTTCACATGAAAGGAGGTATATATTATATGTATGCTTCACTATGACCAGAAAATTTCTTAAGGATAATCAAGAAATTGTTCTGGTTAGTGGGGAATGAAGAAGAAAATCAATAGAGGTTTGTTTGTTTTACATTATATCCTTTGGTACTGAAGTATACATAAATGATTTTAAAATATCTTAATTAAAAACAGTATGGTAGAGCCTAATCTCTACTTTCTTAAAGGTTCTTGACAATAGACTAGTTACTATGTAATGACTATTGGTGAGATGTGTCCATTCCAAATAATTTATTCCTAATAGTAGTTAACCTAGAGAAATTAATGATTTATAAACAATGCAATATCAACATCCCCTAATCAATCCATTAACCCAAAGGAGGGAAAAGAGCAGGGGGCTTTAAACATCAAGTAAAATTTATAGGAAAAGAAGAAAAAGATCTAAAGATAATTAGTTTTAGGAAGGGACTCACGGAGGTTCCCCTCACTCTGGAGATCCTCAGGTGCAAACAACCTTGAAAAAACAAGGCATTGGCTCATCTCAGCAACCCTTTAGCATTAGAAGGATCTTTCGACTGACCGTTTTCCATTTGTATGCAGAGTTCCAATATGATCTTTAAATTGAGTTGGGAGTGTTCTACCATTTTTAAAAAATCATTCTTTTAAATTTATATTTTTGTATGTTTTATAACAGACGTGATATATTTATATTAGCAGTCACATGTTAGCCAAAAGAAGTATACAATATTTGGGGGAAAACACATGCTCAAATTGGCAAGAGCTTGGGCTGGGGTTGTGGCTCAGTGGTAGAGCGCTTGCCTGGTATGTGTGAGGCACTGGGTTCCATCCTCAGCATCACATATAAATAAATAAAATAAAGGTCCATGGACAACTTTAAAAAAAAAATGGAAAGAGCTCTACCACTGGGCTACACACCAGCCCGCAATTTTTAAGTACTCTTTTAACACTATTTCATGACTAAATCCTCCCCTTTTTCCAACAGAGTATTTCCTGGATTTGATCCTTCAAAGTCATTCTGACTATCCAATGTTATTAATTTATGGCTTCTGGAAAGGCAGCCAGCAATTCTGTTAAGTTCTCCACTGCCATCTTACATAGAACTGTAAACGGGTCCCTTTTACATTCGGACAGCTTCCAACTATCTCCAAAAGTGAAAGCGCTTGTCCAAGATTTTTAAATACCTCTGTCCCATTCTTAAAGTGCTCTCTCCCCATAGACGAACCGGAGCTCTTTAAATAAGTCAGAGAAACATATTCACCAGTTGTCAAGGAACTCAACTCTCGCGTTCCTTCGTGTGTTACCCACAATAAACACACTCCACGCAACCAAATCAAGTTCTTTTCCTCCAGAATTCTCTTTTAAGTCCCCTTTCCTCCAACTGCCTGCCACCTGATTCCTGGGGTTTTAGCACTGATAGAATCACAGGGATCCCTTTCGTCTCATCTCTCTAGCAACCCTTTAGCATTAGAAGGATCGTTCGACCGTGTGGCGTTTGTATGCAGAGTTCCAACGTTTCTTTGATCTCCGGCCTTGAGACCAGCCTCCCCTTCGGGACACTAAGTTTGTTTAGGACCAGGATTCGAGGGTCCCCGGCAGGTTCTCTCCGATATAAGTTGTTGCGTACCGAGGCCGACTAAAGCGGGCCGCTCAGGAGAGAGGGCCCGGAGGACAGGACTGATCCGGGAGCCCTTCCCTGTCGCTCCCTGAGGAGAAAGGTCCTGAGAAAGGGGCAGACCGCGAGTTCGTGCTGCGAAGCCGCGCAGAGCGAAGCCAAAACCCTCGGCGGGGCCCACAGGAATGAGCGCTCCTAGAACTAGGCCTGGTAGGTGAAGGGAGGCGGGTGAAGAGTTGGACCCAGAGTGAATCCGGGAGAGGCGGGGCAGGGAAGGGACTCGACTGTGGCTGCTCCGAAAGTCCCCACGGCCTGTGTGGCAGAGGTGACCGTTACAGCACTCGAGGAGGGGAGGTGTTGGGGAGCGTCACCCACTCACCTAGAAGCGACTGAGATGGGGGGCTCCAGCGGCCCCCCTCCCAATCTAAGCCACGTCAGCTCGGAAACACCATCCACCGACACCTACCACCGCCGCGCCCCACCAGGGACTGAGCCACTCGCTGAAGGGACGGAAAATAAGATTAGGACCTCGACCAATCAGAGCTATCGTCAGAGCGTTACCAGGGAGACCAGGCACGCCTTGTTTGTAACTAAACCCGTCAACAATGACAGCAGCCAATCAACGCTCGGAAACTCCTCCGCTTCCCCAAAGAAACAGCTAATGGACTTTAAGGGCTGGGGGAGGGGCGGGATCAAAGGCGAGCGCGTGTCCCGGAAGAAGATGGGGGAAAGGCCGGAAAGGCAGAGAGGGAGGGCTTTCCAGAAAGGTCAGGCGATACCGGTGTGTGGTGAATGTTCCGGTGGCCTCTCGTTGGTCTGACCAGACTATGGCTGAGGTTTCTTTGGAGAATTTGGACTGAGGTTACCAGCTGCAGTCAGATTGTTGAATGAGCAAGGAAAAGGGAGTGGGGATATGGGTTTTGCTGGAGTCGTAAAATAGTAAAAGTCGGAAAGTTGGTCTTCTAGTGTGACCTTTTCACTTTGCAATGAAAAATAAGAACTAGAGAAGTGACATACATACCCAAAGACAAACGGCGACCAGGACCTGGCGTTAATATGAAAGAAGACTGGCGACATCTCTAAGGGCATAAGTGTGAGAAGTGAAGAATAGTGAATAGTATGAAGGTGCCTCTTAGTAAGTGGCGCTTCAGCAGTTCTTTAAACAACAGTGGTATTTGAGGGTTCAGACTCTGGAGTGTGAATTAATGAAGAGCTCCAGCCAGAGACCGGAATCACTCAGGCTCTGTTTTGGGCTCCTCGGTAAAACGGTTAGGGAGACCAGCCAGATCCCACTGATCTGTCATTTTAGGCACTTTGTTCATAGTCAGAATAATATTAGTTTGAATCTACTGAATTTTACTGTGTATCAGATATTTAGCTCATTTTATGTGCATCCTCATCCCTTTGAGGTTCAAACATCAGTCCACTAAGTCCTTTCCTTGGCCACCCATCTAAAATTGTAGTCCACTATAGTGATATAACTTTTTTTTTTTTTTTGAGGGGGGTGGCTGCTTTTTTTCCGCCAAGCATTTTATCTAATGTACTATCAATCTTACTTTCTCCTCACTAGATGATTAGTTCCAAGAAAATGGATTTTTGTCTCTTTTTTGATCTCAGCTGTATCTCCAGGTCCCAGAATAATAGAGGCAATACACTCAGTAAAGTATACATGATTATTCTCATTTTAGACATGATACAATAAAACTTCAAAAGGTTAAGTAATTTGCACAGGGTCATATAGTGAGGGTCAGAACTAGAATTTAAAGTAGTTACTCAATGCCAGAACACTGGAGCACTTCTATTAATACATTATATTCTCAAATTCCTGATTGTATGGACCTAGCAAAGTCCTGTCCTGGATGGGTTCAACCTCCTTTGGGGTACAGAATGCTACTGGGACATCAGACCATGTCAATATCATCAGTAGCATCAGTGTCATGACCACTAGACATCACAACTTCACTTCATATCCTCAGGACACTGCCAAATCCTTGGTGTGTCTTCTATTCCTCTCCCACTTCTCACAGCAGTTAATTGAAATTTTGACATCCTTGTCAATCTTCAACCCCTTATCTACTCCTCACATTCCCAAAAGATGAACTTTCTTCTACCTAGAAAACAAAGCCATTACTTGAAAGTCCTTTTAACGGCTCCCTTACACAAACATTACCTTTCTGTTTATTTACTTGATTCCACATTTAGCTTCAGAATCGATCTTTCAGTTTTAAAAGAATGAGACTTCCTCACAGAAGAGAATAGAAAAATGTGTCTTACATTTTCTTCTTACGGCCCTGTCTTTTATTCTTTGGTGAGCACAGGTCACTCAGAATTACAGTAGACTCTGGGGAATGGAAGAAGATGGGATGGAAAGGTTAAAGAGCTGAGCTTTTTTCAAGGAGCACTGAATGATTGGAAATAATATATAATGAAATTTAACCAAAGACTCTGAGATTGAGATGACAAAAGACAATAGGAGTTAATCCTGAGAAAATAAGAGTGTAAAGAAGAGTAAAGGCATATGGAGCAGCATGTGCACAGACTGACTAAGAAACTTGATATGAGTGAGCTGATATACAAAGAGCAGGTCATAAAATGGCATGTACAATTTTATGCTACGTGTTTTTATATTAGTCTGAAATTACAAAATTCTGCAATCATTTATGTGTTCCTTAGAGAGTGACCATTCCCCTAATTTGAAGTGCAGTTGGGCTCTTAGTGTCAATAGTCATGTGCTACATCTTGGATCTGGAATGTCCCCCAAAGGCCCATGTTTTAAAGGAAGTTGCAGAAACATCAGGAGGTAGGGTCTGGTGGGAAGTCTTCAGGTCATTAGGGTTATGCCTTGAAGAGGAAAGTGGGGACATCCTCTCCACTTCCTTTTCTTCTTTTTTGAGTTCCATGAGATGAGTGACTTTGCTCTGTCACATCTCCCCATAATGTGCTTTCTCCCAGCAGGCCCAGAAGCAATGAGGCCAACACACCATGATATGAAACTTTAAAAAAGTGAGCTGAAATAAACCTTTCCCCTTTATAAGTTTATCTAAGATATTTGTTTAGTGATGAAAAGCTAATTAACACACTCTGCCATGGAACCACTTGATTTCCAACCTTGGCTTTGCTCCTCTTTGTCTTCATAAGGCCCTGTCAGGTTCCCTGGAAAAGCAAATACCTGTCCTTTGGAAGTCTATTTTAGTATGGAATGCTATAACAAATACCACAGTCTACATGGGTTATAAACAGCAAAATTTATTTCTCTGTTGAGGCTGGGGAGTCCAAGCCCAAGGCACTGGCTTGTATCAGGAACAACTTCCTGGTCCATAGATGTTGTCTTCTCACTGCATCCTCATGTGGTTAAAAAGACAAGGGAGCACTCTGGTGTCTCTTTTGTAAGAGCAAGTAATTCCATTTAAGAAGGCTGTGACTTCGTGACGTGATCATTTCCCAAAGGCCCCAACTCATGAATCTCAAGAGGACACCAACATTCAATCTATAAACAAAGCCCCCAAAGCAGTTGCCTGTAAAATAGTCTGTTTTGTACACTTTCCTTCAGGACATTAATAATTTTTAAATTTGTTCTTTTTAGTTATAGATGACAGTAGAATGTATTTTGACGTATCATACATACATGGAGTATAACTTCCCATTCTTGTGGTTAGATATAATGAGGAGTTATACTGGTTTTGTATTCATACATGAACATAGAGAAGTTATGTCTGATTCATTCCACTGTCTTTCCCATTCCCATCCTCCTCTTTTCCTCCCCACCCCAAAAGCCTTTGGATTTTTGGGACTGGCTTATTTCACTTAGTATGATATTCTCCAGTTCCATCTATTTGCCAGCAAATACCATAATTTCATTCTTATTTATGGCTGAGTAATATTCCATTGTGTGTATGTACCACATTTTCTTTATCCATCTGTTGAGGTTGGTTCCATAGTTTAGCTATTGTGAATTGAGCTGCTATGAACACTGATGAGGCTATGTCACTGAAATAGTATGCTGATTTTAAGTCTTTTGGGTATATATGCTGAGGAGTGGGATAGCTAGGTCAAATAGTGGTTCCATTCAAATAATGGTTCAATCTCCATAGTGCTTCACAGAATGGTTGTACCAATTTGCAGTACCACCAGCAATGTATGAGCATATCTTTTCCCCAACATCCTCTCTGATATTTGTTCTTACTTGTATTCTTGATAACTGCCATTCTGACTGGAGTGAGATAGAAATCTCAGTATAGTTTTAATTTCCATTTCTCTAATTGCTAGTAATGTTGAACATTTTTTTTCATATATTTGTTGAACACTCATTATTTCTTCTTCTGTGAAGTGCCTGTTCAGTTCTTTGGTCCATTTATTGACTGTGTTATTTGTTGTTTTGGTGTTTTTTGAATTCTTTGTATATCCTAGAGATTAGTGCTCTATCTGAGGTGCAGGTGGCAATGATTTTCTCCCATTCTGAAGGCTCTCTCTTCATGTTCTTGATTGTTTTCTTTGCTGTGAAGAAACTTTTTAGTTTGATATATTTATTGAGTCTTGATTTTACTTCTTGTACTTTAGGAGTCTTATTGAGGAATTTAGTTCCTAAGCTGACATGATGGATATTTGGGCCTACTTTTTCTTCTAGTAGATGCAAGGTCTCTGGTCTAATGCCTAGGTCCTTGATCTACTTAAGAGTTGAATTTTATGCAGGGTGAGAGATAGGGGTCTAATTTCATTTTATTACATATGGTTTATGACTGGATCTGATAATCTATCCTTAATAAAATAGAAATCATAAGTATAGTGCTTTCTCAACTTCTACTAGTGAATTATTAAACCTGAAAATGTTGTGCAATTCCCAAATTACTTGCCAATTAGATCCCCAAACCTCTGGCTGGTATCTGAAGAGAGAATTTTTGTTGAAGATAGTGCTTTTAACTCTGGAGCCTGTTAACTCCAGGGAGATATCTTTACAATTCCACTGCAGTATTGCAGGTGGTTTAAGCCTAATTAATCAATTTAGCTGGGTTTTATATGTAGTACACCATTGTTTTAGTCAGCTTTTCGCTGCTGCAAGCAAAAGACCTGAAAAGGACAAATTTAGAGGAGGAAAAGTTATTTTGGGGCTCATGATTTGAGAGTTCTAAGTCCACCACCACAAGCTCCATTCCTTGGGGTGTGAGGTGAAGCAGAATATCATGACAGGAGAGTGTGGTGGAGAAAAGCAGCTAGCAACAGGGCACCAGGAAGCAGAGAAGGAGTTCTGCTCATCAAAGACAAAATATAAACCCCAAAGACATACCCCTAGGGACCCTCCTCCTCCAGCCACACCTTATCTGTGTACAGTTAGTTACCCATCAGGTTAATCCCTATCTGATTAATACACTAATTATGTTAAACCTTTTATAACCCAATAATTTCATCTCTAAACTTTCTTACATCATCTCCCACATGAGTTTATGGGGGACTCCTTGTATCTAAACCATAATGACCATACATGTCAAATTCATTTCGTTTTTAGCTGCTGTTACTTTGTGCTCAGGGTGGGGTCTGGGAAGCTTGGCTTTCGTGTTCTTATCCCACTCCCTACTTTCACCCATTTCTGTGTGCCTGTTACTACAGACATCTCCATGTACTTTCTCCTACCCTAGGGATAAACTGATATCGCTTATTACTTTGTGATAGGCTAGTTGTTGGGACAGGGGGTGTTCTGCTGTCCTGATCCAGCCTACATCTTGGGTCTGGTCTCTTTACTTGTGCTTGGAAATAGGGTTTCTCAGAGTTCCTATTATTCTACCCAATAGCAGCCCAACTTCTATGTCTCTATCCATGTTGGTCTTGGGTAGGAGTTCCCTCCCCAGCATCAACAGACTCTGCTTTGTATTGGCATAGGATTTTTGGGCCCAAGATGATTTCTTGTCATTCTGCCAGGGTGAAGTGATGAGGTCCACAACCAAGTTAAGATGGCGCCTGGAAGTATACTAGGAGGAGTGGTTTGAGAGCCAACTCCAGCAAGCCATTAAGATGATGAGGATTCCTTAATGACTGACTGCTGTGTCTAGATGATGTCAATTAAGTTAAGCTGTGTGTAATTAGTTGGGTATATGTACCTCTGTGGTCCAGCAGAGAAGCAGCTCCTGCCACCTTGGGTGCCCGCTACTTTGAGTTCTCAGTTCCTGCTGAGATCACTCGCAATAAAGTAGTTAGTTCCTGCTTCAACCTTCAAGTTGCTTGTTACCTCTCCGTTATTTTGCCAAGCCGGACTTAGGCAGCCCAGCCAGACTTAGGCAGAGCCACAGCCGAAGGGGCCCCAGCAAACTTCCAGCTGCCAGCTGATGATTGACTCACAGCGGCCCCAGCAACTTCTAGCTGATTGGCTCCTCTGTGGTGATGCTCATTGGGCTGTTTCCCTGCCCTTTCAGACTATGGAGCTGCTCATTGGGGGACTTTTTTTTGGCTCTACCCACGTGACCCAGCCAATCGGCCTCAAGAGCAGGAGGATGGGGGGAGGTGGAGAGGCTTGTGGGAAGCTGGTGGTGGCAGTTGGGCTCTGAAGGTTTTTCCTGAGGAGCTGTTTTGTTTGGCATGTGTGGTTCTAAAAATAAAGTTCATTTCTTTTGACAAGTGGCTCCTGAATTGTGCCCAGCCAGACTGAGGTATTTGGTGGGCCGCACGGGGAACGACTGAGGGTAAGTGATAAGGTAAACTGCTCACCCTGAGGGCAGGGCAAGAGGATGGGTAGCCATTTTAAGATTCTTCTTTTGTTTTGTTTCACTTTTGTTTAAAGTTGCCTGTTTCTGGAGATGAGTGAGACGGAAGAAAAACCGCTCACATCTGAGGAAAAACTATTTGCGTCTGAGGAACAGATAGGGAGAAAGGACAGATGGACATTTCAGGAGGATAGAAAGGCTGATATAATGATTTTGTGTGGTTCCAATTTTATTTCATTCTGTCTTGGTTTTGTTTGGTGTTATCTTGTTGGGTTGTATTATAGTAAAAATATGGGATCAGAAATTAGTAAAAAACAAACCGAAAGAGTGTTAAGTAAATTGTTAGAGGAAGAAGGCATCCCAGTAAAATCAAGAGCAGTCAGGGCATATGTTGATACAATACAAAAATGTAGCTCATGGCTTTTTAAGGAGGAGTTGTTAAATATATCACAATGGAACCATCATGGTGAAGATTTAAAAAGAATAGAAAAGAAAAGCCCAGGAACTCTGCCAGTTGGCACATTGATATTGTGGGCGTTGGTATCTGGTTTGCTTAGTCCAAAGCCTTCAGTTCAGACAAAGATAGAGGAAGAAAGCTTAGAGCAGAAAAAGCCATCAGGGGGAAAGTTACAAAAGGAGACTGCTACTAACACCTTTCTATCACCAGAGGACATAAATATCCAACTAACAAGGCCACCTCCATATGCTGGGAAGCCCCTAACCCCCGCAGTTGATAGTTGGGATCCTGAGACAGGATCTCAAGTATTAACATGCCCTGTATTTGAGGCAGGAGGGCAGCGAATTCACCATGCTTTAAATTTCAAAACAGTGAAGCAGCTAAAAGAGGCTGTAACAATCTATGGTCCTCAAGCACCCTTCACTGGAAGCTTGGCCGAATCCATTAACAACTTGAACATGACGCCAGCAGATTGGGCTAATATGTGTAAAGCTGTGCTAAATGGAGGACAATACCTGTTATGGAAGGTTGCCAATGAGGAATTTTGCAAGGAGATGGCTAGGCCAAATGCAGCAGCTGGTTATCCTCAGAGAAATATAGATATGTTGTTAGGAAAGGGACTTTATGAGGATCAGCAGCAACAAATTGCATATGATCCTGGCGTATACGCACAAATTGCTGCAGAGGCAGATAGGGCATGGAAGACTTTACAAGGAAATGGATGTTTACAAGGTCAATTATCTAAGGTAATACAAGGAGCTAATGAATCTTACGCTGAATTTGTAGATAGGCTTATTCAAACAGCTACCAGAGTTTTTTGGAATACAGAACAAGCAATGCCATTAATAAAACAGCTGGCTTATGAGCAAGCGAATTGTTGGTGCAGAGAAGTCATTAGACCATGGAAACATGAAGATTTAAACACATATATTAAATTATGTAGAGACCTTAATGAACAAGGGCAAATCGTGGCAGCTGCAGTCTTTAGATGCCAGGCTTTAGATGCCAGGCCAAGAACATGCTACAATTGTGAACAAACAGGACATTTTAAAAGGAATTGCCCCATAGGAGGAGGGTTTAACAAAACTAGGTATCAAAGGAGTAGAATACCCGGTATTTGCCCATGATGCCGTAGAGGGAGACATTGGGCTAATGAATGCCGTTCTCAAACCACCATAGAGGGTACTCCATTATCAAAAAATGAACAAGGACCAGGTGTTTATCCACGATATCATGGAGAAAGGCATCGGGTTCCGTTGCCAAAAAATGGACAGGGGGGCCCAATGCTCCAGGGCCCAAAACCACAAATATATGGAGCACTGGAGGAACCCAGCAACCCCATCAGGGTAGTGCCCAGGACACATTGTCCATTAGATCCCTCATCAGACAAAGCAGAGGAGGCGCAGGGTTGGACATCTGCGCCTCCGCCAGAGCAGTACTAACTCCAGAGATGGGAGTTCAAATCATTCCCACAGGGGTAAAAGGACCTCTTCCCAAAGGAACAGTAGGCTTATTATTGGGACGCAGCTCTTCTACTCTAAAAGGACTTATGGTAAGTCCTGGGGTAATTGATCCCGATTATGAAGGTGAAATAAAAATTATAGGCAGTTCTCCAAGGGGTATATCAGTAATTTCACCAGGAGATAGAATAGCACAGTTACTAATAATACCCAGCCTACATGATAAACTTTCCAGTCGTACTATAGAAAGAGGTTCCAAGGGATTAGGCTCCACAGGTATAGATTGGGCTATGCTTTCTTTAAATTTAGATTCTCGCCCCATGCTAAAACTAAATATTCAAGGACATGAATTTAATGGGCTACTGGATACAGGTGCAGACTTTAGCGTCATCTCTCATCAAGAATGGCCAAAACATTGGCCATTACAACAAGCCACTCTGCTAGGAGCCACAAGCATATATACGATGTATGGCACCTTTGGTTGTAAAGTGACGCCAGCTAGCCACTGAGATGATTATGTTAAAATTTACATTCATATGCAAACTGGACTCCCGCTGTTCACCTTGGCCTGCTACCGGACTCAAGTTACGGGACTTTACGGGACTGCTGGAGAGTTCCCATTGGTTGGGGAAGGATAGTAGGAGGGAATTCCGGAGGAGGTCGGAGGAGACGGGGGGTTCCGGGACGCGCGGTTCCGGTCGGACACCCTCGTGGGAGGACCGGTTTTTGACTTGCTGGCGCTGAGAGTGTTAGCGGCTTTTTCAAAATAAAGTTTTGTTCCTGCTTGATTGGCTCGTGATTCTGTGCCCAGCCAAGACTGCGGCATTTGGCGGCCCGTGCGGGGAACGCCTGAAGCTTAGAGGTGAGTAAATTGCTCGCCCCTGAGGGAAGGCGACAGGATGGATGACCTTCTCAGAAAACAATGTGTTCTTGTTTTGATTTATTTTGTTTTCATTTCGAGCTCCCTAGCCCTAGAATTTTCTCAGGCGAACTGGAAAAAATGGTTGGCTCAAGGTTTGAAGTTATTCAGCCCTGAGAAAGAGAAAATTGATACAACCATTGTCTGCTCCGTCTTTGTTTCATTCTGCTTCGGCTTTGTTTTATCCTACCTTATTGGGTTAGGTTATAGTAGATTAGAATCCAATAAAAAACAAACCGAAAAACTGTTAAGTAAATTGTTAGAGGTCCAGACTATGGTAGAAAAAACGCTAGGTCAAGCAAAAGAGAAGGTCTCTCAAGCTAGTCAGACAGAGGAGAATTTAAAGAAAGCAAGCTTAGAGGACAAGCAGCCATCAGGTGGAGAATTACAACAGGAGGTTGCTACCAACTCCGTTCTATCACCAGAGGGCGTAACTCAGCCAACAGCTCCATCTACCGCTGAGCGGCCCTCAACTACCGTAGTTGATGGACGGAATTCTGAGGCAGGACCCCAAAGATTAGCATGCCCTGTACTTGAGCAGGCAGGAGGGCAACGAATTCACCGTGCTTTAGATTTCAAAACAATAAAGCAATTAAAGGAGGCTGTAACGACCTATGGGCCGCAAGCTCCCTTCACAATAAGCATGGTTGAATCTGTTACCAACTTGGACATGACACCAGCAGATTGGGCTAACATGTGTCGATCTGTGCTAAACGGAGGACAATATTTGTTATGGAAGGTTGCCAATGAGGAATTTTGCATGGAGACAGCTAGGCGAAATGCAGAAGCTGGGTACCCTCAAAGAAATATGGACATGCTTTTGGGGAAGGGACCTTATGAGGGTCAAAGACAACAAATTGAATATGACCCTGGTGTGTACGCACAAATTGCTGTAGATGCAGTTAGGGCATGGAAAACTTTACAGGGGCATGGAGACTTACAAGGTCAATTATCTAAGGTAATACAAGGAACTAATGAACCTTATGCTGAATTTGTAGATAGACTTATTCAGTCAGCCTCTAGGATATTTGGAAATACAGAACAGGTAATGCCATTTATAAAACAACTGGCTTATGACCAAGCAAATCGTTGCTGCAGAGAGGTCATTAGACCATGGAGACATGAGGATTTAAACACATATATTAAATTATGTAGAGACATTAATGAACAGGGGCAAGTCTTAGCAGCAGTACAACAGGCTTTAGATGCCAGGCCAAGAACATGCTATAATTGTAATCAAACAGGACATTTTAAAAGGAGTTGCCCCATAAGAGGAGGGTTTAACAAAGCTGGATATCAAAGGAATAGAATACCAGGTATTTGCCCACGATGCCGTAGAGGGAGACATTGGGCTAATGAATGCCGTTCTCAAACCACCATAGAGGGTATTCCGTTATCAAAAAACGGACAAGGACCAAGTGTTTACCCACGATATCGTGGAGAAAGGTATCAAGCTCCATTGCCAAAAAACGGACTAGAGGGCCCAATGCCCCGGGGCCCCAAACCACAAATATATGGGGCAATGGAGGAACCCAACAGCCCCATCAAGGTAGTGCCCAGGACGCATTATCCATTAAATCCCTCATCAGACAAACTAGAGGGAGCGCAGGGCTGGACATCTGCGCCTCTGCCAGAGCAGTACTAACCCCAGAGATGGGAATTCAAATCATTCCCACAGGAGTAAAAGGACCTCTTCCCCAGGGAACAGTAGGCTTATTATTGGGACGCAGTTCTTCTACACTAAAAGGACTTATGATAAGTCCTGGGGTAATTGATCCCGATTATGAAGGTGAAATAAAAATTATAGCTAGTTCTCCAAGAGGTATATCAGTAATTTCACCAGGAGATAGAATAGCACAGTTATTAATAATACCCAGCCTGCATGATAAATTTTCCAGTTGTAATGTAGAAAGAGGTTCCAAGGGATTAGGCTCCACAGGTGTAGATTGGGCTATGCTGTCTTTAAATTTAGATTCTCGCCCAATGCTAAAATTAAAAATTCAAGGACATGACTTTAATGGGCTGCTGGACACAGGAGCTGACCTCAGCATCATATCTCGTCAAGAATGGCCAAAACATTGGCCATTACAACAAGCCACTCAAACGCTTCGAGGCCTAGGAGTGGCAACAAATCCCCATAGAAGTGCTATGGTATTAGATTGGAGGGATCCTGAAGGATGTGAAGGAACTATACAGCCCTATGTATTGGATCATCTTCCTGTAAATTTATGGGGACGAGATGTCCTAGATCAATTAGGATTGACATTAACAAATAACATCAATCCTAACGCGCCCACTACTAGGGCTAAACAAGGCTTTAGGAAAGAAAAAAGATTAAGAGAACAAGAACAAGGTATGACAGCACCTATTCAAATAGATCAAGAAATAAATAGACATGAATTGGGTTTTCAGAAAGGGCCACTGAGACAATCAAAATTACTTGGAAATCAGAAAGACCAGTGTGGGTTCCTCAGTGGCCCTTGACTAAAGAAAAGATACAAGTAGCCCATGACTTGGTCAGACAACAGTTAGCGGAAGGACATATACAACCTTCCGTATCCCCCTATAATACTCCCATTTTTGTCATTAAAAAGAAATCTGGTAAATGGAGATTATTACAAGATTTAAGAGCCATTAATAATGAGATGGTTATTATGGGACCTGCTCAATCAGGGATTCCTCAATTGTCTGCTTTACCAAAAACCTGGCATGTTTTAGTTATAGATATTAAAGATTGTTTCTTTTCAATTCCAATTCATCCCGAGGATAGTCCACATTTTACATTTACTATCCCTGCACTGAATCATGAAGGTCCTGATCAGAGATATGAATGGAAAGTACTCCCTCAAGGGATGGCTAACAGCCCAACTATGTGTCAAATTTATGTTAATAAAGCAATCCAGCCACTTAGAAACCAAAATCCTGAACTACAAATATTTCACTATATGGATGATGTGTTACTGGCACATAAAGATAAAAACACATTACTAGAATGTTATGCCACACTTACAAATTTATTGAAAAATTATAATCTAGAGATAGCAATAGATAAAGTACAATTAAATCTTCCAATTAATTATTTAGGAGTTCTATTATCCTCAACCATGGTCCGTCCACCAAAAATTCAAATACGAGTAGATCAACTCAAATCACTTAATGACTTTCAAAAGTTATTGGGAGACATAAATTGGATAAGGCCTTATCTAGGCATACCAACAGGAGAGTTAGGACCTTTATTTGATATTCTAAAAGGTCCATCAGATCCAAATTCACCCCGCATGTTAACGCCTGAAGCAAGAAAAGTATTAAAAATCATTGAAACATATATGGAAAATATGCATTTGGATAGAATTGATATAAGTTTGCCTTTATTATTTATTGTACTACCAACAAAAAATATTCCTACAGGAGTATTTTGGCAAGAAGGTCCATTATTGTGGATACATTTATCTTATTCCCCTAACACTATTCTTACTAGATATCCTGAGGCTGTAGGACAATTAATACTCAAAGGAATAAAAGCAGCTAAGGGAGTGTTTGGGATTTCTCCCAATAAAATTATTACTCCATATACTATGGATCAAATTGATGAGTTAGCTAATGAGTTAAATACTTGGGCAATAATCCTGTGTAAAACTAGTGTTTCATTTGATAATCACTTACCATCTAATCCTTTGTTGTCTTTTTGGTCTAAGCATCCTGTAGTTTTTCCAAAAATGACAAGAAAAACCCCTATCATAAATGCTCCAAATATATTCACTGATGGGTCAAACAATGGTACAGCAGCAGTAGTTACTCCTGATCAAACTTTTACATTTTTAGTACCCAAACAATCAGCTCAAAAGGTAGAGCTTAATGCAGTATTACAAGCTTTTATGATGTTTAAAGATTCTGTATTTAATTTATTTTCTGATAGTCACTATGTAGTTAATGCTATTAATTCCCTTGAAGATGCTGGTAGGATTTCCCCTTCCTCTACTGTTTTCTCTTTGTTTTCCGCTATACAAAGTCTAATCTGGGACCGAAAAGATCCATTCTTCATAGGTCATATCAGGGCACATACAGGATTGCCTGGAGCCCTTAGTATGGGCAATGAACTAGCAGATAAATCTACACATGACATACATATTTTCTCCACAATAGAAGAAGCTATAAATTTTCATAAAAGGTTCCATGTCAATGCTAATACTTTACAAAAGCGTTTTAAAATAACTAAAGAACAGGCCAGACATATAATAAAACAATGTCAAAATTGTGTGACATTTTTACCACAAGTTAATCTTGGAGTCAATCCTAGAGGACTAATACCTAACCATATTTGGCAGATGGACGTCACACACTTGCCAGAATTTGGAAAATTAAAATATTTACATGTTACAGTTGATACCTCTTCCGGATTTTTGATGGGCTCCCTTCATGCCGGAGAAAAAACTAAAGATGTTATAGCTCATTGCTTACAAAATTTTGCCACTGTGGGCGTTCCAAAACAGTTAAAAACGGACAACGGTCCTGGTTATACTTCCTCCTCTTTTAAACAATTTTGCTCATCATTTGGTATTACTCACATAACAGGAATTCCATACAATCCACAAGGACAAGGCATAGTTGAAAGAGCTCATCAAACTATTAAAATGTACTTATTAAAACAAAAGGAGGGAATTGGAAAGGGGTATATATCCCCCAAAGATAAACTTAAAATAACCCTTTTTACTCTAAACTTTTTAAATTTAGATTCATCGGGACTTAGTGCTGCGGAAAGACATTTGTACCCCAAAAATGTACATAAGCCTAAGGTACTTTGGAAAGATATTCTAACAGGACAATGGAAAGGCCCGGATCCAGTGATAGTCTGGAATCGGGGCGCTGTCTGTGTTTTCCCACAGGATGAACAGCAACCGATTTGGATTCCAGAGAGATTAACTAAAACAATTTCTACAGAAAAAGAAGATGATTTGACTCAAATCCATAACAGCTGACATCCAGAGCTCCAGCTTGGCTATTCTTACATCTGCGACAGTGATTAACCAAGGTTTTTTTTTTTTTCTCAGTATCTATTTTATTATTGCATTTTTCCACATCATAAAGTTCTATTTTATTTTTGAGCTCATACAAACCTAGGTTAATGTTTTTCTGATCAGTTTTATTTTTTGACTGTGTTTTATTTTTTATTTATTTATTTATTTATTTATTTATTTATTTTTTTTTTTTTGACTGTGGAGTTTTTAAACATTGCAATGGAGATTTCACCTAAGTATAGTTACAAGGCCTTTATTTACTATTGTCTTATGTGTTGTATGTTGTGTGCACACTTCTGTTTTGTGTTGTATGTCTGTATGTGTGTATGTCCATATTTCTTATATGAGGAGCGCTCATGAAAAAATGGATCCGAATTTTTTCTTTATTCACGTGATTTATATGGTTTAATTTAAATTAGGTGAACAGCTGTTTTTGATTGTTGTTAAAGATGGTTAACAGATCTGTTTGTTTACTAATTTAAATTTGGTAAACGGCTGTTAAGGATTGTTTTTAAAGGAGTTTAACAGATCTGTTTGTTTACTTTCACCTTTTCTTTTTATTATATTTAATAATTCTGTTCAGGATAATGTCTCTTTACCATCATTGCCAGAATTTCCATCTCCATCCCAATTCCAGTGAAGACTGAGATAAAACCAAACTACAGCTTCTATGATAGCTATCACAGTAAACTGTATAAACTGATGCATCAATGAATATAACTCAACAAGTAATGCTATCAAGGACTTGATTTACTTTGGGAGGATATGGACATATTGATAGACTCCTCCAATTTGAACTGCTTGCAGAACTTGCCTGGACTATATATCAGTTGCATACATTGTGAAATATCATCTGGTGCACCGAATTGTGGTACTGCTGGCATATTTTTGCTGATGGTGTCACCAGTGATGCAATTTCCTTGCCAGCTCACCCCATGTTTATTGTGGTAATACTGGCATATCTTTGCTGATGGTGTCACCAGTGACGCAATTTTTCCAAAGGAGCCGTCAATTGGCTTGGTGTCGTGGCATTTCTGTATCCTCCTCCCTTCTACTAGTGATGGTCTAAATTTGGGGGCCAACAGAGGTGAGGCAAAGAACCTCACCCCCCCACTGGCACCAAGGCTAAATTTGGGGGCCAACAGAGGTGAGGCAAGAACCTCACCCCCCCACTGGTGCATAGGCCTATCCACAAGCATGGCTGAATGCTGGACCGGTAGTCAGCGACGGGTTGCTCTGATTACAGTGGATTCAACCTAAGACAGGAAGCTGACGCCTAAAGGTCAGTTCTCCCATGACGGGTAAGAACCATATGTTAAATTGGACAACCTACCAGGCACGGTCCCTAGCCACATTGCTTGTTGCTTAATTAAACAGAAGGGGGCAGATGCTAGGAGCCACAAGCATATATACGATGTATGGCACCTTTGGTTGTAAAGTGACGCCAGCTAGCCACTGAGATGATTATGTTAAAATTTACATTCATATGCAAACTGGACTCCCGCTGTTCACCTTGGCCTGCTACCGGACTCAAGTTACGGGACTTTACGGGACTGCTGGAGAGTTCCCATTGGTTGGGGAAGGATAGTAGGAGGGAATTCCGGAGGAGGTCGGAGGAGACGGGGGGTTCCGGGACGCGCGGTTCCGGTCGGACACCCTCGTGGGAGGACCGGTTTTTGACTTGCTGGCGCTGAGAGTGTTAGCGGCTTTTTCAAAATAAAGTTTTGTTCCTGCTTGATTGGCTCGTGATTCTGTGCCCAGCCAAGACTGCGGCACCACTCAAACGCTTTGAGGCCTAGGAGTGGCGACTAATCCCCATAGAAGTGCAATGGTATTAGATTGGAAGGACCCTGAAGGATGTGAAGGAACTATACAGCCATATGTATTGGATCATCTTCCCATAAATTTATGGGGACGAGATGTCCTAGATCAATTAGGTTTGACATTAACAAATAACATCAACCAAAATGCACCCACTATTATGACTAGACAAGGTATTAGGAAAGGAAAAAGATTAGAAAAACAAGAACAAGCTATAGCAGCACCAATACAAATAGATCAAGGAATGGACAGACATAGGTTGGATTTTCAGAAAGGGCCACTGAGACAATAAAAATTACTTGGAAATCAGAAAGACCAGTATGGGTTCCTCAGTGGCCCCTGACTAAAGAAAAGATACAAGCAGCCCATGACCTGGTAAAACAACAATTAGCGGAAGGACCCTTCTGTATCTCCCCATAATACTCCCATTTTTGTCATCAAAAAGAAATCTGATAAATGGAGATTATTGCAAGATTTAAGACCCATTAATAATGAGATGGTTATTATGGGACCTGCTCAATCGGGGATTCCTCAATTGTCTGCTTTGCCAAAAACTTGGTATGTTTTATTTATAGATATTAAAGATTGTTTTTTTTCCATTCCAATTCATCCTGAGGATAGTCCACATTTTGCATTTACTATCCCTGCGCTGAATCATGAAGGTCCTGATCAGAGATATGAATGGAAAGTACTCCCTCAAGGCATGGCTAACAGCCCAACTATGTGTCAAATTTATGTTAACAAAGCAATCCAGCCACTTAGAAATCAAACTCCTGAAGTACAAATATTTCACTATATGGATGATGTATTAGCACACAAAGATAAAAACTCATTGATAGAATGTTATGCCACACTTACAAACTTATTAACAAATTATAATCTAGAGATAGCAATAGATAAAGTACAATTAAATTTTCCAATTAATTATTTAGGAGTTCTATTATCCTTGACCATGGTCCCTCCACCAAAAATTCAAATATGAGTAGATCAACTCAAATCACTTAACGACTTCCAAAAGTTATTAGGAGACATAAATTGGATAAGGCCTTATCTAGGTATACCAACAGGAGAGTTGGGACCTTTATTTGATATCCTAAAAGGTCCATCAGATCCAAATTCACCCTGCATGTTAACGCCTGAGGCAAGAAAGGCTTAAAACTCATTGAAACATATATGGAAAATATGCATTTGGATAGAATTGATATAAGTTTGCCTTTATTATTTATTGTACTACCAGCAAAAAATATTCCTACAGGAGTATTTTGGCAAGAAGGTCCATTATTATGGATACATTTATCTTATTCTCCTAACACTATTCTTACTGGGTATCCTGAGGCTGTAGGACAATTAATACTCAAAGGAATAAAAGCAGCAAAGGGAGTGTTTGAAATTTCTCACAATAAAATTATTACTCCATATAACTATGAATCAAATTGATGAGTTAGCTAATGAGTTAAATACTTGGGCAATAATCATGTGCAAATCTAATGTTTCATTTGATAACCACTTACCATCTAATCCTTTATAGTCTTTTTGGTCATCGCATCCTGTAATTTTTCCAAAAATGACAAGAAAAACACCTATCATGAATGCTCCAAATATATTCACTGATGGATCAAATAATGGTACAGCATCAATAGTTACACCTGATCAAACTTTTACATTTTTAGTACCCAAACAATCAGCTCAAAAGGTAGAGCTTAATGCAGTATTACAAGCTTTTGTGATGTTTAAAGATTCTGTATTTAATTTATTTTCTGATAGTCTGTATATAGTTAATGCTATAGTATCCATTGAAGATGCTGGTAGGATTTCCCCTTCCTCTACTGTTTTCTCTTTGCTTTCCACTATACAAAGTCTAATTTGGGACATAAAAAATCCATTCTTTATAGGACATATCAGGGCACATACAGGATTGCCTGGAGCCCTTAGTTTGGACAATGATTTAGCAGATAAAACTACACATGACATACATATTTTCTCTACACTAGAAGGAGCTATAAATTTTCATAAAAAGTTCCATGTCAATGCTAATAATTTAAAAAAGTGTTTTAAAATAACTAAGGAACAAGCTAGACAAATAATAAAACAATGTCAAAATTGTGTGAACTTTTTACCACAAGTTAATCTTGGAGTCAATCCTAGAGGACTGATACCTAACCATATTTGGCAGATGGACGTCACACACTTGCCAGAATTTGGAAAATTAAAATATTTTCATGTTACAGTTGATACTTCTTCTGGATTTTTGATGGGGTCTCTTCATGCCAGAGAAAAAACTAAAGATATTATAGCTCATTGCTTACAAAATTTTGCCACTGTGGGTGTTCCAAAACATTTAAAAACAGATAATGCCCCTGGTTATACTTCTACCTCTTTTAAACAATTTTGCTCATCATTTGGCATTACTCATATAACAGGAATCCCATACAATCCACAGGGACAAGGCATAGTTGAAAGAGCTCATCAAACTATTAAAATGTACTTATTAAAGCAAAAAGAAGGAATTGGGAAGGGGTATATATTCCCCAAAGATAAACTTAAAATAACCCTTTTTACTCTAAACTTTTAAAATTTGGATTCATCAGGACTTAGTGCTGCCGAGAGGCATATGTGTCCAAAAAATGTACATAAGCCCTAGGTACTTTGGAAAGATATTCTAACAGGACAATGGAAAGGTCCTGACCCAGTAATTGTCTGGAGTCGGGGGTCTGTTTGTGTGTTTCCACAGGAAGAACAGCAGCCGATTTGGATTCTGGAGAGATTAACTAACGTCCTGACCCAGTGATTGTCCGCAGTTGGGGGCCTGTTTGTGTGTTTCCACAGGGAGAACAGCAGCCAATTTGGATTCCACACAGATTAACTAAAGCGATTTCTACAGACCAAAAAGAAGATGATTTGGCTCAAATCCATAACAGCTGATATCCAAAACTCCAGTTTGGCTATCCTTACATCTGCGACAGAACCAGGATGCTTTGTTCAATATCTATTTTATTATTGCCCTTTCCCACATCATGAAGTTCTATTTTGTTTTTTGAGCTCATAGACCTAGGTTAATGTTTTGCTGATCAGTTCTATTTTTTGACTATAGAGTTTTTAAACATTGCAATGGAGATTTCACCTGTAAAAAGTTATAAGGCCTTCACTATTATGTTATGTGTTGTATGTATTATATTATGTGTGCACACTTGTGTTTTGTGTTATATGTTTGAATGTACGTATGTCCATATATCATATATGATGAGCGCTCATGAAAAAATGGATCCAAATATATATATTTTTTTCACGTGATTTAAATGGTTTAACTTAAATTGGGTGAACAGCTGTTGAGGATTGTTTTAATATATGAAGAAAAAAGGAGGTTAACAGATCTGTTTGTTTACTTTCACCTTTCCTTTTTATTATATTTAATAATTCTGTTCAAGATAATGCAAATTGTTAAGAAAATTGTTTTCTTTTAGTGCCTTCTGGAATGTTATATAATTTTTTCTTTAGCCATTATTGCCAGAATTCCTGTCTTCATCCCAGTGCCGGTGAAGACAAAGATAAAATCAATCTACAGCTTCTGCAATAGCCATTACTGAACTGCTTGCAGAACTTGCCTGGACTATGTATCACTTGTATGCATTGTGAACTCACTTGTATGCATTGTAAACTATCTGTTGGTGCAGCGACTTGTGGTAGTGTTGGGGTATTTATGCTGATGATGTCATCGGTGGTACAATTTTTCCAAAAGGAGCCATCACTGAACTGCTTGCAGAACTTGCCTGGACTATGAATCACTTGTATGCATTGTGAATTACCTATATGCATTGTGAACTATCTGTTGGTGCAGCAAGTTGTGGTAGTGTTGGAGTATTTTTGCTGATGATGTCATTGGTGGTACAATTTTTCCAAAAGGAGCCGTCAATTGGCTTGGTGTATCTTCCTCCCTTCTGCTTGTCATGGTCGTTCAGCTAAAATTTGGGGGCCAACAGAGGTGAGGCAAAGAACCTCACCCCCCGCTGGTACAAAGACCTTTCCACAGGTGTGGCTGTATACTGGACCAGTAGTCAGTGACAGGTAAGATCCAATTGCAGTAGTACCAACCTAAGACAGGAGGCTGACGCCTTGAGGTCAGCTCATCCCATAATGGGTAAGACCCATATGTACTATTGGACAACCTAAGGCAGGCACGGTCCCTAAGCCGCATGCTTGTTGTTTAAACAGAGAGAGGGAGATGTTGAGAGCCACAGCCGAAGGGGCCCCAGCAAACTTCCAGCTGCCAGCAAACTTCCAGCTGCCAGCTGATGATTGGCTCACAGTGGCCCCAGCAACTTCTAGCTGATTTGCTCCCCTGCGGTGATGCTCATTGGGCTGTTTCCCCGCCCTTTCAGACTATGGAGCTGCTCATTGGGGGACTTTTTTTTGGCTCCACCCACACAATCAGCCAATCGGCCTCAAGAGCAGGAGGATGGGGGGGAGGTGGAGAGGCTTGTGGGAAGCCGGTGGTGGCAGTTGGGCTCTGAAGGTTTTTCCTCAGGAGCTGTTTTGTTTGGCATGTGTGGTTCTAAAAATAAAGTTCGTTTCTTTTGACAAGTGGCTCCTGAATTGTGCCCAGCCAGACTGCGGCAATGGCATATGGTGGCCCATATGGGGAACGCCTGAGGGTAAGTGATAAAGTAAATTGCTCGCCCCTGAGGGCAGGGCGAGAGGATGGGTAACCAATTAAAGATTCTTCTTTCGTTTTGTTTCGTTTTTGTTTCAAGCTGCCTGTACCTAGAAATAAATAGGATGTGAGAAAAGTTGTTTGCCTCTGAAGAAGAGATATAGATAGATCTGTGATGCACATGTCAAGATAGAAAAATTGAAACAATGAATTTTTGTTCCATTTTTGTCTCGTTTTGTTTCGGTTCTGTTTTATGCTATATTGTTGGGTTGCGTTATCTTTGTACCAGAAATATAGGATCAGAAATTACTAAAAAACAAACCGAAAGAGTATTATGTAAATTGCTAGAGGAAGGAGGCACTCCAGTAAAACTAAGAACAGTTAGGGCATATGTTGATACAAAAATGTAGCCCATGGCTTCTTAAGTGAGGAGTTGATAAACATATCACAATGGAACCATCATGGGGAAGATTTAAAAAAGATAAAAAAGAAAAGCCCAGGAACTTTGCCAGTTGGCACATTACCATTATGGACATTGATACAATCTTGTTTACTTAGTCAAGGAGAGGACATTTTAAATCAAGTAAAAGAAGAAGTCTCTCAAGTTATTTAGACAGGAAAAGAAAGTTTAGAGAAGGAAGGGCTATCAGGAGAAAAAATTACAATGGGAGGTTGCTACTAACCCCTTTCTATCACCAGAGGGTATTCAACCAACAGCTCCACCTATGGAGACAACATATGCTGGGTGGCCTACAACCCCCATAGTTGATAGATGGGGTCCTGAGACAGGACCTCAAAGATTAGCATGCCCTGTATTTGAGGAGGCAGGAGGGCAGTGAATTCACCATGCTTTAGATTTCAAAACAGTGAAGCAGCTGAAAGAGGCTGTGACAACTTATGGTCCCCAAGGCTCTTCACTGTAAGTATGGTCGAATCCATTGCCAATTTGAATATGACACCAGCATATTGGGCTAGTATGTGCAGAGCTGTGCTAAATGGAGAACAATTTTTGCCTTGGAAGGTTGCCAATCAAGAATTTTGTATGGAAATGGCTAGGCGAAATGCAGCAGCCGGTTATCCTCATAGAAATATAGAGATGTTGCTAGGAGTGGGACCTTATGAGGGTCAGCAACAATAAATTCAATATGATCCTGCCATTTATTCACAAATCACTTTAGCTGCGGTTAAGGCATGGAAAACTTTACAAGGGCATGGAGATTTGCAAGGTCAATTATCTAAAGTAATACAAGGAACTAATGAACCTTATGCGGAATTTGTAGATAGGCTTATACAAACAGCTACCAGAGTTTTTGGGGATGCAGAACAAGCAATGCCATTAATTAAACAGCCAGCCTACGGACAAGCCAATAGATGGTGTAGGGAGGCCACTAGACCATGGAGAAATACAAATTTAAACACATATATTAAATTATGTAGAGACATTAATGAACAGGGGCAAGTCTTGGCAGCTGCAATACAACAGACATTAGGAGCCAGGCCAAAAACATGCTTCAATTATGGACAAACAGGACGTTTTAGAAGGAGTTGCCCCATAGGAGGAGGGTTTAAAAACTGTGTATCAAAGGGGTAGAATACCTGGTATTTGCCCACAATGCCATAGAGGGAGACATTGGGCTAATGAGACTACTGTAGAGGGTACTCCGTTATCAAAAAACGGACAAGGACCAGGTATTTACCCACAATATTGTGGAGGAAAAAATTGGACTCCATTGTCAAAAAACAGACGGGGGGGCCAATGCTCCAGGGCCCATGACCACAAATATATGGGGCATTGGAGGAACCCAGCAACACCATCAGGGTAGTGCCCAGGACACATTATACATAAGACAAATTAGATCCCTCATTAGACAAACCAGAGGGAGTGCAGGGTTGGATATCTGCGCCTCTGCCAGAGATGGGAGTTCAAATCATTCCCACAGGGGTAAAGGGACCTCTTCCCCAAGGAACAGTAGGCTTATTGTTGGGACGCAGCTCTTCTACTCTAAAGGGACTTATGGTAAGTCCTGGGGTAACTGATCCCAATTACGAAGGGGAAATAAAAATTATAGCCAGTTCTCCAAGGGGTATATCAGTAATTTCACCAGGAGACAGAATTGCACAGTTATTAATAATACCCAGCCTACATGATAAATTTTCCAGTCGTACTATAGAAAGAGGTTCCAGGGGATTAGGCTCCACAGGTATAGATTGGGCTATGCTTTCTTTAAATTTAGATTCTCAGCCCATGCTAAAATTAAGTATACAAGGACATGAATTTAATGGGCTACTGGATACAGGTGCAGACCTTAGCATTATCTCTTGCCAGGAATGCCCAAACATTGGCTGTTACAACAAGCCACTCAAACTCTTTGAGGCCTACGAATGGTGACTAATCCCCATAGAAGTGCGATGGTATTAGATTGGAAGGATCCTGAAAGATGTGAAGGAACTATACAACCATATGTATTGGATCATCTTCCCATAAATTTATGGGGACGAGATGTTCTAGATTAATTAGGTCTAACATTATCAAATAACATCAATTCAAAGGTGCCCACTATTATGGCTAGATAAGGTTTTAGGAAAGGAAAAGGATTAGGAATACAAGGACAAGATATAGTGGCACCAATACAAATAGATCAAAAAACAGATAGACATGGATTGGGTTTTCAGGAGGGGTCACTGAGACAATAAAAATTACTTGGAAATCAGAAAGACCAGTATGGGTTCCTCAGTGGCCCCTGACTAAAGAAAAGATACAAGCAGCCCATGACCTGGTAAAACAACAATTAGCGGAGGGACATATACAACCCTCTGTATCTCCCCATAATATTCCCATTTTTGTCATCAAAAAGAAATCTGGTAAATGGAGATTATTGCAAGATTTAAGAGCTATTAATAATGAGATGGTTATCATGGGACCTGCTCAATCGGGGATTCCTCAATTGTCAGCTTTGCCAAAAACCTGGTATGTTTTAGTTATAGATATTAAAGATTGTTTTGTTTCCATTCCAATTCATCCTGAGGATAGTCCATGTTTTGCATTTACTGTCCCTGCGCTGAATCATGAAGGTCCTGATCAGAGATATGAATGGAAAGTACTCCCTCAAGGCATGGCTAACAGCCCAACTATGTGTCAAATTTATGTTAACAAAGCAATCCAGCTACTTAGAAATCAAAATCCTGAAGTACAAATATTTCACTATATGGACGATGTATTATTAGCACACAAAGATAAAAACACATTGTAAGAATGTTATGCCACACTTACAAACTTATTAACAAATTATAATCTAGAGATAGCAATAGATAAAGTACAATTAAATTTTCCATTTAATTATTTAGGAGTGCTATTATCCTTGACCATGGTCCATCCACCAAAAATTCAAATATGAGTAGATCAACTTAAAACACTTAAGGACTTTCAAAATTTGTTAGGAGACATAAATTGGATAAGGCCTTATCTAGGTATACCAACAGGAGAGTTGGGACCTTTATTTAATATCCTAAAAGGTCCATCAAATCCAAATTCACCCCACATGTTAACAGTTGAAGCAAGAAAGACATTAAAACTCATTGAAACATATATGGAAAATATGCATTTGGATAGAATTGATATAAGTTTTCCTTTTTTATTTATTGTACTACCAATAAAAAATATTCCTACAGGAGTATTTTGGCAAAAGTTCCATTATTATGGATACATTTATCTTATTCACCAAACACTATTCTTACTAGGTATCCTGAGGCTGTAGGACAATTAATACTCAAAGGAATAAAGGCAGCAAAGGGAGTGTTTGGAATTTCTCCTAACAAAATTATCACTCCATATACTATGGATCAAATTAATGAGTTAGCGAATGAGTTAAATACTTGGGCAATAATCATGTGCAAATCTACTTGTTCATTTGATAATCACCTACCATCCAATCCTTTGTTGTTTTTTTGGTCCTCACATCCTGTAGTTTTTCCAAAAATGACAAGAAAACCACCTATCATGAATGTTCCAAATATATTCACTGATGGGTCAAATAATGGTACAGCAGCAATAATTACCCCTGATCAAGCTTTTACATTTTTAGTACCCGAACAATCAGCTCAAAAGGTAGAGCTTAATGCAGTATTACAAGTTTTTTTGATATTTTAAAGATTCCATATTTAATTTATTTTCTGATAGTTTGTATATAGTTAATGCTATAAATTCTCTTGAAGATGCTGGTAGGATTTCCCCTTCCTCTACTGTTTTCTCTTTGTTTTCTGCTATACAAAGTTTAATCTGGGACAGAAAAGATCCATTCGTTATAGGACATATCAGGGCACATACAGGATTGCCTGGAGTCCTTAGTTTGGGCAATGATTTAGCAGATAAAAAAACACATGACATGCATATTTTTTCTGTACTAGAAGAAGATACAAATTTTCACAAATCCTTCCATGTTAATGCTAATACTTTATGAAAGCATTTTAAAATAACTAAGGAACAAGCTAGACATATAATAAAACAATGTCAAAATTGTGTGACCTTTATACCACAAGTCAATCTTGGAATTAATCAATCCCAGAGGACTGATACCTAATCATATCTGGCAAATGGATGTCACACACTTGCCAGAATTTGGAAAATTAAAATATTTGCATGTTACAGTTGATACTTCTTCTGGATACTTAATGGGCTCCCTTCATACCGGAGAAAAAACTACAGATATTATGTCACTGTTTAAAAAATTTTGCCATTGTGGGCATTCCAAAAAGTTAAAAACAGCTAATGGCCCTGGCTATACTTCTGCGTCTTTCAAGCAATTTTGTTCATCATTTGGCATTACTCACATAACAGGAATCCCATACAATCCACAGGGACAAGGTATAGTTGAAAGAGCTCATCAAACTATTAAAATGTACTTATTAAAGCAAAAAGAAGGTATTGGGAAGGGGTATATATTCCCCAAAGATAAACTTAAAATAACCCTTTTTACTCTAAAGTTTTTAAATTTGGATTCATCAGGGCTTAGTGCTGCGGAGAGGCATATGTGTCCAAAAAAAAAAAAAAAAATGTACATAAGCCAAAGGTACTTTGGAAGGGTATTCTAACTGGACAACGGAAAGGTCCTGACCCAGTGATTGTCTGGAGTCAGGGGTCTGTTTGTGTTTCCACAGGGAGAACAACAGCTGATTTGGATTCCAGAGATACTAACTAAAGCGATATCTACAGACCAAAAAGAAGATGATTCGGCTCAAAATCCATAACAGCTGATATCCAGAACCCCAGTTTAGCTATTCTTACGTCTGTGATAATGGTTTTCCTACACCTGGAGGCTAATGAGCACCATTAAGGCTTATTTCAAATGTTAAAAAACCTTGAGGCTTACTTGTGGGAATACCTTCAAACCCATATGCAAGTTACAAAAAGAATTTTTCTATTTTATTTTTTGAGCTCATACAGACCTAGGTTAATGTTTTTCTGATCAGTTTTATTTTTTTTTTAATCAACTGTGCAGTTTTTAAACATTGCAATGGAGATTTCACCTGTGAAAAGCTACAAGGCCTTTACTGTTGTGTTGTGTGCACACTTGTGTTATGTGTTGTATGTCTGTATGTGCGTATGTCCATATATTAGGAACACTCATGAAAAAATGGATCCAAATATTTTTTACTCACGTGATTTAAACAGTTTAATTTAAATTGGGTATTGTCTTAAAAAGTGAACAAATAAGGAGATTAACAGGTCTGTTTATTTACTTTCACCTTTCCTTTTCATTATATTTGATAATTCTGTCCAGGATAATGTAAATAATTTCCAGTATTACTAAAAAACCAAATGAGACTTCGGAATTACAGCTGCCATCATCACAACTGTTGCTGTTTCTGCTGCTGCTACTACAGCTTCTGCGATGGCTATCACGCAAACTGTACAAACTGTTGCATTAATATTTACTTCAAGAAAAAATAGACATATTAATGGATTCCTCGCTTTGGGCTGCTTGTGGAACTTTCCTGGACTGTGTATCACTTATATGCATTATGAACTGATACAATAAAATGTAATTAGTACCAGGGTATCTTTGCTGACAGTGTCATCTGTGGTACAGTTTTTCCAGGGATTTCTCACTTGGAGCAGTCAATGGCTTGATATCATGGCATTTTGTATCCTCCTCCCTTCTGCTTGTGATGGTCGTTATCCACAAGTATGGCTGAGTGTGTTGGGCCGGTAGTCAAAGATGGGTAAGATCCAATTACAATGGTACCAACCTAAGACAGGAGGCTGACGATTTGAGGTCAGATCATCCAATGACAGGTAAGGACCATATGTAGTATTGGACAACCTAAAACAGGCAGGGTCCCTAAGCCACATACTTGTTTAAATTAAACAAAAGTGGGAGATGAGGAGCGCCACAACCAAGTTAAGAGGGCGCCTGGCAGTATACTAGGAGGAGTGGTTTGTGAGCCAACGCTAGCGAGCCATTAAGATGATGAGGATTCCTTAATGACTGACTGCTGTGTCTAAATGATGTCAATTAAGTTAAGCTGTGTGTAATTAGTTGGGTATATGTACCTCTGCCGTCCGGCAGAGAAGCAGTAAAGTGTTTTTGTTTCTGCTCAGTCTTTCTGATTGTCTTTAGGGTGCCTGTTTCTATCCCTCCCCAATTCTTTCTCACATACAATGGAATTAGTCTGACTCTTGGAGGTAAGAAAGCTTGCTTTTCCTGCTCTAGCAGGTTAAGACTTTTAAGAGAAAGGACTAGAGAAGTGGGTGGAGCTTTGAGAGAGCAGCTTTATGTTATCCTGTAGCAGCCTATCACCTCATGTTTGCCTGTGCCACTAAGGAGGTTTCTTCAGGCTTCCTGTCTTGCCCTTAGCCTTTCTTGTGAGCATTTGGTTCTAATTCTCTTTGTGGGAATCCTAGGTATTCTGAGTGGACATCCTAGCCCACCTTGGCCTTTAGGAATTTGTTAAATTTTAGTTGATTTCTTCTCACCTAATCACCTGTCTTTCCTTCACTCTATCAAAGATGAAATACTTTATTTCACAGCTGCTGAGTTCCATATTGGTTTACTTGGTTGGCTTGAGGCCTTAGCTATCTGATTGATGGGTTCAAGAATATTTGTTGTAGATCATCTGGCATTTTTTTTAAATTAAGTTGGGAGCAACATTTTCATTTAGCTTTCTACATTCTAATAAAACCAGAATTTCATCTTTTTTAAAAAATATTTTTAGTTGAAAACAATACTTTTATTTATTTATTTATTTAGTATTTAATGTGAAGCTGAGGATTGGACCCAAGTTTCTCACAAGTGCTAGGCAAGTGCTCTATCACTGAGCTACAACCCCAGCCCTCATTTGTTTATTCTTATAGGTGAATTATGGTGAATTATATACATTTTTTCCAACTATGAATATAAAGTACATTAGGATTTTGACTGGAATTTTACTAAAATGAATTTTGGGAAAATAGACATTATACATTTGGTCTTCCCATCTAGAAATTCTAGTATTTTCACGGATTTACACAAAGAGAACCCTCTGGGTTCTTTATGATAGAGAGTCATGATTTGTTTCCAGTTTTAACTTAAATTCTGTATTGTTTTTTTTTCTTTCTTTTTTTTTGAGAGAGAGAGAGAGAATTTTAATATTTATCTTTTTAGTTTTCGGCGGACACAACATCTTTGTTTGTATGTGGTGCTGAGGATCGAACCCGGGCCGCACACATGCCAGGCGAGTGTGCTACCACTTGAGCCACATCCCCAGCCCCTTAAATTCTGTATTGTTACAAACACAATCTGAGATGACTTTGGGTATTAAAATATAATTAAAGGTAAATACATAAATCAGGGATTATTAAGTTAGAGCCCATAACTGTATAGGTATCTAGGAATGCAATGAAAATTAGACATTATATTTAGCTCTAAGATTCCAAGGAGAGAAAAGGGAAGCAGTAGTTATAGAGTTGTCATAATTTAATAAAAATAATACAGTTGTATCTGGAGAAATTTTTTCTACATAGACTCCTCATGGATGTGTATGTGTATATATAGTTCCTTTTAGAAGTAAGAAAATGGAAAATGAGTTCAACCATTACTTTATGGAAGAGTGAAATGTCTTTCAATTGATCACTTATTTTCCTTACCTTTTAATAAAGGCCAAGAACATACATCTGGTGATGATGATGATTAAAAATAATAATTCTAAATAACAACATAAAAGCTGAAATAATCCTGACAAGTTTTTCAGAACAACTGTTGAACATATTTATTTAGAAAAAAAAAAAAAACATTTAATTGTAAAAGAGCAGAAACAAAAGACATTTCACATTTTAATCAACAATATAATGCCATGCTGAGTTTAGTTTCACAATGAAAGCCACACAAATACGTATGTGGGACCACAGACAGGGGTGTAGAAAAAAGAAAAAGAGAATTGAAAAAGAGGTAGATGATAACTCTTTGCTTACTGTCTGTAAGTCTTCTTGGGAGAGAAACCTCTGGAAAATCACATTAGGATAGCTCTAGTCTAACAGCATATGCCAGAGGCAAAAGTAATATAATTTCCTGAAATATAAAATGTATCAATTTTCATGGTAACTCCCTAGGGCAGTTTGGTTCCACCAATGAATAATGTTCCTAATTCTATACTAAGCTCATCCTTTGGAACACCAATCTCATCACCTGGTTCTTCTCCAAGCTTCTTCCACCAGGGTGCTTGTATGTGTTTCAATGTAGTGAGATGGGCCTGCTTGGCCTTGGCTGCCACAGGCCTGGATCTACTTAGGAATAGCTCAGGTTCTTTCCCTTCTGCCTCTTTCAGACTTGGTGCCTCTGTAGTAAACAGAAAATAAACAGGTCAGTGGAAGCATCCTATGCAAACAAGTAGGAAATTGAAACTACAGAGCTGGAACTCTGCTGCAACAGGCGGGGACAGGAATTCTGAATCTGTTACTTTGGATGGTATATTAGTATCCAACAGCTGCAGCTATAGCTGGTAGAAACACAGTCATTAAACACAGAAACTTTTGTGAAAGCACTTCATTATAAAATGATAAAATAACCAGCCTAGTGGCGCATGCCTGTAATTCCAGCAGCTTGGAAGACTGAGGCAGGAGGATCTTGAATTCAAAACTAGCCTCAGCAAAAGCAAGGTACTAAGCAACTCAGTGAGACCCTATCTCTAAATAAAATACAAAAAATGGCTGGGGATTTGGCTCAGTGGTTTAGTGTCCCTGAGTTCAATCTCCAGGACCAAAACATAAGTAAAATTAAAAAGAATGATAAAATTACTATGTAATCTTCAAAAATGACTAAAAGCTTCTGGGATTACATAGAATCTGGCTAGTAGGGTTCAGTGTATTTGAAATTTATAATTTTGTCTGAGCTGACATATATGTTAGTAAGGCTGAGAGAAGTCCACAAGGAGGAAGTTATAGAAGCTGCATCATTTGAAATCATTGTGTGCTAACAGGATCTAGAAATTTCCTGGGGATGGGAGTTGGATTAAAAGACCATTAACAATGGTTTTCTTGTGAAGATTTTGGATGCCATAGGCTATTTCTTTTATGAAACAAAAATGGAAGGCACATACTCATTAACTGTTCAATATTGGTGCTGATCTGAGCCATAAGAGCTTCTCTGTGCTGCTGAGCTCTTTCTTCCAGGGTCCTACCCATAAAGTAGTGCTGCAGTTGTTCTTGAGCCTGGGCATGGAGCTCCCTGCTGGCCACACCTGATATCTGAGAACCCTGGAAAAACAAGAGAGAAAAACTTGTCACAAGAAGGACATTTAACTGTGTTTTGCTCAATGACTAAGAGTTCTAGAATACTTAGCTGTATGTATCTTATGGATGACTCCTGTTTACTTTACTTGTGTAAGTACTAAATGATTTCAAAACAGACTTAGATAAAAATGAAGGTGGGAAAATTTCTTTTTGGTGTAATACCATATATCACTTCTGCAGATAATGTGGTATTATGGGTGAAGAGATAAGACTGAGAGATCGTAGTGAAATTTTTGAAGGGTTTGGTAAAGACACTGTCTGAGGACGATTCCTTTAGTTCTAGACCCCATTTGAAATACAATCTTACTTCTGACTCATTCCTACTCTCAAACTTAGATATCTAAGTTATAATGTTATAACTGCTTCTGTTTTCACAGAATGAGTGACACAAATTAGCTATAAGGTCATATTCCTTTGGTTAGTCAGCTAATTTAAGGGAAACTTAAATGATTAGTTTGGATAAGGAGGAAATAATCTTAGCTTTAGAGCTGATAAAGTTTCTGACGCCATAGCTTTTTCACCACAGCTTTTTCTGTAAGCCTGTTCTAGTCAATACCTTACTTTTCAGCCACATAATCTTAAGCAAATAAAAGTATGGCCAAAGCAGCACTTTGTTTTAAAAGACAGGGAGAGTATGCACCAGAATTAGTCATCCCTCCAAATCAACTACAAATTTGATTTAACCAACTACAATAATGAAGTGATTAGGAAAACAATGGCATTTTTAGTGAGGAAATTTTTTTTGATCATCTATTTCCTGAATAATATAGCATAACAACAATTTATTTAGCATTTACATTGTACTAGGTAATATAAACAATCTAGAGATGATTTAAAGTATATAGAAGATGTGCATAGGTTACATGGAATAAATACTATGCCAATTAAGTATCTGAGAATTTTGATATCCGTGAGGGTCCTATAAGCAATACCCTCACAGATACATATAGGTTATGAGCAGGTGTGGAGGGGTAGGTAAGTAGATATCAAAAATCTAAATGTAAGAGCTAAAACTATAAAACTTGGAAAAAACATAAGGGAAGCATCACAATATAGGTTTTGGCAATGATTTCTTGCACCAAATGTCTAGGCAACAACAATTAAAAAACAGGACTTCATTAAAATGAAGAACTTTTGTATATCGAGACACTATTGACAAAGTAAAAGGGTGGCTCACAGAATGGCATAAAATAATTGCAAATAATCATATATCTGATAACTTAAAAATGGGCAGACGTTTCTGTAAAGATATATAAATGGTCAATAAACACATGAAAAGATACTCAAAATCATTAGTCATTAAAGAAATGCAAATCTAAATCACAATGAGATAAAACTTCACACTTATTATCTATTATAAAAACAGAGCAAATGCTGGCAAGATTGAGGAGAGACTGGAACCCTATGTCCTATCGTACTATCGTTTAATGGATAAACAAAAAGTCTTATAAACATACCATGGAATACTATTCAGACTTTATAAGGAAACTGACTTACAAGCTATAACATGAATTAACCTTGAAGATATTATACAAAGTGAAATACATCAGGCACAGATGGATACTTTATGAAGCCAGTCCTATGTGGTACTTACAGGAGAGTAGTCAAACTCATAGAGAGAAAATGGTTTTAAATGATGGTTCAGAAGCTGGATGGAGAGGGAAGGGAGTTCATGTTTAATGGATACAGTTTGAGTTCAGTTCTCTAAGATGAAAACCATTCTGAAGATGAATTGTGATAATGATTATACAACAATATAAATTGTTCTTAAAGACTTTATATTAAGATATGATTAAAATTGTGTTTTGCAGATTTTTACATTTAAAACAAATTTTAAAAATTTAAAAATATAGAATAATGAGGCTATGTATCAAATTTACTAAATTAGAATTTGAGGAGTGGTGCATGTGGCTTGAGTATGTAATTTTTATAAAGCTAATTATATTAGTAAATTATTAAAACTGTTAAAAGCAAATCAGTCTACTCTATAGAGCTCAAGAACCTATGATATATTTGGTGGAGAGGAAAAATGCTTCTCCTTTCATTCTCTCTCTGCTCACAGAGAAGAACTGTCAGTTGTGCTTCTGTACCTCTCTGCAATTCGGTTCTCTTTTTTGGCTAAGGAAGGAGTTGTTAATATGATTGACCAAAACCTAAGAGATTGGTCATATTTTTTAATTTCCCCCCGCCCCCAGTACTGGGGGTTAAATCCAAAGCCTCACACATGCTCTACCACTAAGCTACATTCCCGGACCTTCTTAAAATTTTATTTTGAGATATCGTCTTACTTAGTTATCCAGGCTGACCTTGAACTTACAATCCTCCTGTCTCTGCCTCCTGAATAGCTGGGAATACAGGCATGAACCACTGTGTCTGGCTCATTGGTCATATTTTATTAATGGCCAGTCTGATTGTGCTTTAAAAGCTCAGAACCCTTAATCCCTTAAGGGTTAAAAACAAAACAAAACAAAACAACAGCATTTAGGTCAAATTTGTTTTTTAAAAAATATGCAGCTTTACTGCAATAAAAATGACATATAATCACTAGCAAATATTGAAAGGGTACAATTTATTAAGTGTTGACAAATGTTATGACTATGAAGCCATCACCATGATGATAATAAATATTTATCACCACTAAATTTCCTTGATATTCCCTTTCCTACACCCTTCCCATCTTCCCATATCACACAACCATGGACTTACTTTCTGCTAATTGTAGTTCATATTTTTAAAATTTATATAAGTGGAAATCACATAGCATGCATTTTAACTTGTCTGGCCTCTTTCACTTTTTTTTATTGTTTTAATGACTAATGATGCATCTTTTCATTTGTTACCTGTGTATTTTCTTTGGATGAAGTTTAATTTTGTCTAATTTAGAAAATTGGTCATATACTTTCTTATTGTTGAGGTTTTTTTTTTTTTAAAGGGAATATCATGCTCCAAAGATTCTTTATTTTATTTGTTTTTATGTGGTTCTGAGGATTAAACCTCTACTACTGAGCTATAACACTAGCCTTTATTGTTGAGTTCTGAAAGTTCTTTCACTATTCTGGATTAAAGGACCTTTTTATATTCTGGATATGCTTGGCAAAAATGTTCTCCCAATCTGTCCTCTTTTTTAATTCTCTTAAGTGTCTTCTGAAGAGCAGAAGTTTTAAGTTTTTACATACTCAATTTATCATTTTTTTTTTCTTTTTGCTTCTGGTATTGTATTTAAGAAATCTCTGCCTAACTTAAGGTCACAATTTTTCTCCAAGAAATTTTATAGTTTTAGATTCTGCATTCAAGTTATTCATTTTGAGTTAAATTTTGTAAATGGTATGATGTGTGGATCCAAGTTCAATTTTTTAAGATATATAATTGCTTTAGTGTCTCTACTGCATTAACTTTGGAAGAATGAAAAAGTAAAGAAACAACTGGCTATATATATGAGTTTATTTCTAGATTAGATTCTCTAACTTCTAGTTCCTGGAGACTATGATTTAATTTTCTGCTTCTATCAAGTTACTATTCTAACTCAGATAAATGAAACGTTCCTTTTGTGTCTGGATTATTTCACTTAGCATTTCTTAAAGGTTCATTCATGTTGGTGTCATGTAGTTTGAAACTGTCATTAGGTACACAAACATTTAGAAATTTTAAATTTTCTCTTCATTAAAAATAGCCCTAAACCATTATATTTTGCTCTCTCTTTTTATATTTTCATATTTAAAATGTTTCTATACTCAGGCTTTACTTTTTAATTTAATCTGAAAATACTTGTGTTTTAATTGGTGGACCAATTACATTTATTGTAATATGGTCATTATTAAGTCTATCATTTTGATATTTTTTATTTGTCCCATCACTTTCTTTAATGCTTCCTTTTTTTCTGCCTATTCTTTGATTAATCAAGTATGTTTTATTTATTTATTTATTTATTTATTTATTGGGTGCTAGGGATTGGACCCAGGGCCCTGTGCATGCAAAGCAAGCACTCCACCAACTGAGCTATATCCCTAGCCCTTAT
The DNA here is from genome assembly GCF_964194105.1 of Spermophilus citellus. Taxonomy (NCBI): domain Eukaryota; kingdom Metazoa; phylum Chordata; class Mammalia; order Rodentia; family Sciuridae; genus Spermophilus; species Spermophilus citellus. The sequence goes on from NC_138188.1 coordinate 106,085,697, forward strand.
GATTCATTTTAATTTCCTTTATAGGCTAATTAGCTTAAGCTTTTTTTTTCTGTTTTGCTGTTTAATTTTAGTGGTTGATTTAGTTTTCTTTTTGGTGGTGCTGGGGATTGAACCCAGGGTCTTTTGCATGTGAGGCAAGCACTCTACCAACTGAAATATATATTGATTTAGGATTCATAGTATACCTCTTTAATTTCTCAATCACCTTTGAGTGATACATACAACTTTATATATATAAAAGCCTTTCAACCTTATATATCTATTTCTCCCCTCCTTGATTTTATTTTTAGACTTTATAGATACTACTAAAAATTACCATAATTTTTGTTCAAAACAAAGGCCTTATCATAGGGTTATTAGGTTTGTTTTCATCCTTTCAAAGACGTCTGAACAGAATTGGGCCAACAAAAAATGTTATTTGGTATATAAAATATTTGTTGCTCCCATCCTACAAGTCCTTCTTCTTCAGCTTCCTGTAAAAATTGCTATGATACCAATATTTACCTGAAGCAAAACCACATGTATATCAAAAAAAAAAAAAAAAAAGGCCAGCAAACTAAAGCTAATATCCTTTGAAAATAAATTTTACTGAAGCATAACCACACCTATTCATTTATATATTCTTTGGCTGCTTTAATGCTACAACAGCAGAGATAAATAGCTACCATATAGGCTAAATGGTCTGAAAATATCTGCCATGTAGTACACATTATAAGAGTCAGCTATGTTTTATTAAAAATTTATATAATAAACATTAAAGCCTCTATAAGCAGGAGGCCTTAGTTATTTCTCTGGATTGAACCCTGCTATCTAAATTAGTTTTTATCATTTCTATGTTCCAGTGGTTATCAAATTCACACTTAGTCACTAACACATTTGTACTCTGCTTCCTATTTGTATATATATTTTTGAGGGGCTGGGAGCTTCGGAAGAATGAAAGAGTAAATGACAGAAGTACTTAAATATCACATCAAACCTCTAACATTAGTTACCTAGAATTTTTAGGTTTTAGAAGTATATGTTTATGTGTGTGGGAAGGAGGAGTGAGAAAGGCAAGGAGGGAGGGAGGGAGACTAGTTGACTATTCTTGTGAACTAAAACACAATGATATCACAATCACAACAAAATTAATGTGAACAGTGCCAAAAGATACTATGAATGGTTGGTTCAGATGAGAGAAATAAGAATTCTGATTGATTGAAATGTATAAACTGTCAATTTTCTCTGTAAAATTCAAGAAGCATTTTGGTATGAGAGAAGAGAGAAGAAAGTGGTGGAAGCAAATAACACTTGATTTGCAGTACTGTGTTCACTGAAAGTCAAAAGATATGGAAAAAAGTGTTAGCAGTATTATAGTAATAAAATCATAAAAGGTAGATAGTCAAATGCTGTATCTTATCAGCTCCTGAAGGTCCATTAACAATCTAGCAAATTTAAGTTTTCATGTTTGTTTGAGCACATATATATAGGAATGAATACTGACAGCTACATATACTGTTTTTGGAAGATGCAACAAAGCTAAAGTTTTATTGTAGTATTGTAAAAAAAATGATGTAGTCTTGTTGGTATGATTAGAGATATAACTGATTTGAAGCAAAGTACATTTTGCCACTGAGTATACCTCTATGGCTATATTACTATAAATAAAGTCTACAAATCCATTAACACTATGGTAAAGTCAATGAATCATCTTATATCAACAATAATGTTCAGAATCATACAAACCCTGCTTTACTGGTAGATACTATGCAATGGAATAGTGTTAACATGGATATTATGGCATAGAAGCCTACATACTGAATGTCTTCTGATATAATCATCCACTTGTTGCTTCAGTTCAACTCTACGTGCATCAGTGAGTTCCTGGAGTCTTTGCCAAGGAGCAAGTTGTTTCTTTCTCTTACGGCACTTTGCTAGGAATTTAAGGACCTGAGGAGAAAAAAAAGTTTGTTATTTTTCTCCCCTAATAGTATCTTCTCCCTACATTGTAGAGTAATAACACCAATGTAACAATGGTAACTCTGTGTATGAGGAGGGGGACAGGACTATGACTGAGTAAGGAAGGACAGTGACTTTTTAACTCTACAGATGTTCATGACATGTGAGGGGTTATGTCCTAAAAAACCCACTGTTTAAGTTGAAAATACTATAAGTAAAAAATGCATTAACCTACCTAACACCATAGTTTGATTTCTACTGAATGCATATCACTTGTGCACTACTGTAAGGCAAAGATCATTTATATTCTGTAGTGCTCTCAAAGTTTTATAAGGGTATATTCAGATAACATTTCTGTAGTAAGCAATGGAGATAAAAAAAGTAAATAAATATTGACTTAGTCTCAATTCTAATTCCTTATTAACTATATGATTCTGAGCAAGTGACATAAGCGCTATGAAAGGTTCTATGTCTATAGAAAACAGGAACCCTGATTCTACATGTCCTACAGGATTGTAAACATCAAAGAAATAATATAGAAGATGGTAACTGAGAAGATATTATAAAATTGTAAGGTATGAGGCTGGGGACAAAAGCATTGTCTGAATGTCATTTCTCATGTCCTTCAGAATGGACTCCTGGTAAAATAAGTAATCTTGTAATAGAACTGGAGATATACCTTAGTGGTACAGTGTTTGCCCAGCATGCATGAGGTCTTGTGTTGAATCTCCATCACCACAAAACAAAGGAAAACAAATCTTGTAACAGGCATGATTTGAGACAAAATCATTCTTCCCACCTTTCTTTACTCTTTTCTTTGTTGTTTTTATTTTCATCAAAGTTATAAGTTCACACTCTTTAAAGAAGTACTTATCTAGTCTGTTTCCAGTTTGTTTGTTTTTTTGTAAACCGAAGGGCACTTTGCACTGAACTACACCTCCATCTTTTTTTATTTAGTTAGTTTTATTTCAAGACAAGATGTCATTAACTTCCCAGGCTGACCTCGAACTTGTGGTCCTCCTGTCTCAGCCTCCTGAGTCACTAGATTATAGGTGTGCACCACCGCGCCCTGCCACTATCAGGTTTGATATCGCCTGAAAGCTAAAAATGGTTTTGTATGTTTTATGGTTAAAAAAATTCAAAAGGAAAAGAATCTTTTGTGACATGTAAAACTATGTGCAATTCAAAATTCAATGTCTGCAAATAAAGTTGTATTGGAACACAGTTACGCTCATTTGTTTACTATTGTCTGTGGCTGCCTTTGTACTACAACTGTTGAGTTTAGTAGCTACAAAGACTGCATGTCCAGCAAAGCCTAAAATATTTCCCTATCTGGCTCTTTCCAGAGAAAGTTTGTTGGTATAATTCTATTGTTTAAAGTGTCAATGTTATAGTAATTATTATCCGAACAACTATTCTCTGCCCTACCCTGTTCCCAATCCTAAAGGAAATAACTTTTGTCAGGTTTTTCTTTTGATAGTGAGCTCCATCTACTTTTCTGTTTTATTTTTTCAGATTGTAAAATACGGATTTAAATTTCTTTTACTGTTTATATTCCCACATCCTTTCCATATCCCATCCATCCAACATTATGATGTCAAAATTTTAGTTAAATCAATGTTGAATATTTGCACATTATTACTACACAAAAGCTATTCACTTTTAAAGCATACATTATGATTATTTTTCCTTTCTTGCACATTTACTCTGGGATTAAAATTTCTCTTTTGTTTTTGTGCTTCATTTTCTATATAGTTACTACCAGTTATGTGAACTCTGCCCTGTCAAGCCATTACAACACATCAGGCATTCTGCCAGATACATTTTCTTGGACATACTTTCTGACTTGACTCTGTCTATTCTTGGGGCATAAAACTGTTTTCCTGTTGTCCCCATTCACCACTGGCTACTCCTTTCACCGTTCCTTTGCATTTCTTGGATTCCACACTATCTTCTTTCTTGGATTACTCCTTTGTTTCAGAGATTTTGTGATGCTTATAAATATCTTTGGGAAGGCAGGGGCAGTACTATGTGCCTGTAATTGCAACTACTTGAGAGGCTGATGTGGCAGGATCACCAGTTGGGGGCCAGTCTAAGTAATTTAGCAAGACCCATCTCAAAAAATATAATAAAACTAAATTAAAAAGTCTTTGTCCTGCCCTTAATTGGTGTTTGGTTAAGTATGTGCTATTGAGAACTCCATTCGATCCTAGTATATTTCTGGGTAATGTAAAATAAATGTAGGTGTGTTTCTGTCATTGTCTTAGATATTTAGTTGGTCCTTTTAATCTAAAGGTCATAATATTCAGTTTGTAAAATCTTAAGTTATTAATTTCCTCTCCTGTTTTTTCTGCTCTTGACTGTAAATTTCTGGGTGTTGAACATCCTGGACTAATAATCTTTTTGTGTCACTTTCTAAGATGTTTCCTTAACTTCCCCCTTAGGTCTTTATGACTTTCAATATTTCTATCAAATTTTATTTCTATTTTTCCCTTTTATACAACATCCTGGATTGGTTTCATGAATTTTTAATTCCTACTATTAAAAGGTATTTATGTATGCTTTCCTTTACATCAGTTCTAAACCATCTCCAACAGGAATTATTTTCTTTTATCTGAGGAAATAATATATAAAAATAAATTTTATTTTAGAATTTCTGCAATGTCTCCTTCTACCAAATAGCATTACTCAGTTTGTTTAGGTCATGGCTTTTCCTCAGCTGTTCCATGACACTTATCTTTTCAGCTGATATTTAAGGGTGGGCCATAAAGAGCTATTTTGAAATTCTGAGCAGCTGGATAGGGATTATCTACTGTATACTTCAATATAGGGTTAATGAATCATATTGTTTCATTGGGGCACTTCAGTGTGAACATACTTATGACTTTTCTCTTGGGCTGTTCATATTTCCCAGAGAAAATGATTCCAATATACTGTCTACAGGATATAAGCCTGGCTGACGGCACTCTGAGGGCTGAGAAGAAAAAACAAATGGAGATCTTGACATTAAGTATATAAAACTGTTATTAGTATGATACTAGATCCTTTACTGTTCTTGTGCACCCTGCCAACCCTAATGAGGACCCTTTCCTTTCCCTCTATTCTTCCTTTTCCTTGACTTTTCTTTTTTGCCTCTTTCTGTCTTCCACCCCATGCTTTTGGTACCACCCTGGGCTTACGATGCAATATTGGGAGGTTCTCTGTTTCTAGATCAGAAAAGCTTCCTTGACTGTTCTCTCATTTCTTTTCTTAATGTTTGTCTTTTCAGTACTCTAACATTTTGTTTATTGTTTAACTGCCACTGGTTTGTTTCACTAAGTCCTTTTGTGGTTTGTCAGTGACATACATGTATAATAATGTTATAATACTTTTCTGCTACAAGCACATAGCAATTGATTGGCCATCATTCTGGCTCTAGGGAGCAGGACACATCCCCTTTCTCAGCTTCTTAATTTCAAGAGATGAAAGCAAGAGAAGAGCATCCTAGAGCATTCAAAAGGAAAAGGCAGCTAACTCTTCAAACTTAATTCTAGCACTGTAGTCCTACTGAGAGTTACAACTTGTCTATGTGCGTAAGGCTGTGGAATTTGAAACTAGCCAATTTTCATAGTGTTTCATCAATTTTTACTACTAGATAAGCAATGTCTCTTGTTTTTGTATAATGTAAGGGAAAAAGAAAAGGATGATAACAGTCTGACCTTTCTTTTCCTGCCAAGGACACTAATAACCCATCTACTGAAGGACAAGTTGATTGAAAGGATAAACTTATTCCCTTCTATTACTTTCAAGGAAGCTAATGAATTATCTCCTTTTCTTACTTGCCAAGGTCAATAGTGGTACAAAAAGAAATATAATGTAAGTCACATATGTAATTTTTTTTAGTGACATTAAAAAGTATAAATAGGTGAGATAATATTTTATGTATAGTAAATCTTATAAAAACATACATAAAACATTAGCATTTCAACATGTAATCAGCATAAAAAAAGGATTAATGAGATATTTTACACTCTTCCTATCAAGTCTTTAAAATATCTGCTGAGGTTTGAGCCTCAGCACCACTTATATAAGTAAAATATCTGCTGTATTTTACACTTAGAGTATACTTCAATTTGGTCTAGTTACATGTCCAGCCATGTGTGCTTAATAGCTACTATAGTGGATAATACAGGTCTTAGAAAACGAAGCTTTAAAAATATAGCAAAATGTATCCTTTACTAACCATTGTCCTAATATTCTCTACTACTTTTTCTTCTCTCTGTACTTTGCCATTTTCTTTCTCTTTTCCTCCTTTGAAAATAATTTTAGTATTAGGGATGTAGCTCAGTGGTAAAGCATCTGCCTAGGAAAGGGTCTATTCCCAGCATCTCTCTCTCTGTCTCTCTCTCTCTCTCACGCAAAGAAAACAACACGAAACAAAACAAAAAACAATCTTCTTATTTCCTTTTCTAGTTTGCTAGCTTTGTTTTGACTTCAGTGTTATTTTGGTAGTGAGATACAAAGACTATAGACATGATTTTGACCCATCCCTTTTTGTTCTTATTAAACAGAGACTAATTCCTTTCCGTTGGGCAGACATGAGGCAAATATGACTAATCTTTCCTCTCAGATGCCATGGAAAGTATGAAAACCAAAACGACTTGACCTTCCTAGATTTCAGATACACTCCCATGATGACCACTGCTCTCTAGGGAATGATTAACAAACTGGTGTTATCTCAGAGGGCCTCTTTATGAAGTTCTGGGCTCCACATTCCCTTGAATGTGTATCTGTTTTCTTAAATTTGTCAGTGTTTCTGAAAACAAAACAAACAGAACAAAAAATAAAGTACTGGGTTCACCTAAATCAGCCAAGATAGTAAGTCAACCTCATAAAAGCCCAGCTAATTCTCTGGCAGGGAAGACTTTAAAAAGGAGGTAGCCCTTAGGTAAAAGTTTTAAAAAGACTAAAAGGTTCTTCTAAATGTCTCCAACCTTGCTATCAATGGGTAAATCCTGAGACATTTTTGTTTAGCATGGAGTAAATATCAGGAGTGTGTGTAATTTAGTGATAGTGTAGGAGTATATATTATATTTATAACTTGAGATTCCCCAAAACAGCCTGTAGAAGGAGGAGAAAAGTATTTCTTCCTACTTCCCTAGAACTCATTCTACTGTGCTTTTGGATAGTTTTAAAATATCTCCATAAAATATTTTTTTTTTTTTTTTTAGTTGTAGATGGACACAATACCTTTATTTATTTATTTTTCTATGGGGCTGAGGATTGAACCCAGTGCCTCATGCATGCGAGGCAAGTGCTCTGCCACTGAGCTACAACCCCAGCCCTCCATAAAATATTAATCCACAGAGAATGTTCAATATCTGTCATAGTGAAAAACTGAACATTGATCTTAAAATTCAATAATAAAGGATTGTTAAACTAAATGTTTTAAGGCCTGAAAACCTAATATGAAGTTCAATTCTATATAAGAGAACAAGTGGATATTAGAAAAACTGATTATTAAATGAAAAAAAGAAAAAAAAAAACCCCAGCTTATGTTATGCTTTTCCAAGGAAAGGAAACATTCTGCTTTAGAAAATTTTCAGAAAAAATTATTATTTAAAAACATCATTCTACAATTGAAGGTAGAATTATAATTATACTTAATATGTCATCAATAATAATTATACCTAATATGTCATCTGTATATTTAAATGAATCACATCTGATAATGATGCACTTGCATAGGACTTTTCAACTTACAGAATAAAACTGACCTATGTAAGAACTGAGTGGAAAAGGTAAGATAAAAATATCCATTCATACAACACACACATTCTGAGAGCTGACAACGATAAATAAGACAGCTCCTTATCTTTGAGGAACTTGTAGTCCAAGAAAGAAAGAAAATATGTTAATCAGAAAACCCGGCAGTACGGTATGGTTCTAAGGAAGCATTACCAACTGAATGGCTAAATGAGTTTGGCCAGAGGCAAAGAGGTTCTTATTTTATAAAGGAAGAAATAGGTTCAGGAAAGCTAAGTGACTTGATGAAGTTTTTACAGCAGGTCAATAGAAGTGTCAGGTGTGAACACATTTTTGCCTTCTTATTCAGAGCTGCTTTTACTACATCAGACTCACTGCTCTTTGAAGTGTGACAGCTGCTTTATACTCCGTAAGAGATGGCCTCTGTTGGTAAAATTTTTTCCTTTCCCTGTACCCTCTCCAGTATTTCTGGATAATTAGTGCTGACTTCTCTTCCATTTCCCGATTGTATTTCTCCAACTGACCTAAAAAGATGACAGACGCTATTACAACATACTTACTGCTTTGCTTTTTTAAGTTCTGGAATCAGGACAATGGTAATAATAACAATCTTACTCTTTTAAGAATATTGTTCACTAATTTCCCTAATTCTATTATTTTACATAGTTTTTAAAATGTAGAAACAAAACTTTCTCAGCTTATGCACCTTCTTTAGAGAAAGGACACGTAATATTTTTGTGGCAGGATAATGAAAAAAGGGCTGAAAATTTAATAGAACATTAAAAGAAATAATCATGAGTACATGGTTAGGAAATCACTTGGTACTACCAGATGGAAAAGGCAAAATATGTTTATGATTGGTTATCTGCTTTACTTTGTATTCATCCAAATTTCCAGTTGGTTTACACAGATTACTTTTTTTTTTTACTTTCTGGGAGTTAGCATACAGCCCAGGGCTCATAGTAGTAAAGTGACAAAAAACAGTAGAAGGTAGTGCCAGTGGTAATAAAAAGGGAGTATATTTGGCTGGGTGCAGGGTCACATGCATGAAATCCAAGCAGCTAGGGAAGCTAAGGCAGGACAATCCTGAGTTAAGCCAGCCTCACCAATAACGAGGCACTAAGCAACTCAGTGAGACACTGTCTCTAAATAAAATAAAAAAATAGGGCTGGGGATGTGGCTCAGTGGTCAACTGCCCCTGAGTTCAATCCCAGTATCAAAAAAAAAAAAAAAAAAAAAGGGGGGGGGGAGTATATCTGAGATAGAGTATTAAAAATGATAGGATGTAATGACTCATAAGACATAGAGGTAAGAAAGGGAAGGAACTCTAGGATGTCTCAGATTGGAAATGAAGTAGATTGTTGGTACCATCACCTGAAATGGAGAAGCAAGGAAAAGGAAATCTGGGAGGCAAAACGATGACATTAGTTTTTGGGATGCCTATGGATAAACATGAAAAGCTATCCAACAGGCAGCTTGCTACAAAACTATGTTGTCCCAAGTAGTAGACATTAGACTTAAGTGCTTACCTAGATTAAAATAAAATAAAAATTTAGGTCCTTGAAAGCATTAGACACATTTCAAATACTCAATATCACCTCTGGCCACTGGCTACTGTTTTAGATGATACAGACACATAACCTTTTATTTATTTAATACATTGTACTGGACAGTACTGCTTTAGAACTTAGGACAGAGGGTGAGGATGGAAACCAAATATGTGTGCCAAGCATTCTGTGTGCCAAGCATTCAACTGATAGTTGAAGCTATAGTTATGAATGGGACATACCAGAGTAAAAGAGGATAAGTGAGTAAGGCTGGAACTCTGGACACTATCTACATTTAAGGGAAAAGAAGAGAAATATGGCGCTAGTGAAGAATCCTGGGAATGAATAATAAAAAAGGAAAAATTAGAAAAAAACAATCTTGTACCCATCAGCCCTCCCAGAACATACTTACACTAATTCCAGCTTAGTCTCTCACAGATGGCAAGAAGATATCACAAGGTTTATACTAGGGAATAAGTAAAGTTCTAATGGCACAATGTAGCAATATTCTAACTTCTTACTTAAGTTCAACAAGTTTACGTCTTTAACAGCTATCTTTAAATATAAATTTTTATGTTTTGCAAATTTATCTGAAAGATAAGAAAAATTGGTGGGGATACTGCTCATCATCAATTGGAAAAAAATGCAACTTTTTTTGACTCAAGAAATTTAGTAAGGTTTAGGTGAAAAAAACGCAGCAAAGGTATAAATACAAAAAAAAAAAAAAAAGAAATCATATGCCACATTTTTTAATCCATTCACCCACTGAACGGCATCCAGGTTGGCTCCACAGCTTAGTTATTGTGAAATGTGCTGCTATAAACATTGATGTGGCTGTGTCCCTTTTGGGTATCGACCAAGAAGAGGGATAGCTGGGTCAAATGGTGGTTCCATTCCCAGATTTCCAAGGAATCTTCATACTGCTTTCCATATTGTGCACCAATTTGCAGTCCCAAATGTGGCATTTATACACAATGAAATTTTACTTAGCAATAAAAGAGAACAAAATCATGGCATTTGCAGGTAAACGGATGGCGTTGGAGGAGATAATGCTAAGTGAAGTTAGCCAATCTCCAAAAAATAAATGCCGAATGTTTTCTCTGATATAAGGAGGTTGACTCATAGTGGGGTAGGGAGGGAAATCATGGGAAAAATAGATGAATTCTAAATAGGGCAGAGGGGTGGGAGGGATAGGGAGGGGGCAGAGGATTAGCAAGGATGGTGGAATGTGATAGACATAATTATCCAAAGTACATGTATGAAGACAAGAATTGGTGTCAACATATTTTATATACAACCAGACATATGAAAAATTGTGCTATATATACATGTAATAAGAATTGTAATGCATTCCACTGTTATTTATTTAAAAAAATAATAAAAAAAGAAATCATCAGTTAGCTAATTAAAAGATTCTCTAAACATTCTTAGTTTTTTGAAGTTGGTAATGCCACTCACCCGGATGAACTATTTCAAGCATACTCAGCCGTAATTCTCGAGAAAGTCTCATGGCTCTCTGTCTTTGAAGCTGCAATTGTAATCTAAGATCCTCTTCTTCCTTCTTCCTATTGAGTTTCAGCTGTGTCTTTGTTCGTTTAGATCTGTGATGGAAACAGTAAGTGCCTTTCACACAATTTCATAAATCATATGTCCACTCAAGAAAGGTATGAAATGCTTAATGTCATAAGTAATCAAATAAATGCAGACAAAAAAAGTTTCTTAGGGAAAATTTGTAGTGTTGGTAGGGTATGATGAATTATACTGTCATGTGCTTCTGCTGTACTTTTCTGGAGAAATATTTGGATTACATATCAAAAGTCTTAAAAATGTTGACCAACAAATTCCATTTCTAATAATTTTCTTAAGGAAATAATCAAATATGTAAATGTGTTCAAAGATGTGCTAACATAGTATCACAACAGTAACAAGATGAAAATAAATGATATATGCCACAACAGAGACTGGATAAAGAAATACTGGTTAATTCATCTAATGGGATTCTATCAACTATGAAAAAATAGAATTTTCAAAGTATATTTAGTGACAAGTAATGCAGTATCAGGTAAAAATTAAATCAGATAAATAAGAATGTGATCCAAATTGTGCTAAAAATTTATATATAGTTACATAAAAGACTAAATGATAAAAACCATTAAAATTTCAATAGCAATTTTTACTACATGGTGTGATTATGGCCAATTTTTTCCTTAGGTTTACCAATTTCTCAATTACTTTACTAGTAAACATTATTTTATAACTAGTTATAAATTTTTCATGTGTTAAAAACATATTATTTATTATTTTTATATTATTTGCTTTTATTTATCAACTTTCTCCTTAGCCTTTCCAACCCAATTTTTTTTGGGGGGGGGGGGTAGCGGGGATTGAACTCAGAGGTAATCAACCATTGAGCCCCATCCCAGCCCTATTTTGTATTTTATTTAGAGACAGGGTCTCACTGAGTTGCTTAACTTGTTGCTTTTGCTGAGGCTGGGCTTTGAACTCACAATCCTCCTGCCTCAGCCCCAAGCTACTAGGATTACAGGTATGCACCATTGCACCCTGCCCAACCCAGTTTTTGTTGCTTCTTACCTTCATCACTATGTAAGAAGACCATGAATATTAGTTTGTAGTAAATATACTCAAAATGCTTTCAGATACCCATAGACAAAGAAAGCCAGGAGGATACAGAGGAAAGGAAAACAGAATACACTATTTATTTTACTTCTATAGAATTAATCTGTATGTCTCCTTCCAGAGCATGTTTTCTCTTAGATCTTTTTCCTAGAATTAAACTGCTAACTCTAGTATCTTGGCTTCAGTTTTGCAGTATTAAGCTAGAATTCAAAATGGTGTAGTTAAATGCGGCTTTCTCTTGAAAAAGAAAAACAATCAATTAGCATTTTAGTAACAACTGTAACTTTTAAAAGAAATCTTTTTTAAGTAAAGAAGGAAAACTCAAAAAAAATGTTTTTTACTGTGGTTGTTTTCTCACAACTTTGAAATTTCCATCAATACTAACTTTTCTCTAGCCTTCTACTTAGGTCAGAGTTGAGAGTTTGTTTTTTTTCTTATTCCTGTGTTACAGAAGGAGAAGGGGTTTTAGAGAGAATAATAGGCTAGTTGGATAGGTGTGAAGTATCTCTTTTTACAGGTAAATTGGAGATCAAGTAGGTGAGGGACTCTCCCTTCCCAAAGAGCAGTTGATAAGAAACCTGTCCTAAAGACACTTCCTCACCCCAATTTCTGAGTGGTACAGCATGTAGATTATGGCATTTTGACCTTTACCCATATATGGAGGATGAAAGAGAGCAGGCCCTAATTAGGGTCCTTTCAGACTGATTTAAAAAAACACCTACCTGTTTCTAACTTCTAATTGGTTATAGTTAGTAATGTCTAATATGGTGTTATCAATATTTAAAACACTAATAATGTAAGAAACATGGTAGTCATTAAAACAACTTGCTAACATATTTAATTTGTCAGAAACTGGGTTTGGGAAATAGTTCAGACATGCAGGCTATGAAATATGGTTAAAATGAAAAGACCATGCATGGAGCATGAAAATGGAAGTAGAAAAGAGGGATTCAGTGATCATAATGCCAACCATAAATTGTAAATATATGTGCTTCTTGGATTCATGAGTGTTAATATCATGTTTGAAAACATTTATCAGGAACTGATGTGATTTTGAATGTTCCTTTCACCATTTAGTTACATTCTAGTTATTTTGCTATGTTTTTATAATCTCTTAAAAATTTAAAAAGATCATTCATCCAACAGACATTTTTGCAAGAACAAGTAAGTATCTGACCACTGGCAGGCAGTTTTTCACTTTTAAAAGTGTTTGCTGCCTGCTCAGTATTATGCCTCAGACTAACAGAGGCACCAATCAAAGGGAAATCAAACAAATGTAACTAAAATACCTAAACATCAGCATCAAGATAAAGGTAGATAAATAATGAAGTTTTCCTAAGATAATAGAGCAGCTGTTAGCTGTTTCAGAAAGTCTTGCTGAGAAAAAGGATACTTAATAGAAAATAAAGTTTTTGACCATGAAAAACAATTAAATAAAAATGAGCTTCCTATGAAAGTGCTTTAGCAAGAATGTGACTATAAGTGTCTCTTGCTGAATCTAAAAAACCCTGATCAATTTGGACACATCTGTAGTTTCAGTAGTTTCTCTCCCCCCAAAAAAGCATGGGAGGGAGAAATTATGAAGCTAATGACCTAAAAATGATGAGGCAGAAACCTCAGCTACAAAGGAAATAAGAGACATTTGCATAAACTGTAACAATTTATAAAAGAGGAAAGGTGCTAAAGTCTGGAGTACATTTGAAATAAAAAATGTAAATAAAACCTAAGAGCTAAAACTGAACTTCTGTGTATTCCAGAATCTCAAATTAAAAATACTGAACAGGAAATGAACACATAATGTGAAATAAATCATTACAGCCTTCAGTTTATCTTTTTAAATAATCACACTGGTCTGGTTTTGTTACATAAAGAAAGCAATGGAATTTCTATTTTAAAATAGTGGAATGTTAATCAGATTCCATAAATATACTTCTAAGTGGACAAAATCTGTAATCCTGTGATACTATTTTTGGTGCTGGGTCTGAATGCAGGACTTTATAAATTTTTTCCTCCTATCATTTTATAAGTGCCAGGTAGTATGCTAAAAGACTTTACATTATCTCAGTCTTGTGAGTTGTTATAATTTGGACCTGAAATATCCTCTAAAGGCTCATATGTTGAAGGTTTGATTCCCAAGGCAGCAGTGTTCAGATGTGGGTCTTAGGAAGGTGACTGAATCATTAGGATTCTAACCTCATCAATAGATTAATCCTTTGATAAACTATGAACCAAAATAAACCTTTCCTCCTTTTAAATTGATTTATCTCAGGTATTTTGTCACAGTGACAGAAAGTTGACTAACACATGAGGTAATAGATGATTATCCCAATTTAATGGATTGAAAATTTGAGGCTGAGAGAGGTGAGGCAATATGCACAAGATCACTTAGCCAAAAAATGGCTGAAGTGGGTACAAAATCAAGTCTATTAAATTCTCCATCTCTCTAGATAGATATAGATAATATATTTCCATCAATGCATCTTCTAGCATGTAGGCACTTAAGTAATGTTTTAAAAATTAATGTTTTATTTGCTACCAACAATATTCATGCCCAATGATATTTATAAATTATCTTTAAGTCTTTCCTGAAGAAAACTATCATCAAAGAAGAGGACATCCATTAAGAGACCCAGCCAGAGTAACTTTAAAGACCTCAATTTTGTGGCAATATAGCATTTTGAACCCGATAGCTATTTTTAAATGTTTTTTTTTTATAACTGAGAAATGCAGGTGCATTTATTAAAATAAGAGTTTCAGTTTTCTTTAAAAAGTTTACTTCTGTAATATGCTCGTTTCATTTTAGTGAGCTAAAACCTGACTTTAAGTTAGGCTACATGGAAAATAATTTCTGAGATGGTTTTCCTTTATCATAAGTGACCTAAAAGCTAAATCCTTTTTTGTTCTTTTTGCAACCTCTAAGAATCTAGATGGGTTAGTCATAACAAAAGTGGACCACATTTTCAGTATTTCATTTTCAGTCCACTTGAAATACAGATAAATGATAAACTGTCAGATCTTAAGGATCATATCCATCCATGCCATTAATAACACATTTAATTATTATATATTCATACCTGTTTTATCATAATTAGATAAAAATACTAACAAGAACTATTGGCTTTAAGGATTTAATATAAATATCATTGGCTCCCTCTGTATGCTTGGCCCAGAAACAATCTTACTAAGTAGATATAGGACTATATATTTGACACACCAGAATCTTCTTATGTTATGCCCTTTGCTTTGAAATTGCATATAGTTACTGGAGAGTTGAAACTCAGTAACATATGCAATAGAATGAAAGCAAGGGAAAAAAGGACACATATTATAAAGAAATTGAAAAAAAAATCCAAAGCAACACCACCACCACCAAAATCCCCTTAAGTTTTCATTCAAATGTATTTTTATTTATTTATTTATTTTTTTGTGGTGCTGGGGATTGAGCCCAGGGCATTGTCCATGTGAGGCAAGCACCCTACCAACTGAGCTATATCCCCAGCCCCTCAAATGTACTCCTAATAAGGCCCTGAGATCATCACTCCTATCACTAAACGTCTTTACCTGAAACTCCTTTGCAGAGCAATCACAGCAGATGGAAGCTTCTTTATTCTCTTTCTAGTCTGGAAACCCTTCCAATAAGCTTGAATCAAGCAAGCTGCTTGATGTAGTTTCTGAAATTATATGCCAGAAATAATTTACAGACATCTCAAGGAAAGTTTTTTAAAAATGTATACTTCTTAAAACATCAGGCCAGGGCAAGAATTAATCCCCTTCTCTAACAATAGGTAGAAGACAACACTAAATCCATAGGCCCAGGACAAGGAAAGCCTAAGAACACTATACCTTACCTCCAAAAGGAAGTTTGTTAGGCTCAGTCAGGCATTATCTAGAACATATTCAAGATGTAATCTAGTTAGCTCCAAATTCTGTTTTATCTCACTTTATTTTCAAAGACCTCATAGTAATGCCTAACCTTTCATAATCTTTTTTGAGTTACCTTGTCATTATTATTATTTAATAGGCAATCAACCTGGTTGATTGGTTCTGACTATAAGCTCTGTTGATCTTTTGTGGTGGTGGTTCAAATATCTGCATAGTTCTGAAAGCTTTTGGTATACTGTTTTGTATCTGTCAAACACATACACAGTTTTATGATTAGTTTAAGACATGTGAAGGTTCACACAAAGAAGCAGGAAATTCCTTTCTTCTGCTCTCTTCCTTTCAGGTTCTCCCCTTCATCCTCCTGCCTAACTTGACTCTGTATTTTTAAATGTATTACCTTTTTGGCTCAGGATTTTAAATATATAGTGCACTTATTGACTTTTAAATTAAAAAATAGTTTTTATTGTTTTATATTTAAGTCTATTTTCCATACTTATTTTAAATCTTCACCTGGAAATGACTTTCCTATTGGAATGAGGTATTTGGAGCCACCATTTCAAGTATACTAAAGGAAGTATGATAAAATAATATATACTAAAATAATCAATAATTTGCTACCTCAAACTTCTAATTTTTTAAAATTTTACTTTTTAGTTTTAGGTGGACACAATATCTTCATTTTATATTAAAACATCAGGATCGAACCCAGTGCATCATGCCTGCTAGGTGAGCGCTCTGCCACTGAGCCACAACCCCAGCCCAAACTTCTAATTTTTATTAATATAATTTTTCATGTAGAGGCAAAAAGCATTATTATTATTTCTCAAAGACTAAAGAGGTTAGCCTTCCATAATTACATAGTTTGGCATAATTAGATATTTTTAAGAAAAAAGCAAAGAAAAAGTTTAAATAGCTTATGCATAAAAGATGATGAATATCAGAGATAGGAATTTCATAAGAATTCCTGAAAAACAAACAAACAAACAAACAAAAAACCCCCCAAAACCTGATGTGGTAGCATCTATAAATAAGACTAAAATTATATTTATGGATAGGCCAAATGGAAAAGACACTCTTAAAGATATTTCTATTTTTCCAGGGAAGCATTTTGCTTAAAATATTAAGAAAAAGAAAGTGAGACACATTTAAGGAAAACTGTAACTCAATAGTTTCAGTTAGCAAATATCCCCAATTATTATTATAATTTAATACCTGGTCTTCTACTTCCTGATATATCTGAGGGCTTAAAAGGCTAATGAGCTGTGTAAGTTCTTGACTAAATTCTGTCCCAGTTTCCTGTTTATTTAGTAGATTTCTGAGTCCTGAAATAGATAACAAAAGATATATTAACAATAAATTGATTTTATTATATAATCAGAATTACTTGTTTTTTGTAGTACTGGGGGGGGGGGCACTTTTCCCTTGAGCTACATACTTGCCTCCTATCCCCTTTTTTTAAATTTTGAGAAAGGATCTCACTGAGTTGATGAAGCTGGCCTAGAACTTGAAATCATCTTGTCTCAACCTCTGAATTGTTGGGATTACAGGCATGGACTACCATGCCTGGATAATTAGTATTAATTTGAAGTTAAAAAGTCTGGTTTAGAAATGAATGAATACAACAAGGTTAATCACATGATTTTTTTTTTCCTTTCCTCAAAGACTCAAGGTTGAGGTGTTCAGGATATTCGTCTGTCCTGATAATTCTTGTTGCTCACTTGTGAGATCTGATACAAAAATATGTCCACATAGCTAGGCATGGTGGCATATGCTTATAATCCCAGTGACTTGGAAGGCCAAGGCAGAACCATCACAGTTCGAGGCCAACCTCAGCAATTCAGGAAGACCCTCTTTGAAAATTAAAAGATAATATGCTGGGAAGGTAGCTTGGGTTGTCCTTGGGTTCGCTCTAAAAAATTAATAAAGTTGTCTAGACAATCTCTTTAATAAAGAACAATAGAATCAGTGCAGTTAGTCAAATAATAGAGAGAAACTTGTTTGAAAATAAGACACCTTACACCAAAATATTTTTTCAAAATTTTTTAAGTTGTAGATGAACACAATACCTTTCTTTAAATTTATTTTATGTGCTGAGGACTGAACCCAGGGCCTCACACATGCTAGGCAAGGCTCTACCACTGAGCTACAACCACAGCAAAACCAAAACAATTTTAAAAACCAAAACATTTTTAAAGATCATTATTAAGAATACCTACTCAGTATATGCCTACCTTGTAGAAGTATTTAAGTAGGTTACAATGAGTCATTATTAATTAAGGAAAGTTATTATTAAATAAATAAAAACCCATTAACATCTAATATTGGGACAAGTCAACAGATTCCTGAACAAACACAGAAGTGCTGTAACATTAAGCTACTGCATTTTCATTCCCAAATAATAGAATATTAACAAAAAGTAAATAATAGAGTATTAACAAAAAGTAAAAATAACAAAGCATGTTTGAATGATGTGTTATTCAATATAAATAAAGTAAATAAAGTGGCTTCTTCTCAGTATACAATTACAAAGTCATGGTATAAATATTCCCCTGCCTTACAGTCTCTTTAAAATCAAACTTCTCAGCAATATTGATAATTATAAAATATCAAGAAAAAACTGAATAAATTCTGCTGTTGAAATATCAGTCAAAAGTAAACCCTTTATAATGAACTCTGCTGGACATTCACATTTATGTAGGAATCTAATTGCAGAATTGGGAAATGTACATCTGACACAATTCAACTAGAGTTCTATTAATAGTACCTTCTCTTCCTCTCTATTCCTACAATTCATAAAATAATTAAAATGTTCACAGCAATGATTAATGCAAGGTATATTGATAAAGTATCTTCCAAATCATAAAGAATGATTAAAAAATGCCATTTTAGTTGTTTAGTTATTAAGTGCATCACACAGTCCAGTGAGTTTTGTGACTCTCGTCCTGGTTCTCGCTATGTGTACATACATTACTTCTAGGCCTCAGGGTCCATGACCCTTAAAAGTGCTGAGGGCCTTGGAGTATCTCTGATTATCTACAACACTGGAAAGGATCTGGGGTGTTTGGCTTCTGTTTTGGTTTGTACTAGTGGGAAGTCATATGGGATAATCCTATATTAAATATATTTAATGAAATATAAACCCATTTCCTAATTATGTTGAATAAAAAAGATATATCATAATTAATTCATGGCTCTGGTCAGCAAAGAAATAAAAGCTAACAGATAACTTTGCTCGTAACTGGAAAAAGTACATGATCTGTGTGATCTTGGATAAATTAGTTTTCCCATGCTTTCTATTGTATATGGGTCATTATAAATATTAAAAATCTTAATGCATGTAGAATAATGTCTTATACATAGTAAATGCTCAAGTCAATGAAAGCTATTATGTGAGAATGGTATACATTGAGTCCTTTGAGCCTCAAAGGCGGGGTTCTTTTTACACATATGTGATTGATATTCGAGGCAAGGCAGATTTTGTTGTTTCTGAAGAAAGGCAGTGAAGTACTTAAAGAGTAATTAATTAATTAACTGATATAAATGCCAAAAGGGTCATCAACCTCTCCAGCATAGTTCTATTTTTTTTCCAATAAAGCTAGCTGTGATAAAATCACTGATTTCTTTGGTCATTATTTTATTATACTACATGGTATATTCAACACAGAACCTTTTCCTTAGAGAGGGAGTAAATAGTTTTTGTAACCTCATTTATGAACTATCACATGCCACTGTTGAGACACTGATAGACATTTTTCTCTGTTATAATCAAATTTTATCTGCATAATTCAATAAATTTATAAGAACTTTGTGTTTCATATACCATCAGTAAACATTCTTTTTTGAGAATCCCAAGAAAAGAAAAGTATGAATGTACTACCTTTGTAGCAGGCACTTAGTCTCAGTAAAATCAAAATTTCCTGATGGGATTCAGCCATCAACAGTAGAAGCTTTGTAGAAGTACTTCTTATGATTGGACTAGGAGTTGATAAAATCTTGAAAATAACTTCATCTAAAATAGAATGCAGGGTTTTTCCTTCTATTCTGAGTAAATCACCACTAATAGAAGAAAAAAAATTAAAAACATCATTATTAATTTATACATAGTTATTATTATAAATTTAAAATAAAATATGCAGTTATTTGTTTAGTTTTTAAATTTTTATTTTAGTTGTTGATAGACCTTTATTTATTTATATGTGGTGCTGAGAATCAAACACCAGTGCCTCACACGTGCCAGGCAAGTGTGCTACCGCTGAGCCATAGGCCCAGCCCCAGGCCCTAAAACATTAACATTTATTTATTGAATTCCTATTGTGTATAAGGTACCATGCTAGATATAATAGAAAATACAAAAAGTAGTCACTAAAAGTCCTCTCCGCAGAGAAACTCACAAATTCAGAAGAGAAATTCACAACATATTAAATAACAAGCATTTCAAAAATTTCAAGGCAACAATATGAGCAAAATCACAAGACAGTTCAAGGTCAATTGCTAGGTAATGTACAAAGATTATGTACTTAATTTAGGAGGAATCTTATTTTTCCTTGGTGTTTCCTTCATTATACTGACCATTTCATCTTGTATTACAGATGTTGTGAAAAATATTTACAACTTAGAAAAAGTCAAAAGGGGTTACTCATTATTCTTTCACTATGTGCCTTAAGGAGCATGTGATTTTGTAGGGACATATACCTTTGTTTGACCACTTACTATTAAGGTATTTTAAATTTGATGGTAGAAATTGAATATTGTCAATGATGTTTAGTTGAGAACAAGGCAAATAAGATGCCTACACAATAGCAATGCAAATGATTTCTGGCCTGTACAAAAGGTAATTCTAAAGGCTACTACGATATATTGCTTTATTAGACAGTGATCTTTTTTCTATTAGTATTTTTTAAAATTTATTTGCAAGTTCATTTCTATAATCCTTTGACAAACCAATTCTATAAATCTCCCTCCATTTCTCCTTTGAGCCTCTATAAATATTTTACTAGTTCCCTCATGAGTGAGTTGAATAAAATTTTGATCACTTAAATTTTATATTTGCTTATGTCATGTTTTTAGCCTTTTGGAAATTATACTTCAATCATGACCAAAGTAATTTTAAGAGAGTCCAATAGCCTATTCTAAATTTAAAAATCTCAGAGTTGAAAGACTTTAAAGGTCATTCAATCGAAATATGTGGGAATCTTGGTGCCACATGTTTCTATGCTGCCTTGGTTTTTAAGTTATTTCTTATGCCAGGGATGTCCAATCCTTTCCTTTGCATCATTTCATTATTATCACACCATTCAAAACTCAAGTAAAATATATGTTCCTTTCAAAAAGCCTTCCGTAGATAAACATATCCCAGTCTGATTACTTCTTTACTCCACATTCCAAAAGGATTTAATGGATTATAATACATTATTTCAAATGTTTTTAAATGCTCTTTAAATTTCCCAATCCTAAAAATATTTTCTGCAGGCCACTAACTCCCATCTTATTTTTCTGCTTCAAGTCCAAACTTCCTTGATTCTATTTCCTCCCTCCCCACTCATTTCTTAAATGACTACACTTGGCATTCTTCCTCATTACTTCACTACACTTCATTAAACTGCATTTAATTAACATAACTTCACAAATATCATGTCACACATACAACACTAACAGCTTATTTTCCTACCACCTATTTGTACTTGATGTTCTCCACCCACATAGATTCTTTGATACAATGTTCTTCTGTTCACTTCTTCACCCTCCACCCATATATTTCTGACAACATTTTCTAAAGTTTTCTTTATAGACTCCCCTTCCCCAGCACACCCCTTAAAGGTTATTCCCCAGGAATCCATTTTCAACCCATTTTTTCACCATCTATTCATATTTCCCACTGACCTTATCTTTTCTCCTGTTCAGTTTTACTACCATTTATAAATTGTTAGTTTGTAAATCTGTAACTCTAGTTCACCTCTCTTCATGAATCAGTTATTGATGGACATTTGATAATTTTTAGTCTACAAAGATTTGGATAGATGCTTGGTTTTTAAAATTGTTTTTAGTTGTTGATGGACCTATATTTAATTAATTTATTTATATGTTATGCTGAGAATCGAACCCAGTGCCTCACACATGGTAGGCAAGCGCTCTACCACTGAGCTATGACCCCAGCCCCATAGACACTTATTTTACTGCCTGCTGAACCAACCTATCCAACACTGAATTCATCACCTATCTCACAGAGCCAGCTCCTTATGTATTTCATATTCTAGAGTCCAATTTCCCCAAATAGACAACTTGGTGTCATACTTGACTGTACCTTTCATCTTATTTCATTACAAAACTCCCACATCCTGAGGATTTTTATTTTTAATAGCTAAAGTATAATTGATATACAAGAAACTACACATATATAAAACATAGAATTTGATCAGTTTGATGTTTCACCAACACACACAAGAAAATGAATACATCCATAATTCCCGAAGCTTCCTTGTGTTTCATTATAGTTTCTCCCTCTTGCCTCACTGACACTTCAGGCAATCAGTGACCTGCTTTCTGTCACTACAAATTAGTTTACATTATCTAGAATTTTACATAAATGGAATTACACAGTTTATATTTCTTGCTGTCTTGTGTCTTTCATGGAACATTATTTTTATATTCTTCTATGTTGCCATGTGAAGAGTTCATTCTTGTTTATCATTGAGTAGTATGCTATTGAATAGATATAGCACCATTTAGTTACCTGTTGAAGGACATCTAAATTGTTTTTAGTCTTTGGTTATTACAAATGATGTTGCTATGAAGAGCTGTGTACAATTCTTCTTAGGCAAATACATAAGAGTATTGGAGTAGAATGGATATATAATGTGGTAGTATACATTTAGCTTGTTAAGAAATTACTAACCTATTTTTCACAGTGATTGTACTATTTTACATTCCCAGAAGCAATGTATAAGAGATCTAGCTCCTTCGTATCATTGTCAACACTTGAGTTAGTGTTTTAAATTTTAGCCATTTAATGGCTAGGTAGTGGTATCTCCTACTGACTAAGGGCTTTGAACAAAAATATTTTCATTTGCTTATTTGTCATTCATACATCCCATACATCTTACATGAAGCATCCAATTATTTTCCACACTTTTCAAAATTTTTTTTTGTTAAAATTTGAGAGTTCTTTATGTATTCTAGGTACAAGTATTTAATAAGATATATACTTCGCTTATATTTTTCCCAGTCTGTGAATGTTTTATTTCATTAAAAGTATCTTTTCAGAAACAGACTTCTGAAATTTTGATGAAGTCTAATTTAAGTCTGATCAATTTCTTATTTTTCAGATTTTACATTAAGTATAAACCTAAGAATCTAGGAAATTTTTGCTCAACACAGGTTTTATACTAATTTTCTCCAAGAAGTTTTATATTTTAGGTTTCGCATGTAGGTCTTTGCAAATTAATAGCCAACTGTTCCAACTTATTTTAAAAGGCTACCTTTCCCCAATGAATGACCTTTACTCTTCTCAACTATTCATATCTGTGTGAGTCTATTCCTGACTCTATCTTGTTTCATTGATGTTTCTGACAATATTACAGAAGTAACATCACTGGCATATCATCTTAATTATGGTAGTTTTATGAAAAAGTTTTTAGATTAGGTCTAGTTCTCTAACTTTGTTATTCATTTTCAAAGCCGGTTAGACTACTTTAAATCCTTTTCTTTCATATGAACTGTACAATCAGTTTGTCAATTTCTACAAAAATAGAAATTTTATTGGGATGCGTTTAAGGTATACAACATGGCATCTTTCCATTTATTTCTACATTTTTAAATTCTTCTTAGCAATACTTATAGTTTTCAGTTAATGGGTCTTTCACATTTTTTGTTGGATTTAATATTTTATGCTTTATAAATTGTAATTCTTAAATATTTCAACTTCTGACTGTTAACTGGATATAAAATTTCAGTTTATATTTTATATCAAAGACTTTTTCTATATCTACTGATAAAATGATGTGGTTTTTCTTTTTTTGGTTTGTTAAAGTGATGCAATATACTGATTGACTTTAGGATATTAAACCAGCCCTAAATTCTTGGGATAAATCCAACTTATTTATTAAGAATTATGCTTCCTACATTTATATACCCTCCAGTGAGAAAAAAAATTGTAATATGCATAGCAGTTTCAAAAGCCATGTTTAGTTAAGATACTTTGAGATAGTTTGATCTTTTTAGACCTCAATTTTATGATTTATTTGGATGGTCTGGAATAGTGCTCAGTTTGGTGCCACTTCACAGCAACAGGGTGAAACCTTCTTGGATACCACCCTACCTGATGCTCCAGTATTTATGAGGTTTTCCAGTTTAGCTTTTAGTAACAGGCATGATTCCCAAACCTGTGTAAGCTCCTAGAACTGTGTTTTTGTTTTGGGTTTTGACATTGTTTTGTTTTGACATTGGGTAGTTTCTTCCTTTCTTTTTACACATATGTGACCAGTATTTCTACCTCACTCTTGACTTGAAGGGACCTCTCTGCCAATCTCTGGTAGCTCTCTGATATTCTGTCTTGTGTACTCTAGTTATCTTGTTCTTCTTGTATTCTCAGCTCTCTCTGTCTTCAACTCAAGTCTGGATCGGATACACTTCCCTATATCACTGCCTAGAAACTGTCTGAATACTATGTCAAGACAACTGTGAGGTTCACTTCTGTTACAGTTTAGATATTGAATGTCCCTGAAAGGTCCATGTATAGTAAAGGCTCAGTCTCCATGATGGCATTATTGGAAGGTGCTACAACTTTTGAGAGATGAGGCCTATTGGCAGGTCTTTAGGTCTTTGGGGACACTTTCTTGAAGAGGATTGTGGGTCCCTGGCCCCTTCCTCTCTTTTGCTTTCTGGCCACGATGTTCTCCCTCCATGATGTGCTGCCTCACCACAGGCTCAAATCCATGGGGTCAACTGATTATTAACTGGAGCCTTCAATACTAAGCAATAATCATCTTTCTCTAAGTTGATTGTCTCAGGTATTTTGTTATAGTGACAGAAATCTAATACAACATTTATTTTTTCTTTGGGCTTACTTTAACTCATTAGTTGACTGATGTTCAGTTTGTTGAAAACTAATGTCTTTTTTTTAGGTGATGGTAAATCCATTTCTACTATTCCATCTTAACAAAAAGTGGACATGAAGTCTTGATGAGTTTAATCGGTTATTTTCTAAAATCCATCCTCAGGTATCAGTGTTCAAAATCAAGATTTCATTTCTTCACTTGCATTTTGTTTCCTCTAGGTGCCATCTTTGTCTAGAGTTTTGTTCCACTTACCTTTCTTCCAGTAGCAACCAGAGTAAAAAAACTAAAATGTAATCTGACCATTTTCATCCACTTAAAATATCTTCACTTAAAATGGTTCCCACTGCCTATAGGATAAGACTTAATTTTCTTAACATAATATAAATTTTTCAAGATTTAACCCTCTGCAGAACTTGCTAGGCATTTCTGATCCTGAACTTTAAGTCCCAACAACAATGATTTGTCCTACTTTTCACTCTCAGTGTGTTTCTTACCTCTATGCTTTTGCATGTTATTACCTGCATATACTGCTTTCTCCTCATCTTCCCTGGACAATTTATCATCCTTAAATTTTCATCTTAGGTGTTATCTTCATTAGGAAGAATCTTCTCAGTTTGGGCCAGAAGCTCTCTAACATTTGTGCACATACTTAATACCGTTACACAATAATTAGGTTCATGTGTCTACCTATCTCTTCCACTCTACCACCATTTATCTTTGAAGATAAATTCTGAGTTTTAATCAACTCTGTAAATGGAATGACAGATAGTACTTGGCACATACTAGCTGCTTAATTCACACAGATCTAAAGAATGATTTTAACTGTGTATATTCTGCCTTTTTATTTTCATCTGAGGAACTAGTACTTTTTTATATGCCTCTTTAGTATTTATCACAATATTAAGCTTGTTGCTTCTTAAATAAATAAGAGAATAAGCATTTTTTACTGTGACCCTAATATTTTTCTTTGGATATTACACTAATTTCTTCTTTAAGCCTGAGATTTGGCTAAGATCTTCTTAAGCTTTGATAGCAATTTGATAATAAATTTCTAATCTTTTATAGTATTTTTACATTTTTTCCTGAAAGACAATGGTAACAGAGCTTAAGTATCACATACAAGTCAAATGCAATTGATTTCAGCAAAATTGGAATAAAATTGGTAATGCTTCTGTTCAAAAAATAAAAAATCAGTATCATTATATAAAATCAAGTCACCTGTTGATCCGTAGTATATTCTGTAGCAAAGTCATGACTATAGATCCTATTTGAACATTGTCAGTCTGCAGTAAGTGTAAGAAATGGTCACTTTGTAATACTAAAAGAAGAAAAGAAAGAAAGATTAAAGTAGATTCTGTAATACCACAAGTGGAATTTTGCCTTTTTAAAATACAATCAAAGCATGACCATTTTTGCTGAATTTCTTGGCTTTTTGTACTCTACAATAAAGATTTTAAGATGTAGGCAGATGTATTTAAACAGTTATAGGCATTCTATTTTCATGAAAGGTTACACTCAAGATAACTTCTATAAATAGTAATGAATTTATTATTACCTCTCTTTAAACTGAACATAAAATAATATATTCCAAATTTGAAGACCTTTTCTAGCAATGAATTTCAATGAATTAATTTAAATACTGAGGAGAAATTATGAAGACTTGGTATAATATGCTTACGCAAGTTGCTTAACCTCTTAGAAACTCCATTTCTTCATCTGTAAAACTAGAAATAAGTAGCTTTCACAAAGGCTAATACAAATGTCCTAGAAAAGGGTATATTCCCAGTAAATGTCATTATCTATCTATTTATCCCTTCTTCAAAGCTGAGCAGAAAAGTAAAATAAAATCAGGTATGTTGGCAAGCTGGCTCTGTGGGACACTATGTTAGCTTCTTTCAAATAATGTGACTCTTTCCCTTTTCTATCTTCTGAAGGAACAGATTTGATTTCTTTCCCATATTAATTCCTGTTTTTTGACTCTATTTATATAGTCCAGTATTTCACTACCCACCAGTTTTCCAAATGTTTAACAACTTAAAAATAATTCTATTATTATTAAATATTTTTTATTGCTTTTTATGTTTTGTTAATCAAAACATTCTTTGTAGCATATTTTCCATTTTTATTTACTTAAATGTTTATTAATAACTCTGAAATTAACTTTGAATTCACTAAAATCACATAGTACCTATTATGTATACAATTTTTTTCCCCACTGGAAAAATTTAGCTAAAATAACTCACCAAACAGTGATTCCATTTTAATTTTATGCCAGTTAGCTTATAATATATTATTATATAACTTATTTTTAGAGTTCCTATTCTGTTTTTCAATAGTCAGAAAACTATTTGGTAGAATAAGTCCTACCTTACTGCCACTACTGCTCCAAACAAAAGCTGATGCTGTACCCATTTATTTACTTATTTCAACTTTTTACAATGAAAATTTCAAACATACATAAAAGCATATAAGAGATTATAATGAATACCCACAAACCAGTCAATCAGCTTTAAACAATGATCAACTCGTGGTGAAACTTATTTTACCTACTCCCTCATCTAAGACATCAAATTATTTTATCCATAAATATTTCAATATAAATTGCCAAAAGACATTAATTACTAAGCAATAAAACATAATAACTTGTCGCGTCTACCCGCCGGCAGGAAAGACGACAACAGCAGGATTCTTCTTTAACACACTTTATTGGAAGCTTCCATGAGGTATAGATGAGAGAAAAAAGGGCCCCGAGCCCGAAAAAACCACCCCTTATATACTTCAGCTGCAGCCCTGCTCGTACACCATTGGACAAAGAGTGCATAGCAACACAGCAGCAGCCAATAGAATGATAGACCCAGCACTTGCACATAATGCAAGAGACACCCAGCTCCAGCTTGTGCAAAGCAACAAGCACTTCTTGAAAACAGTTTGTTCCAGGAGCTGGACAATTGATACATTGTATTCTAGGGAGTGGCTGAAAACAAAGAACTGGGTCTCAGCCCAAGAATTAGGCTCACGCCCACACAAGGCAGCACAGCAAAATGGCTCTCTACAATAACTATCTCTTAATTTCATCAAATAGCCAGTCAAGTGTATCAAGTTCTAATTGCTTTGTGAATTTTTAAAATTTATTCAGTGTTCAAATGATATGCATGAATTGTGATTAGCTATCTTTGAAATTCCTTTTAACCTATAGATTCTTCTTTCTTATTTCCCTTGCAATTTATTTGTTGAATAAACTGTGTCAATTCTCAGTCTAGTTTTCTTTCAACTTCTCAGTCCAGTTTTTTGAATATATTCCAGAGGTATAATTTATTTCTCTGATGTTTTGTATATGAATAGTTGGCATTAGAGGATTGAAATGACCCAGGATAGAATTTCTGGCACATACAGTTTATCTGTGACACTATAATCCATTAGGAGGCACCTAATGACAACCATGGCTAAATAACCTCCAAATCTGTTAAATCACTAAGGGCTGCAAAATGGGTGCTGTGCTATCATACATTTTCACTTATTACTTTGAACACTTTTAGACAAGACTGGGCACGTTCAGGGGTGGAATGGCCATAGTCTGAAATACTTTTACAAAGAGAAATTTTTCTTTATCTATATGTAAGATAATTATAAAGAATAAGTTCCCTAGCAGACATTATGGTGATTTTTAAAAAAGTCTTGCTAATGAATTTGATGTTTCAATCAATTATAGTTATTATCTTTATGACTGTTCAAATTTCCTTATTTGGCCAGTAAAAGGCACCTTAGGTTGGCTCTTGACTTCTTTTCACAGAATTCTAATAGATTTTGATTGCTTCCTTTCCACTTGGTATTTTAGAGCCTTTTGGGTTTTATCTTTGTGTAATTCCTACCCCAGACCTATAGTCAGCCATTTCTCCAGGAGATTTTTCCATTTAGAATGAAAAGGTTGTCAGAAACCTCATTTTCAATGTACTAATTTGTTTTTTTGCATATGAATTTACAATCATTTAATCTAGTTCCAAACGTAGTTTCAAAATGGAATATGGCATATTTCAAGTACTCTCTCAATTTTTACTAGATCTTTATAACCAAAGTCCTAAATACTTTATGTTTTTGGTTAAATAAAGTTCTTTAAATTGGGAACTTATAATGATATTTGTCCATACCAGGAAATAATGCTAAAAAAATTATTTATGCATGTTACTTAGCTATGTACATATAACTATCCAAAGTATAAAACATTATTAAAGTAGATGCCTTTGGGAAATAGAATGGGATTATGTTTTTCTTCACAATACTTATAGAACTATATGACTCAATGTCTATTATATTCTGAAGGAAAAAAGCTGAATTAAAAGAAGATTTCAGTTTAAGTATTATTTCCTAAAACAAAACAAAATAATGAAAAAACAATGTTCTTATGGTGTTGCATTTATGTTAAATGAAATTTTTCAAGAATAAGAACTGTGCTATAATTATCACCAAGAAATATTTTCTTAATCTTACAAACAACATAAAATTAACCCATATTTATATTTCTCAATGTAAGCAGAAATATATGACTTTTAAGTTCAGTAAAATGTCATTATATAAGTTTATTCTCACTTAGGATATGAGTTAAATCATATCTACTATGTACATAGGAAATTGTCTTATAGCATATCTAAAACAGTAACAGTAATCTTTAAAACAAATTATTTTTCCAAGATTAAACTTCTATTAATTCTTATGTCAGATTTGCTAAACAGAAAAAAGCTAAGGAGAAAGTTGTATTTTAGCAATATTACCTTGACTATAATATTCACATTGTCAATGTGGACTATTTAAAGCTGGAATATCCAAATGACTTTTTAATTATGGGATTATTTCAACATGATGTCACTTCACTATGGTTATCTGTATAGTATACAAGGCGTTTATTTTTAGAAAAGATCAAACTGTTAGCAATTAACTTTACAATTATTGTCAGTTACATTAAAATCTTTTCTCTTACCATTCTGTATGAGTTGAACATGGCCACCTAATAGCCAGAACAGAGAATCAGTCACAATTTGGAAAAAGTGCAGTATTTCATTTTTTTCTTCACCCTTTACACAAAAGACAAACCCAATTGACATTTCTGTAATTACTTTCACTAAAAAAAAAAAAGACTTCTTTGGGGTGTTAGAAGACTCAGTTTCTGGATCTAAGAACTACATGGTTTTGTAGTCCTTTTAGTTTCTTAACTGTAAAACTTGTGATTATATTATGTTAATACTTACTCTACCTTCTATAAATGGCTGTTATCCAGATAAAATAAAATAAGTAGTACAAAATTACAAGTTGATACACTAGCATTTTTCAACACTTGCTATGCATCAGAATTATGTGTGAAGTTTTTAAAATACACCTTCGCACAGGCTTTAGCCCAAATATATTGACTCTCATTCTCTAAAGACAAAGTCTGGACATCTGTATCTTTTACAGTTAGGTAGAAGAGTTGGTGGTTATGTGGCCAGGTTTGAAAACCACCTCAATATGCAAATGTAGGTGTCAGTATATAATGCTTTTTTTTAATAGTACTTTTCAGTTCCAGTTTTAATGAGGGCAGAGATCAAGCCATTTAGCTCCTTGTTATAACTCAATGTTCTGAAACATAGTAAATGTTCAATCAATATTTATTCAATAAACAAATGATGATTTTTTTTTGTTTTTGTTTTTCCTTTCTGGAAAGTAAGGTGAAATATTAGTTTAATTAAGTGTTTTACAGTGGAAAATAAGAAACACTGATTCCACTGGAAATTTCTGTCATTTACTGGCCATGTAACTTTTTTTTTTTGTAGTACTGGGGATTAACCCCAGAGTCTCATACAGTGGATGTTCCTTAAATCCCTGCAGACAGAATGCATTGGAATTGTTTTCCCCATCCCCCATGGATTCTTTACTACTGAGCTACAGGTTGGCTTTGAACTTGTGATCTTCCTGCCTCAGCGTCCCAATTAGCTGGGATTAATAGGTGTGTGCTACCATGGCTTGGCTACCTAACTTTAAAGAAAAGTGTTATAAAGGACATTAACTTAAACATATTCTGAATGTTCTGTAGCAAAAAAGTGAAGACAAGAATAAAAATTTATGATAGCTATGATTATTCTCTGTAATAATGCTAAGTATTTTCTTCCCATTATTCTAGGACAAAGTTAAGTGCTCAGTAAACAGGCATGTGTTAACAAACAACAAACCTACCTTCTTAAAAAAACACTAAAACAAAAGAAATGTTATATTAGATCTAAGAATCACTTTGGTTCCATAAACTGCCTTTGCCATTTTCATCCAAAGATACATCAGAAAAGGCATGGTAATTCTCAAGTGTTGTTAGTCACGAAGGGTAGTATAGCTACATTTCTAGACCATCACTCTGGATGCTAAATTCTCATTAGAAATAATTAATGTGTACTTAGAATTTTAAAAATCTAACAACTGGAAAAAGTAGACATCCTTTCACGCTGTTTCAAACCTAAGTTTACTAATTAATCACAACTTTTAAAATTGAAAATAATTAAAATAACATAAAACAAAAAACTCAGTTCCTCAACAAAGGTATATTATATTACATGCTGAATTAGTAGAGGGTTCATGGCTACCATATTGGACTGTGCAGAAATAGACCATGAAGCCATAAAAATAGATATTGCCACTTAAATTTTTAAAATTGCAGGCAAAGCACCTAAAAAATCATATCTTTAAGGTGACAAATATATGAAAAAATTAAATATGGCTTTCTTAAGATTTTGTGATTTTCTCTACCTATCCAGCACACGGAGCCACAGTTTCTCACTTTGCACAAATAAACCACATCTATCTCAGACATCTCTAAGGCTCTGGACATGGTTACTGGATATTAACTCTAAATTGTCTCTCTAAGAAAGCTCATTCTCTATTACTCTCTTCTTCCAAGTTTTAACTAGCACTCATCTATGAGGCTTTCCCAAACTACAGATGTAATACTGACATGTCCTTTATATCAAACCTTGATTCCATATATTTAACTTGGACATATCCACTTGAAAATTCAACTGACTTCAAAGCAATTATGTTGTTTTTTTCATGAAGTTTCTAGTTTCCTAATTCTGTTAAACATCTATGAGGCCTTAAACCCTTGAGGTCAGCTTAATTTAGCTCTACAATGATATACACTATCCATTTAAAACCAGTGTCTGATATTTTATCTTTTATATTCTTTCAATGTTTCTTTCATAATATCTCATTTAATTATCTTTGTCCAAAGAATCAAGGCATTATTACCTTAGCTCTAACTTACTGAAATAATCTAGAAATGTTTTCTTATTAGCACACTCATGGCTTCTAAAAAGCCTTTTCTAATATTTGTACATTCAAGTTCAAACTCTTCTCTCTGAAATCCTACGCCCTTTGCAATCTTGTCCAACCTTACTTTACTTTTAAACCTTATGGAAAGATTGGAGTAATAAATTTAAGTCTGGTAAGTATCTGAACAGGAATTCAAATATGCCATACTTACTTATTTTTTTCTTTTTTGGTCTTGTCCCTTTCCCCTGCCTCATACTTCCAAAACTTATCCATTCTTTTGAGATATATTGATCAAGTACCACTGGTTCCTCAAGCTTTTTTCTAAACATTCTTGTTCACATTTGTTATTCCTTCTCTTTCTCTTTATAAATTTTACTTTTCTATTAGTTATAGGCCAGATAATATTTTAGGTGTTACATTCTCTAACAACTAAAATTTACTGTTGTAGAATGAAAGCACCCATAGATAATATATAAACAAATAGATGGAGTTGTGTTCCAATAGTTTATTTTACAAAAACAGAGTGGATTTGTCTTACAGACCATAATTTGCTAACCAACCTTTTGTTGATCAAAATGACAAATTATGGAAAAAAATGTAAAAAGCAATTATCTGAAGATCCTAAAAAATAGACAAAACCATGTAGATGCGACCCTGAAAGAAAATGTATTGGCTGAGATACAAATTTATCTTGTGTGATGGTTAATTTTATGTTTCAACTTCACTGGGTCATGGGGGTGCCCAGATATTTCACCAAACATTATTCTGGGTGTGTCTACAAGAGTATTTTTGGATAGGTTTAATATTAATATTTAATGTTTTAGATTGAGTAAAGACAACTGTTTTGCCTAATATTGGTGGGCTTCATCCAATCAGTTCAGGGCCTGAAAAGAACAAAAAAGCTGATTCTCCTTCAAACAACAGGAAATTCCTCTTGCCTGGCAGCCTTTGAGCTGGCCAGACTCAAAGTGAAACACCGTTTTTTTCCTGAGTCTTGAGCCTGTTGGCCTTTAGACTGGTACTATGCCATCAGCTCTACTGGTTCTCAGTCTTTTAGATTAAGACTGGAACTATGCCACCACCCAACTGTAGATCCTGGGACTTGTCAGCTTCCCCAGTTGCCAATTCCCACGGCCCCTGCTTCCCCACCTTCCAGGAAGAGAGGGAAGGAGGTTGGGAGGACAGAGAGAGAGAGAGTTAGCTCCTTTTGGTTCTGTTTTTCAGGAGATCCCTAATACTTCTGGCTTTTCTGTCGAGAGTACTTGCCAGTGTTTGAGTAACACAGGGAAATGACCTCTAACAAATCACAAGGAAAGGAGTTCAAACAAGAAGCTATAATCTAACAATGCCATTTTTCACAGAACTAAAAAAAAAAAAAAATCTTAAAATTCACATGGAACTACACACACACACACACACACACACACACACACAACCTCAAATAACCAAAGGAATCATGAGTAAAAATGAACAAAACTCACCTCAAAATATATAAGATTACAGTAACCAAAGCAGCAGGGAATAGTATGTATAATAGACCAATAGAACAGAATAAGTATCCCAGAATAAATCCATACTCAACTGATTTAAAACAAAGGTGTCACACACTGGAGAAAAATGGTGCTGGGAAAACTGAATATCACATGCAGAAGAACTGAGACACCTGCAACTCATCATATACAAAATTATCTTGAAATGAATATAAAAGACAAATGTTAACTTCTGAAACTGAAACTACTAGAAGACAATATGGGGGAAAAGCTTTAGGATACAGGAATGGGCAAACATTCTTTGGCTAAGGCTCTAAAAGCATAGGAATTACAAGCAAAAACTGACAAACAGGATTATATAAAACTAAAAATGGGATAAAATATTTGCAAACTATATATCTGATAAGGGGTTAAGAATATATAAGGAACTTGAACTTCTTAATGGCAAATAAAACAAAACAAAACCAACCAACCAAACAAACAAAAACTGATTATAAAATGAGCAGTAGACTAAAAGGACATTTCTTAAAAGAAGATACCCAAGTGGCCAACATGAAATATATGAAATAATGCTCAACATCACTAATCATCAGGGAAATGCCAATCAAAACCACAATGACTTTTCACCTGGCTCTAGTTAGAATGACTATTATCCAAAAGATTTAAAGTGTTGGCAAGAATGTGGTAAAAAGGGAACCCTTAAACATTTTGGGTGGGAATGTAAATTAGTACAACCATTATGGGAACGAGTATGGAGGTTCTTCAAAAAATCAAAAATACAACTAACACATGATCCAATAACCCCACTAATAGGTGTATTTATACAAAGGAAATGAAATCAAGAAGCCAAACAGAAATCAGTATTCCCATAATTCACTACAGCACTATTCATGAGTCTATCAACTGTTGAATGAATGAGTAACTTGGTGCAATGAGCATGAAGTAACCCCAGAAACTTGGGAGGCTATGGGAGGAGAAGCACAAGTTTAAAGCCAAGCCTCACCAACTCAGCATGACCTTGTCTCAACAAATAAACCAACAAAACAAAAAAAGGCTGGGATGTAGTTCAAAGGTAAGGTGCCTGTGATTCAATCCCCAGTACCAAGAAACAAAGACAAAAAACCTGATGAATGAATATAAAAATGTGGCCCATATATATAATGGAATACTATTTGGTCATAAAGGATAAAATTCTATCACTTTTTAACAATAGGAATAGAAGTCAATTTCATCATGTTAGACGAAGTAAGCCAGGCACAGAAAGACAGACACCACATGATCTTAACTTATATGGAATCTTGCTCAAATGTGGGATCTTAACAAACAAACAAAACCTCAGAGAAGATGAGTAGAATAGTGGTTGCTAAAATCTGGGAAGAGTAGGGAGAGGGGAGAAATGGGAAAAAGTTGTTGTATTTAGATAAGAGAAATAAGTTCTAGTGTTCTATGGCACAATATGGTGATTATAGGTAATGATAATGTCCTATGTATGCAAAAAGTTGTAAGACTGAATTTTGAATGTTTTCACTGTAAAGAAATAGTGTGGGGTTGGGGTTGTGGCTCAGTGGTAGAGTGCTCACCTAGCACGCATAAGGCACTGAGTTTGATCCTCAGCACCTCATAAATATCAAATAAATATATTGTGTCCACCTAAAACTAAAAAATAAGTATTAAAAAAGAAATAATGAATGTTTTGAGTAGTTAAATATGAATACTCTGATTTAAATATTATGCAATGAATATGTGTAATAAAACATCAAAGGCACCTTATAAATATGTAAATTTTTATATGTCAATTAAAAAAACAAAACTACAGTCTAAATAGGCTGAAGAATCAGAAGTTGGAGTTTGGGGCTGCCAGAATATCTCTGAAGGAAGTAAGCCACAAAGCAA
Organism: Spermophilus citellus; assembly: GCF_964194105.1. Lineage (NCBI taxonomy): Eukaryota > Metazoa > Chordata > Mammalia > Rodentia > Sciuridae > Spermophilus > Spermophilus citellus. Next base: position 106,121,166 of record NC_138188.1, read on the forward strand.
GGAGTTCTAAAATCTATTTATACATTTCCAATAAATTCTTGATTTCTATAATGTGCATGAAGAGACTCCAAGGAGTCCCGGGGAAGTTTGAAAGAAATTAGCGGCAATTTCATCATCCACCCAGTGTTAGGCACAAAAAATTTGGAGTTTAAGTTCTTCCTAGTTAGACAATCTGAATTAACAACTTTTAAACTAAAGGACCACATCTAAGAAGTAAGAATTATAAATCAGGACTAAAGGCAATACTCTAACTACAAAACTAGAGTAAATGTATCCTGAGAAAAGCTAAAGCCAATGCTCTATAAACTCAACCAATCTGCCAGAATTTAGTTGCTCTCAACAATTTTCACAGGAAAACAGCATTTCAAGAATGTATCAGTCACAGTGTCCATTATAAAACAAAAAATTAGACATGAGAAGCAGAAAAATTTGAACCAGTGTAAAGAGAAAATACAGTTAATAGAAAGACTCTCAAATGAACTAGATTTGTAAATAAGAACTTATTATAATAAATATGGTAAAGAATCTTTAAGAAAATATGGGAGTAATAGGTGAAGAAACAGAGAATCTCATCCATTATGAAAACTCTAAAACAGAAAAACAGAAATCACAGAACTAAAAAATATAATACATGAAATAAAAAATTCACCAGACAGGAATATTATCAGATAGACATCTCAGAAGAAAGGGCTCAGTGAACTGCAACAGAAATGATCCAAACTGAAGTAAACAATAATAACAAGATGAATAGACCCTTAGCAATCTGGAATACCCAAGTGAAAAAAATGAGAATGGGGCAGGAAAAAAACTATTTGAAAAAACAGTGGCAATTTTCTTAATGTGAATAAATACATGAACTCAAATATATAAAGTTCAGAAGCCCCAAGCAAGATAAATATAAAGAAATCCACACTAATGTTCATCAAAGAAAAACTGCTGAAAACCAAAGAAAATAGGAATGTCTGAAAAGCAGCCACAAATAAAAAGGCTATATTATATAAAGGGGAATGAAAATAAACAAAGGCTAAATTTATAACAGAAATAAGAGATAGTAAAAGACAATATTAAAAAATCTTTGAAGTGCAAAAAGGAAAAACAAACCAATATGAAGCATATAGAAGGCTATAAAACAACTCTGAAAATAATTCAAGGAATTAAAATGATATAATGTTACCTGACCACAATAAAATTTATATTTAAAATTGGTACCAGTAAAGTATCCAGAAAATCTTCAAATATTTGGAATTGGGCAATATACTTCTAAATATATGGACCAAAGAAGAGTTCATGTAGCATCTAGCACAATGTACAAAAGAAATACTTATTAAACTGAAAATATCTCTAATCTCTTGATTAGAGATGTGAAAGATCATTTTTATTATTCTTCACCATTGTAGCTACTGAGAAAAGTTCTAGGCCTAGAGAACAAACTTTTTTCCATATACAGAGTGGAATAACAAGATAATTGAAGTAGAAAGTATGTTTTAGGAAAATGTTATGGACATAAGTGACCATGGGTGAAGCACAAAATTGAATAGTAAGGCAGATTCTTTGAAAAAAAAATACAGTCTGCTTTAGCTAGCATATAAAAAAAAGTCAAAAGTAGAGATAATTTTTTTCTTGTGATTTTTAGAATGTTAAATCTTCTATACTAATTGTACTTTCAGTCAAATATTGCACATTTGAAAAATAAAATAGGACATATTCTCAGGAATTAAAATGAATTGGCTATAAACACAAAACACTTAAACACACACCTTAGCTGCATTGATGAAACATGTTTGCAATCGTCTCCCCAAAATTAGAAAATTTTCTGCTGCTGATGGAAGTAATTCCTTGTAAAATTCCTCTGCATCTTCTCCTGGATCTAAGCCTACACAGCAATGGCTTAAAGAAGAATGTAAATTATTTGTGTTAATCATAAACATCAGCTGAATGCTCTAACGTTTTTAGACATTGTACATTAATGAATATCCTGCTTTTGTTGCCAAGTCAATAAAAAACTTGTTGTAAAACTAGTCTAACAACTTTCTATAAAAAGCATAGTGTAGTATGGATCTTGTTTGTATTTAGGTCCAGGATTCATAGATCTTAAAAAAGAACATGTCAGCCATTCAGGAAATCAAAGATACTCGGCTCACAATAAAAAGACATGAGCTGAGTTTTCAGTGAACTGGGCTCAATCACTCTAAAAGTCATAAAGTACCTTAATTCATGAATAAAATTTCTGTTAAGTGAAGCATTTCAGACATCCAACAGCTGAAAAATACCATACTCAGGATGGGATTAATTTTTGAGGGACAGATAAGGAAATAAAATACTCTTTTACATCAGTTCTGCTTTCCAACAGATCAACTTCTCTAAGACCTGAAAATTATCTGCATGCATATTTCTTATATTAGAAGGAAAAACAAGCAAAACCCCAACTCTAGGAGGAACACTTTACAATATACATTAGAGGACAAAAAGTCATTTAGAAGAAATGAATCTGTAATGCCAAATGTCTTTTCTGATATAAGGAGAACAACTAAGAACAGAGCAAGGAGGAAGAGCATGAGAAGAAGATTACCATTAAACAGGGACGAGAGGTGGGAGGGAAAGGGAGAGAGAAGGGAAATTGCATGGAAATGGAAGGAGACCCTCATTGTTATACAGAATTACATATAAGAGGAAGTGAGGGGAAAGGGGAAAAAAAACAAGGGGGAGAAATGAATTACAGTAGATGGGGTAGAGAGAGAAGATGGGAGGGGAGGGGAGGGGAGGGGGGATAGTGGAGGATAGGAAAGGCAACAGAATACAACAGACACTAGTATGGCAATATGTAAAACAGTGGATGTGTAACCGATGTGATTCTGCAATCTGTATACGGGTAAAAATGGGAGTTCATAACCCACTTGTATCAAATGTATGAAATATGGTATGTCAAGAACTATGTAATGTTTTGAACAACCAATAATAAAAATTAAAAAAAAAAGAAATGAATCTTCTTCAACCTTCACATAAAAGCCACTCTTTGGATATGAATTCAACACTCAGAAGTCAAAAAAGTACCTATGGAGTAGACTAATACCAAAGAGTCCCCAAATCAAGGGTTGTAGGCTAATGAGTGAGTACTACTGTTTGAGTCTTTCCAACAAAATGTACAACAACAAGCAATAAAAACTACATATTGAGCCCTCTATACACCTAACTGGCAAATGTTCATATACTGCAACAGTTTTTATTTTCCCTTTAGTTTAATTACTTAAGAGTATATACTTTTGATAGACAGCATTAGTAAATATAATTATGCTCAGTCAGTACTGTCATGAGCTAGCATATTTTATCAAAACATAAAGTAATTAAAGATTACTTAAGAAAATCATTAAACTCAAAAACTAAAGAATAAGAGAGTATTGTATACATTTATTAAAATTTTCAACTGTATAGTTTGAATTTGGCCTTTATCTAAATAAATACTTTATCTAATAAAGTAAGCAGTTTAGAAAGTTAGGCTCCAAAATAAATACAAAGTGAAATGAATAGTTTTTATATCTGTTCTCCTATACTACTCTGCTCAAGCACTTTCATTTTGGCACCAATTTCATTCTACTTGTGACATACATTTACATGACTGCCACCCAATCTCTATTTTAAGTTTCTCAAGTACAGATGTAGGTTCTTACTTTCTTCATTTCTTCAAATATTCCTGAGTCAGTAAAGAGCAGATCAGCCACTTGTGATTTAGTAATAAGCATAATATTATTTTATTGTTGGTTGTTCAAAACATTACATAGTTCTTAATATACCATATTTCACAGATTGATTCAAGTGGGTTATGAACTCCCATTTTTACCCCGTATACAGATTGCTGTGTCACATCAGTTACATTTCCATTGATTTACAAATTGCCTTTCTGGTGACTGATGTATTCTGCTGTCTATCCCATTCTCCACTGTCCCCCCTCCCCTCTCCTCCCCTCCCCTCCCCTCCCCTTCTCTCTCTCCATCCCCTCTACTATAAATCGTTTCTTCCACTTATATAATTTTTCTCCTACTCCTCCTTTCCTCTTATATGTAGTTGTGTATAACCCTGAGGCTCACCTTCCAATTCCATGCAATTTCCCTTACCTCTCACTTTCCCTACCGCCTATCATCCCTGTTTAATGTTAATCTTCTTCTCAAGCTCTTCGTCTCTACCCTGTCCTTGGTTACTCCCCTTATATCAAAGAAGACATTTGACATTTGTTTTTTAAGAATTGGCTAGCTTCACTTAGCATAATCTGCTCTAATGCCATCCATTTCCCTCCAAATTCTATGATTTTGTCATTTCTTATTGCAGAGTAATACTCCATTGTGTATAAATGCCACATTTTTTAATCCATTCATCTATTGAAGGGCTTCTAGGTTGGTTCCACAATCTTGCTATCGTGAATTGTGCTGCTATGAACATCGATATAGCAGTGTCCCTGTAGCATGCTCTTGTTAGGTCTTTAGGGAATAGACCGAGAAGGGGAATAGCTGGGTCAAATGGTGGTTCCATTCCCAGCAGTAATAAGCATAATAAATGATCATCATTTATTGAAGTTTAGCAGGGAAGTTTTAGAAAATTCCAAATAGAGTAAGTAAATAATAGTCTAAAAGTATAATTAAAAACCTATCACAGGATATTCCAATTCCTATAAGGAAAATAAATAAAATAGAAGTAAATGTTGTAAATCACAATAAAAATACTAAATTCCTTAAGAACAAGCTGACTTATTGATTCATTTTACCTTAATATCTGTGTAAGCTGGGAAATTGTAGTCCACCCACCCTGGATTCGAGAACAATCCTGACTGAGGACCAGAAGGCAATATTGAATGAGGTCATAACAGTATATATCTTGTTTGATTTTCTTCAATTCTGAGCTTCCTAAAGGTGTGTTGTTTATTATTTCTAAGGAAAAAGAAAAGAAGATATACTTATTTTTGCTCAGTACATCGAAAGGCTACTTATATTTTTATATGTTGAACAATACTAAAAATATAAAGGAAAAAAATCATTGCCATATCATAGTGTTAAGGTTTCTCTGCACAATTCAAAACTGAACCAATGATAGAATTGATTTTATTTAAAAATCACAAAGTCTTTTTCTTACCTTTTAACTTCAACAATATAACAGGGACATTCTGTTCAGGACTTTTTGCAACCTCAGCAGCTAGAGATAAGATCCTTGGGTCTGTACCTGTTGGCTTCATTTCACATATCACCTGTATTTTAACAGAATCAGAAAATAAAGGTCAAAAAGCCATAAAATATTCATTCCCTAAATAATGTATGAAATTTAAGATAATATGAATAAAAAGTTTTTCTTGCCTTGTTTTAGAAATGCAGGGTTTTTTTCATTTCTTCCTTTATAGGAAATTAGTTTTTCTAATTAATGTACATCTAAAAGAGTTCTACATCCCTATACCTTACATGTAACATTTATAATAGGTATTGGTATTGCATTCTCACTGTGCTAGGAGCTTTACATTCACTCTCTCTGATATGTACAATTCTGGAGTAGAATTTACACATGAAAAACTGAGTGTTGCGGTAAAAATTCATATTGCAGACTTAATAAGGCTACTGTTTTAAAGGTCTGCTTACAAGGTCATTCCTTGGCTGGCATCTTGAATGTGGATATTAGAAGGGTTTCTACTATTCTGTGAAAAGAGTAGTTCACTGTTCCTAAAAACAATGTTGTTTATGCTGAACACCTGATTTCCTTGGAGTCCTGGAATTCTGATATATGCTAGCAGAAAGGTATCTACATGACTTCATTTTCCAATACTTAATAAAAAAAAAAGAGGTTTATTTAGCTCACAATTCTGGAAGTCCCAGGGCATGCTACGTATTGGCTTGGCTGTGGTGATTTCCTCCATCCCATCACTGTGGCTGTGTCACACGACAGATGTTTAACATGACATGAGTTAAACATCACACTAAGATTCAGAAGTGTGTAATTATAAGAAAACCAAAAATTATTTCTAGAGTATAGTGAATAAAATCAATTCTCCTAAAAATTTTAGAAGTTCACCTCTCAAATTGTTACTAAAATTTGTTTATATAAAACTTTTTAAGTATTTGAAGTTCAACATAAGTCATCATTTAATAAAAAGTATCTCTCTTTTTTTTCATGTATTGGGGATTAAACCCAAGGGCACTTTAACACCTTTTATTTTTTTATATTGAGATGGGTATAATTAAATTGCTTAGGACCTTGTTAAATTGCTGAGGTTGGCCTTGAAATTGCAATCCTCCTGCCTCAGCTTCACATCTCTGTATTGCTGAGATACAGGCATGCAGCACCATACCTAGCTTTCCCTTACTTTTAATAAAAATTAACATATTTAAGTATTTACTATGAGATAAGCACTCTGCTAAGTACTTTTAAATGAATTATCTTATTTAATTTTCACAATGGGACTCTGAGATAGACCTTGTAATCATTTCCATTTTACAAATAAGAAAGTAAAACTTGAAAGTTGAGAAACTTATCATGGTTTCATCAATATATGGTGGCATCAGACATATCACATTAGTCTGATTGCAAAACCTATGGTTTTAATTACAATGTTCATTGTATTCCCTCCCTTGTAAAAGAGTAAAAATCACAAAATATATTCCTGAATAACCTACTTCTAGCTCACTTTTTTAGCTAGTATTCAGAACTGGCACTACAGTCTATCCTTTATTTCAAAATGTTGACGATAATATAGGCATCAAAATCATCCCTTGTTAGAAAAAATATAAATCATTAAAATATTTTACTTAATTTCATATCCAAATGGTATACTCTTTTAATTTGTATTTCTTTGAATATTAGGGAGGTCAGGCATATTTTATTTTACTGGTCATTTTTTTCTTTTATACATTTTCTATTCATATCCCTTAACCATTTTTTATTGGCTTGTCTTATTCTTCAATAGAAGCTTTTCATATATGGATATGTGCCTTTTGCAAATATTTTTTAAAGAATATTTCAAAATTCCTAAGAGTTCTAGGAAAAAGAAAGCCTGGAGCAACTCCTAGCACATAGTAGGTGCAAAACTTTCTAAGGGAGTATATACAATTATCTCATTCTTTTCAATGGCTGCATTATGCTATCCTTCCTTTATAAGAGTGCGTCAAAAAACATTTAAGTGCACTAACTGGATGTCATTTAGGCTGTATATTATTAGAAGCAATAAAGCAATGGATATCAATGTGTGAGTCTTTATGAAATCATGCTAGTATTCCCATAAGACAAATTCCCTATGATGGTGATGACTGAATCGTAGGAATACATATTTTAATATTATCTTTTACACTTTTGCCAATCTGTTAGATTTCTATTTAAAAAGTATAGTCTTGTTTGAAACTGCATTTCTATGAGTTTTAGAGGGACTCTGCCATATTTCATGTTCACTAGTCAGTTTTTTCTTTTATATATTTTCTATTCATAGTTTTTATGATGTCACATATGGGGCAGACTCCTTGCTAATATTCTGGTTGGGAAAGAAAAGTGTTATGTGTACATACATAAAAATATACGTAAAACTTCTTAAGCATACAAAATATGTGAAATGCTAAATAGATGACATAGATAAGAATTCAGACAATAATTAAAGAAGTAAGCTTCTCTTAACCAGTTTTCTTATCTGAAAGTAAAATTAACAGCAATTCCTACCTCCTAGAATAATCCAAAATTTAAAAAGAAGGCAATGAAAAATGATAGTCTTAAAATATGACAGTACAACTGAGCTTAATAATAATCATTTGAAGAGCTTACCATGTGCTATGAAGTGTTCAATTGCTTTCATTTAATCATGTCAAGGGTCATAAAAAAACAGGTATTCTTTTCCCCTAATTTTAATGATAAGCATACTTATAACTTTTTTTTTTCTTTTGCAATGCTGCCACTGGTACCCAGCGCCTTGCACGTGCTTGGCAAGCACTGTGTCACTGAGCCAAATCCCTTACCCTTAAGCATATTTTGGGACAGTTTGGTTTGCACAAAGTCACACTTTTAAGTATGAAGCTGGAATTCAAACCCAGAGATCCTGGCTCTAAAACCTGAGCACTTACCTACCATATGAAACAGTCTTAGTTCACAGACCGAGGGAGATACATTCACTTACCCATATAGAACAATAAATTGACAAATATGCCTAAGAAAGAAGTAAGGGAGTATAGTTGGATTACACAACTGTCCTGAAAATCAACCACTTGTTACAGCAATCATTTGTAAACGTTTGTGCATGTTTTTCTCATCTTTACAATAAATTCATGAACACTAACGGAGAAAAAGAATGCCGATTATTGATCAATTATTAATACTGTTACCCAGTTACCAGAACACCAGCTCGAGCTTCAGCCTTGATCCTTTGGGAATCACCTCTCCCTGGTCGTGCTCTTTTACTGCCTCCATGAACCACTGTGATGGAAATAAATGAAAGAAAGAAATCCACTGTAATCCAGTTACAACTGATCCTAAACGCCTGCGGTTTCTAACTTTGAATCCTCGTTTTCCTTCCTACACGTCCTTCCTCCAGTCTTAATACCACCGGGAACCTCCTCGGTAATTAAAAGGTCAAAAAGATTGCCGAGGTAACGGCGTCGCTTTCAGTCACGCACAAGCACCGAGGCTCCTTTCCCCGAGATTCTAGACTCAGCTTTGGCGCTACCAGTCCTTTGGCCAGTCGCCAGGCCTAGTACCCAGACACCGCCCTCCTCAGGCCTCAGTTTCCACACCAAGATCTCCACAGAAGGCGTGGTTGGCCGATTCCCCCGTTAAGAGGCCCTACATGCAGGTTCACTGGGTCCAAAGGCCCGGCATCCGGACATCCCGGTATCGCAGGGCCCTCTCGGTCCCCAGCCACCACCTCAGGTCAGTTACCTCATCCCGGTTTCGCGTTCCTGCACCAAGGGATCCTAGTTTCCCCACGTACCACACTGAGGTGGCCCTTGCCAAGCGGCGTGCGTCGCTACGCGGGAAGGGATCTGGGAGGGGGAAGAGAAGCGCCAAGGGGCGGGGCGTCCGTCACTAGGCAGCCAATCAGAGCTCCAGGAGCGGCCGGAGAGACGTGCACGTAAGGGCGCGGGGCGGAGTCTGGGGTGGTGGCGCTAGGGGCTGGCTGCTAGTGTTGCTGCTTTGGGCTGAGGTGGCAGATGGTAGTGGAGGCGAAGTCGGAGCCAGTGGGAAAGGATGAATGGACCAGCGGGACTCTCGCGCATTGACCGTCACGAACGAGTTCTCAAGTTAGGCGAGAGTTTCGAGAAGCACCCACGCTGCGCCTTCCACACTATACGCTGTGAGTGGGGACTGCCCGGGGTATAGAAGGGGCGCCTCCTTCTTGGCTGGGCTTGTGAAGGCGCAAACCCCTGAGTTCTGTTCCCATAACCTCCCCGCCTCTGCACTCCTCTGGAGGTGGGAGTGGAGCGGGTACAGCGTAATCCACTACCCTGTTAGAAGCCCTAGGTGTGAGTAAACCTTGGGCGCATTTAAGTGTGACCAGCCGACTGGAAGGGACACTTTGTGGAGATCTGCAGGGGTGACTGTGGAGGCTAACATGACAAGAGTATGATGCAGAAATGGAAAGGAAAATAATATGACAAACAGTACAAAGGACCCAAGGCAGGGCCAAGGGAATGTCTTGAAGCTGATGGGGACAGACTTTCTTCCTTTTCCTCACCTCTGTCTGATGAGGGTTTTTATTTACTGGGTTTTTTTTTTTTTTTTTTTTTTTTTGGTGGGGAAAAGTTCTTAACCATTTCAATCTCTCTCTTTCCGAACCCAGATTTCATTGTTATCAAATACTGATTATTGAAGTATTTGAAGGTGTGTTATTAATTTCTTCATTGGGAAGATTTTTATCTTTCTATGATTTCTACCCTTTGGTTTACCCAGTTGTTTTAATAGTTGGATGAGATGACAGGAAGGAAAAGTACAGCGTATGATTTTGTCTATAAAACATTCATTTTTTGCATAATAGCCCTCAGAGAATTCTAGAGCAGGAAGGAAACGTTGAGATCATTGAATCATGACCTCTTATTTTTCTATGGCAAAATAGTAAAGCAGATATTTTTTCACTTCCTTTCTCCAGCTCAGCCCTTCTTTACTGTTTCGTCGTTCCACCTTTTTCAGTCATTCTGTCAGATTGGCTGTAAAGAAACTTTATGGGGGGCTGGGGATGTGGCTCAAGCGGTAGGGCGCTCGCCTCTCATGCATGCGGCCCGGGTTCGATCCTCAGCACCACATACAATGTGACACAGCAATCTGTATATGGGGTAAAAATGGGAGTTCATAACCCACTTGAATCAATCTGTGAAATATGGTATATTAAAATTAAAAAATAAATAAATAAAAATAAAAAATAAATCTGTTTCCTAAAAAAAAAGATACGTTGTGTCTGCCAAAAACTAAAAAATAAATATTAAAAAATTTAAAAAAAAGAAACTTTATGGATTTTATTCTGAACGTTCAATGGTTCAATTTAAACACCTAATTAAAATTCAGTCTCCAAAAGTTTACTTAGATTGTAGACAATCTAGTTATACTAGTTCATAGTAAATGTAAGAAGAATCAGTGGTTTTAACCCTTCAAAGATATGCTTACATTTTATTAAAGGGGTTTCTTAAGCAATATTAACATCCATTTTATAGAACAATTGGGGAGATATATGACAAGAGAAGATCTTCAGAGCTGTTTTTGTTTATTCTTTATTGGATGGCCATATTCTGTCATCTAAATCTCCCCGTAGTGAGACAGTGCTGTACTGGCTCTGTGGTTTCTCTTTCTCTTCAGTTTCATTTCCCAAAGCAAGATATGGTTCTTATCTGTTTTCTACAGTCCTTTTTCTCATAGTTTCTCCTCTCTTCTTTCTCAAGTATGCAGTAATTTTTAACTTTTATTAAAAAGTACTATTTTTTAATTTTTCAAGTTATAAGGTTTAAGATTATAAAATTGCTCTAGAATATATTTTTATATAACTTGGGTATACATTCTCTTCCTAGGGGAATAAACCCCAAATTAAATTAATAAAAAAGTAGCCTTTGACAAGTTCCTTGCTAGTGCGTCAAAGCATTTCACTTATAAAAGTTCTTAATATCCCAGAATCAAATCTTCAAAGTTAGAGTTAGATAATCCTGGTACAAGAATGATGATAAAAATAGACAAACAACAATAATAGTAACCATAAATAAACCTAGATGTTTGAACACACAGTTATGTAGAAGACATTAAAAATTTTTTCAGTCTTTTTTCCCCTTTCTTTTTAAGCAGGTGTATGGTTTTTCCCTAGGTGATCTTCACTCCTAAAAATTCAGAGTGAGGGAATAGAAACTATAGAATAGAGAATGTGACACATATATAGGATAAGTGCATCCAATTTATAACTAGCAATTAAGCTAATGTAATTTGAGAGAAAATAGTATTCTGTCTTTTATGTTCAGGGGAAATTTGGATAGTCTAATATACTAAGGCTTTAGACAAACCTGATTGGGAATCCTATCCTCTACTTTCTCTCCCTCCCTCTCTATTTAAAAATATATATTTATATGTATATGTATATACATAGACACACACACACACACACACACAAACACATATATATGCACACACACTTTGACTTTGGTGATATTTTCTAAACTCTTAGCCCCAGTTTTCTTATGTGTAAAATGATAATGATAATAGTGACATTTCATAATTTTTGTAAGTATTAAGTAAGATGGCATAAACATAGAGCAGTATTAGGTGCCTGGTAAAAAATGAATTGTAATCATGATTAGTTTTGAAGAGTTATAGTAATGTATATATAGGGAGTGCCAATGAATGTAATTTCTATAAACTTTTAGAAAACATTTATCAGACCTTGAAAATAAGATCTATTAAAAAGTCTGGCATGTGGTCAGGAGGTATAGTATGTTCTTACAATTGTAAACTAAATGATTAGCAGTAGTTGATTCACTGGTAAAAGAGTTTGAATAACAGAATTCAGTAGAATTAATTTTGGATTTGGGATAGTGCTAGTTTTAACGTTTATTTTCAGATAAAGGTTGATAAATTATAAAATTTTTAAGTTTTCAGTGGCATCACTTTTTGCTCTGATGGAATGATGATGAGCAGTGACTATAGAAAAATTGTCTTTGAGTGGACCTTCCCCTCAAAAAGTAGTAAAGCTCTAGAGCACATGTCAGAAATTATACTAATGAAAAATTGATTAAAATTATATTTACAGTTAAGATTCTTTACTTAGGATGGAATATGGGACAGAGTATGGGTTTTGGAGTTAGTTGAATTAGTTCAAATTATAAGAAATAAACTGACAATAGTAATTGTATGTTCTTTTATGAAGATGTTGACATTATATGATGCTACAGCAAAAACAGAGAAGTGTTAAAGACAAAGTAGAAAATGTTTTCCTGTTTTTCATAACTATAGTAATTATATTTGAAACTTGAAGATACTAACATAGACGAAGGAAATCCAGAGAGAATAGATCGATGGTAGAATTGATGATAGGATTCTCAAAGTAAGAACTAAAAAGTAAGTTATTTAGTGAATTTAGAGAATACATTTGATATTTAGAGCATATGGAAAGCATGAACATGAAATTGCTCAACAAATTCTTTAATTCTAGACTATATATGTAACCCTTTGAAATTGAAAAGTTGTTTACTTAAAAAAAATAACATGTTTGAAGGCAAAGAAAAGGCAGTACTAAAAAGTTGAATATTTTAACTGTATAACTGTAGGATAATTAGAATTATAAATTGGTCCAGAATAGTTGTGGTAGACTTATTGATTAATAAATTCATGCTTATTGTTAAGTAAAGATCTTTTGAGTACATTTCTGTCTTTTGCAGTTAATCTCATTCTATACAAGCTGCAGAAGGCTGTGACCTCCTTGTAATTAAACAGTCTTTGATAGATATGTTCTCAGATGTATTTTTATATGGAAGCGAACAGTAACTGGTTTATAATTTTTATCAAGTTCTCATAGGGATTTATGACTATCTCGTATCCCCTAACACCTCCTAAGCACAAAACTGTGGATATAAGACAAAGAGGTCATGTCATATGAATGGATGAGTATGTGGTTTGAGTTCCTAACTTGATCATTTCTTAGCTTCATTAATTTAAAGATGTTTCCCATTGGTAAAATGTGGTGAGAGTATTCCATTCAAAGATTTATTGTGAAAATAAAAGTGATAATATATTGAAAAAAAAACTTCTTAATAAAACCCTAAAACAGAGGTTAAGATTAACAGATTATACTTTGTTTGGCCCTCATAGCTATATGTTTTGTTTTGAATTAATTGCAAATGCCTAAAAATCAGGGTCTTTTATATAAAAATCAAGATTTCCAGTTTTTTCCCCATAGGATATTATTATGTTCCTAATTTCCTCCTTGACTTAATTGATGTTTGGCAAAGGGATTAAAATATAAAAGAGGAAATATTATTTAAAATTATACCTCTTATGTCACTTTATTGTTAATTTGTGGTCTAAAAGCCTGGAGACCATATTTATACATGTATACCACTGAATATGCTGATTTTGGAATGAGTACTGATTTTTATCATGGTAAAATAAATATTTTTCCAAGTGTTTCATTAAAACAATAACATTTTAACTCAAAGATGCAAAAACTAAAAAATCTTTCTATTTAATTATCTTTGTTAATTATGTCTTTTTATTTTTACCATCTAGATAGGTTAATGATCATTTCTCTTCTGTTTTTAAATATTTTAAAAATGATTTTACTGCATAACTGAACATTAATCTGCTATTCATTTCAAATAAAGCCATTTTGGCAGTTGTTTTTTTTTTTTTTTTTCAAACTAGATTTCTACCTTCTTTAAAAAAAAAAACAGAAGGTGACCTGGCAATCCTCAAGCCCATATCTCCTCTTGGCAGCAGTTGGCTGGAGCACAGTGTAATTACCTTCTAAGATTGGGCTTATTCATTCTTTAGGTCATTGTGGTTCCCACGGGTCTGCTTTACCATTTGAATTACCTGACTGGCTTCTCTATAGCATCATTTAGCTGTAGTTAAATGACAGTCATCTCTCTTTGTATTTTCCTTATGTCATTTCAGAAAAAGATTGAAAGTCAGAGAGCTATGGTTTTACTCTAGGATGCCATTACTAATATCTTACACATTTATTATCATAGACAATTCTCTGTCACATATTAAGGTAGTGTGTGCACTCTGTGAGAACAGAAGTGTACTAGTGAAAAGAACAGAGGAATAAGGCAGAATCTACACTAAACAATAAAATCTTGAAATAGACATGAATATGGTCCATAGGAAATAATGAGAAAAGAACTATTTTACACATAATTTAGCACCTTATATTTACTTAAAATAAGTTTGGATGTCTTTTAGAGAGGCATGAGCAATATGAACCCAAGCCAACTACAAGGATCTTTCATACAGCCATTGTGTTAAAAATACTGTGCAAAAACCACATTTCTATTCTTTAAAAAAAATTACAATCCAATAGACATGTCCACAAAGAAGTAAATAATACCAGGTAGTTTGTGTTAGATTTTGGTGAATGGCATTGTAAATGCTTCAGGAGAGGAAAGGAATTTGGGATTCTGAATAGTAGGGAAATGATTTCAAGGAAGAAGGAACTTTGAAATAGGATTCAAATTTTAATAGCACAAAAGTGCAGAGAAAAGCAGGACAGGCTGTAGTAGTTTAGCCTTTAGTCAACTGAAAATTAGTTTGTGTTTAGCAAGAATGGAAGGGCATGACTCTGAAAGAATTATGACAGAAAATACAGTGTTGATTTTATGAACATTAAAATTTCTCCTTTCCCAAAATCTACCCACCATAGTAATGGATATCCATTAATTTGAATTTAGACTTTCACCTATCAAACTTTGTTATGTAACACTGTTAACATAAAGATAAATCTGTTTAAAAGATAAATCTGTTTAACATAAAGATAAATCTAGGGGCTGGTCATGTTCTGTTGGTGCTGTATCACTGAGCTGCATTGCCATGTTCTATTTTTTTTTTAATCTGGCTGGTAGTTTTACACTTGTTATTTTGTAAAAGTTCACCAAGTTTATTGTTTATTTTCTATTTTGTATGTATGCTATATTTTAATAAAGTGTTAAATAAACACATTATAACCTGAGAAATTATATATCAAAATTATTATAGTTATTGATATATATTGGTATAATTTTTTATAGCTTTCATATCTTAGAGGTTTTAAACTTGTTTAGCTTGTGATAGCTCAGTATCCTAAATTCCTTCTAGGTGATAGATTTTAATGGCATCATTTGAACCATGATTTAATTCATATTTAAAATTTATTTTAGACTCTTCTGAAGTGGAAGATTTGGTTAAATTTCAACATCCTTTAATGATGTACTTATCCATGAAAAACTTAAAACACTACACTAAAAAGATTGCTTTTTCTTTTTGAAGTTTCCCATGAATACTTTGCTGTGGGTTCATTCATTTTATTCTGCTGTACAAATAGTAGTAGGGACGAAAGGTAGTTTAAGAAAATTTTATGAGGGGAAAAAGACTGAAAATTAAAAAATATTCTACTTATATCATCTTTTAAGCAACACTGAAATTATTTAGCTTTTTAAAATAAGATTATTTTTAGTTGTAGATGGACACAATACCTTCATTTATTTGTTTGTTTATTTGTTTGTTTGTTTGTTTTTATGTGATACTGAGGCGATAACCCAGTGCCTCATATGTGCTAGGCAAGCACTGTACCACTGAGCCACAACTCCAGTCCTGAAATTATTTAGCTTTCAGCAGAAAATCTTAGACTAGTTTATTTTAGTCTAAAAATGTTTGTATCATTGTTTAATAAATACTATTTTTAGAGTATAGCTGTTTCTTTTTTTTTCCTCAGAATCAAGTATACAGAAATAAACTCAAGTGTATTTGCTTATTTGTAATAGTAATACCTTTCTAAGCCATTTTAATTACTGTTTTTTGAAAACTGATTACCGCATTAGAACATGCTCATATTTTTGAGATCAAGGTATTTTTGCTCTATTTTAAAACATCAATATTTGTATCTAATTTTAGATGATTTCAAACCTGCTTCTATTGACACTTCTTGTGAAGGAGACCTTGAAGTTGGCAAAGGTGAACAGGTGACAATAACTCTGCCAAATATAGAAGTAAGTATATTTTTAGATTAAGACTAAAAGGATCTTTTTTGCAGGATTTTCAGTGAATTTAAATGAAAATAATTGCACATTTATGTAATGATGGTTAGTTAAAGTAGTTAATAAGCACATCAAGGCAACAAAAGATATTTTAAACTACTTTGGGTGAAATAATCTTAAAATATCTTTATCTATTTAATACTTGTAAGAATTATCATAGCAAATGATTTGAAAAAATTGGTGGTCTAAGCAAATATTCATTTAATTTCTATTATGAGCTATGTTTTGTATTCTTAACTAGGGATAATAACTTGTTTCTTGCCTTCTAGTTCTAATTTGATATAACAGACAGACACAAAAACATCTAGTGTTGGTTGGAGGTGGGGGTGCATGCCTGTAATTCCAGCAGCTTGGTAGGCTGAGGCAAGAGGATTTCGAGTTCTAAGCCCGCCTCAGCAACTTAGCAAGGTCCTAAGCAACTCAGTGAGACCTTGTCTCTAAATAAAATACAAAAAAGGGCTGGGAATGTTGCTCAGTAGTTAAGCACCCCTGAGTTGGTACCAAAAAAAAATTAGTGTTATAAGTTAAGGGCATATAGAAAATTCTGTGCAAGCATATAGGTTGAATCAAATACTCTCTGATACAGACTTTTGAAAGACTTCACAAAGAAAACATTAATTGACCTGAGCTTTAAAGGGGGATTTTAACAGGCAGAAAGGGGGTATAATATTTACTCAAACAGAACAACATGTGAAAGGCTCTAATGCTTTGAAAGAACAA
The DNA here is from genome assembly GCF_964194105.1 of Spermophilus citellus. Classification (NCBI taxonomy): domain Eukaryota; kingdom Metazoa; phylum Chordata; class Mammalia; order Rodentia; family Sciuridae; genus Spermophilus; species Spermophilus citellus. Next base: position 106,138,088 of record NC_138188.1, read on the forward strand.
GGAATTTGTGGACTTTATGTAGTAAATCATTGTATAATGAAAAGTGCAAGAATAGAAATGTGGAAGATAGGTTGGAATCAGATTGTGAGTATCTTTTATGTTGTGATGTAGAATTTAGACTTTATCCCATAGCCATTCGGGAACCATTAGGGGTTTTTAAGCAGAGAAAGTAATATGATTAGATTTGTAGTTTTGGAGGGCTTTTAGCAGTATAGGGAATATCTCTCACCTGAATTGCTTAGAACCAGAATTGTTCTGATTTCTGATTTTTTTTTATTTTATAAAATTTGCGTGTACATAATGAAATATCCTAAGAATGGGACCCAAGACTAAATGTGAAATTCATTCATCTTCTATATGCATCTATATACAAGTTGAAGGTAATTTTAGACAATATTTGTAATATTTTTTGCATACGAAACAAAGTTTCATAGTGTAGAATTTTCCACTTGTGGTGTCATGTTGGCACTCAAAGTTTTTTTTTTTTTTTTTTTTTTTTTTATTTTGGAGCATTTTGGATTTTAAATTTTCAGGTTAGGGATACTTAACCTAAGTTTGGGGAAAAGGTTGAAAAAGAAAGTGACCAGGTCACGGAGACCTTAAACAAAAATTTTGCCTGCTTTAAAATTTCTAGATATATCCATAACTATCAAATACTATTTGCATTAAAATACAAATCCTTTGTGGTATGGTCTGTTTTTCATAGTCCTTGAGTTAGAAATTTCATTTTTTCCCTTATTTTTCTTTTCAGCATTAACACACAACTTCATTGATGATACAGAAATAAAAACAATGCAAACAACAAAAGAGAGCTTACTTATAACAAATTGATTCACTGTCATTTATGCAGAGAAAATGGTAGAAATAGTTCAAGCTAGGCAGGAAGATAAAAAGCAACAAACATGTGTTCAGTGATGTTCATTTATCCAGCTTAAACCCAAAGACCAACTTGTTTAAATATTCAGCACTGATAATACAATATGGTGTCCATTATTCAAAATCAGTGACTGAAAGAATTTCTTTACCATATAAGCGAGGTGGAGAAAAGGAATCATTTATAATATATGTTGTTTCTAAAGTACAACACCGAGAAGTTACTTCTAGCTCTTTGGGAACATATACATACCCAGTTTGATTGTGAATTGTCTGACTTTTACTTTCACCAAGCAATCATGGTGCCTTTTTATTCCCAATACCTTATCAGTCCACACTTGAAATTCTTTTAAGAATAAAATAAAAGTGAACCTTCACTGAATTGATTCTGGTAGATTCATTTTCTTCTTATTTAAAATTATCATTTACATTCTCAAAAATGACCGAACTTTTGGAATAACATTTTTGTTCCGTTTCTCATTAAAGAGGGAACCCAGTGAAGATTGGCCCCTGAGTAGTTCTATAGTCATTGCTGGATTTTCAGCCAAATTTAAAAAGACTTCCAAAAGCTGAAGTTTAGTTTCTTCTATTCTGACCGAAATGAAATGAAAAAAGTTTGAAATGGAATTATCAAGCATATATGGTTACTTATTATTAACAATCTTATTCATAAGCAATCTTAGTCCAGCCAGCTGTACAGATGATTTCAAGTGAGAAGTGATGTGTCATAACACACTTGATTCCTGTGTATCTTAAGCGTGCACTAATTTTTGGCATTCACACTTGTTATTTAGAATTTTAAATTCTTTAACAACAGATCCTGAATATTGAGAATCTTTGCAATAGTTGGGAGAATCTTGGATCACAAATAATATCTGTTAAATACATAAGCAGCATTATTATCTAGAGCAAGTAATGCTTCTATAAGAATATGAGCCTTTTCAGACATTTCAACCAAAGGAACTTTCTGTAGTTCTTGAGGGGACAAAATAATGTCAAATGAACTAGGGGAAGCCTGTTTCTAGACATCCTGATTTGTCTAGGTTTGGCCTGACTCTACCTCTGGTCCTGACCTCAGTTCCAATCTGAGCAGTATACTATATTATTGCTTTCATTACTGTCATCATCATCAGAACTAGCTGAATAACAATCCTCAGCATCATCCACACCCACAAAGCTACCCTTAGCCTTTTTATCCTTATTCTATTTTCTTCCCATGGTCAGTTTTTAAATACATAGCAGGGATTTAAATACATAGCAGAATAGTCAGGTGCAGTTCCAGGTGCAGCCCTGTGAAGTCTGATCTTCCTCAGCTGCTTCAAAGCCACAATAGTTGATTCTGGAAGTAGACTTCCTTTCGGCAGTTATTTTGCCCTTCATCGCTGACCTGGATTGGTGCCACACCCAACAATCTTTCTGATCTCAAATTCACTCCTAAACTGGAAAGTCTTGGACCCACTGCAGGGATCCAGAATAATTTCCCAATTTCCTTCTTCTTCCTTCTACCTCACGCCCATCTGCCTTCAGGGAAATTTCCTAGTATTCAGGGGTTTTTTGTTCTTCTATACTAACTTTATCAATCCTCAGAGAAAACAAAGACTGTAACTTTTTACTATAAAATATAAAGAAAATCCTGGAGTTTTGAGATTGTTTTTGTTTGTTTTAATTTTTAGTAGGAGTGGTTTTTGTGCTGGTCCATCTACATTTTCTTTTGTGTATCAGTGAGATGGTTTGTCATGGTTAGAGGTGTAGTAAGCTGTCTGTCCTCTAGTCTGCTGTCTTTTTCTTACTTTTATCAGCCAACACCACTTATTGAGAACCCACTGATGTCAGACTGTATTAGTTGCTGCTGCTGAAGGTTTTCCTAAGGCTAATTAAATGGGGAGTGGGTTTCTTATTGAATATTCCTCATTTGCTCCTATAGGATCTGAAAGAAATGAAAAGTCAATTCAGTTTGAAATGTTGTAGATAAATTAACCTTTGTATTATTATCTTATAAAAATGCTCACATTCTGGTATTTCTAAAATAGTTTGGAAATTTATTCTGCAATCTAAGGCTTATTTGCTTCATGATCTTTATTGAAGAATAGTCTAAAATAGTCACTTAATTTTAAAATTTACTGAAAAGCCTTATGTTGACATTAAGAACCATTAGCCTGTTGTTTGGAACTGCATTTTTATTGGTCAGCTATGGTTGGTTTGCAGAAAAAAAATTCAATTGGATTCTTCTTTGCATGTAGAATATTGTTTTCTTAAATTGTAGTCCTCTCATCCTCATTCCTTACATTACTTTTTCTCTCCTAGCAAATGGGGATTCTTACTAACTTATATTAGTCTTATGTGTATGTTTCTTTTTAATTTACACTTATTCTGCTTTATCTAGAGTTTCATCTACTATGTGTTTGGTTAGGGTCTCAATTGAAATATCTCTTTTAAACAAATGACAGTTATATAGGGGGCATATATTTTCAAGATGAAACACTGTAAATTTCTGTCCCAGTGGCTCTAGAGACTGAGGCAGGAAGATCCAGAGTTCAAAGCCAGCCTCAGCAGCAGTGAGGTGCTAAGCAACTCAGTGAGACCCTTTCTCTAATATATATAGAATATTATAGGAGCACAAAAGAAAGGTAACCCTACCAGAGGAGGAGGAGGAGACATCAGGATTGTTGAGAGCCACAGCCGAAGGGGCCCCAGCAAACTTTCAGACTGCCAGCTGATGATTGGCTCACAGCGGCCCAGCAACATCTAGCTGATTGGCTCCTCTGCGGTGATGCTCATTGGGCTGTTTCCCTGCCCTTTCAGACCATGGAGCTGCTCATTGGCGGACTTTTTTTGGCTCCGCCCACGTGACCCAGCCAATCGGCCTCAAGAGCAGGAGGATTGTGGGAGGTGGAGAGGCTTGTGGTGGTGAGAGAGGCTTGTGGGAAGCCGGTGGTGGCAGTTTGGCTCTGAGGGTTTTTCCTGAGGAGCTGTTTTGTTTAGCGTGTGTGGTTCTAAAAATAAAGTTAGTTTCTTTTGACAAGTGGCTCCTGATTGTGCCAAAGCAACTCAGTGAGACCCTTTCTCTAATATACATAGAATATTATAGGAGCACAAAAGAAAGGTAACCCTACCAGAGGAGGAGGAGGAGACATCAGGATACACTGAATCTTGAAGGTGAATTGAAGTTACCCAGTTGAAGGAAAGAGGGAAAGACATTTTAGAGAAAAGAAAAAGACATGGACCAAGAGACAGCAACAAAAGAAAATATTTGAAGAACTACTTATACATCCCACTATGGCCAGGTCAAAAGGAATGAAGATAGAAAGGTATTTAGGAATCAGATTAATAAAGGACCTAATATGCATTATAATTTAATTTGAACTTTTTTTCTGTAACTCATTTAGACAGTTGAAAGAGAATTGTTCAAATTGCCACGCTAAGAGCAAATATATTTTTGCTGAGCATATAGTACTTGAACAATTATAAATAAGAAAGGAAATTACCTTTGTGAGAGTGTTTTCCCCTTCTTTTAAAGAACTTCTTTAAGTGAGTAAGAGGTTTACTTTTTTAGCATCTTTAATTCTGTGGATATTATATGGAAATGTAATAATTATTCATTGGAAGCATTTAGATTCTTGTATTTTCTTTATGAACTTGCTTTCATCATCATGGTAGCCTAGAAAGAACAGTAGAGTCTTCAGATTCTGGTGGTTCTTTGTAGGGTAGATTTTCTAATTCTAATTTCTTTTCTAATTTCTAATTTCTTTGCTGTTACAGAATAGAAGAAATTAATAAAAATGAAAACTGTTAGGCTGGTTAAATAGTGGGCATTTACAAATCTCTTTCTCCTACAGACAATTCTCTATAGATGGTTGTTATAAAATTCAAAATTTCAAATTTGAAAAGTTTCACTTTGCTCAATAGTTAATAATTTGTCATTTACACTTCTGAGATTGGCTTGTGGAGTACTTTTGTGGGACTTACATGAATATGTCCACTGGAAACTTGCTACTATCTCTCTTATTATGCAGACAGTGCATTTCTTATAACTTTCTTGACTGTTTATAAATTTAATTCTCAAACCTTGGGCTTATGAGGGTTTTACAAGTATGATGTGCTACTGTGTCATACTAGACAACATATCTTAGGAAAAACCCCTTTCAAGATGAACCTGGTCTGGTTCCCTTCATTAGGTTTACTTAGCACACATGGGGAAATAGCTCCACCACATTATTGAGACTTTAGCCTACTTTAGGACCAGCATCCTATTTTAATATCTTGTTAGTTACATTTTTAATTGTGTATTTTATCATTGCACAATATCCTTTTTTATTTTTATATATTTTTATTCTAATTAGTTATACATGACAGTAGAATGCATTTTGACACATCACACATAAATGGAGTATAACTTCTCATTTGTCTGGTTGTACATGATGTCACGTTATACAGGTAATGTAATCATATATACACATAGGGTAATAATGTCTGATTCATTCTACTATCCTTCCTACCCCACTACCCCCTCCCCTCCCTTTACTCCCCTCTATCTAGTCCAAAATATGTCTATCCCCCGGCTTATTGTGAATTAGCATCTGCATATTAGAGAAAATATTTAGCCTTTGGTTCTTTGGGATTGGCTTATTTTGCTTAGCATAATATTTTCCAGTTCCATCCATTTACTGGAAAATGCCATAATTTCAAATTCTTGAAGGCTGAATAATATTCTGTTGTGTGTATATACCACATTTTCTTTATCCATTTATCTCCTGAAGGGGCATCTAGGTTGGTTTCACCATTTAGCTATTGTGAAATGTGGTGCTATAAACATTAATGTGGCTGCTTTACTATAGTATGCTGTTTTCAAGTCCTTTGAGTATAAATCAAGGAGTGGGAGAGCTGGGTCAAATGTTGGTTCCATTCCAAGTTTTCCAAGGACTCTTCATACTGCTTTCCATATTGGCTGCACCAATTTGCAGTCTCACCATAATGTGCCTTTTTCCCCAGATCCTCCCCAACACTTTTTTAAATTGATTTTTTAAAAAATAAATGACAATGGAATGCATTACAATTCTTATTGCACATATACAGCACTACTTTTCATATCTCTGGTTGTATATAAAGTATGTTAACACCAATTGTGTCTTTATACATGTACTTTGGATAATGATGTCCATCACATTCCATCATCCTTGCTAATCCCCTGCCCTCTACCTTTCCCTCCCACCCTTCCGCCCTGTCCAAAATTCATCTGTTACTCCCATGCTCCCCTTCCCTACCCCTCTATGAGTCAGCCTCCTTATATAAATCACCAACATTTATTGTTGTTTGTATTCTTAATAGCTGCCATTCTGACTGGAGTGATATGAAATCTTAGTTTTGATTTGCATTTCTCTAATTCCTAGAGATGTTGAACAATTTCAATCCATGTGTATTCTTAGAGGGAAAGTAGTTCTCATCAACACCATATAGTTGGGTTCTATTTTACCACTGTATGTCCTTTAATTGGGGAATTTAATCTGTTTGATCTATCCTGCTATTGATGCCTTGTATAGCATTTTTAGTTTTACTGAGTGTATCAGCTTAAAATTTTGCTTTATTGTTTAACAAATTGCTTCTATCTCTTCATTAGGTTTCTCTTTTAGAGCATTGAAATGTTTCTCTAATTTCTTTAAGCTCATTGAATTTCCTTATAACAGCCATTTTAAATATTTTAAATTCTCTGAGAGTTCTCCCATACTGATTATTATCTGGTCAGTTTCTGTAACCTGATTATGAGTTCTAGGTGTGGTCATGGTTTATTGAAAGCTGTGATACTTCTTGGCTTATGATGTCATCTGGGCATTGAAGAATCAGTTTTCCTAATCTGACTTATTTGTGCCTATCTTTTCAGAAATTCTAAACAGGTTGCCTGTTTTCTGTGCACCTGTATTCATTTTTAATATTTCAACACTAGGTGGCACTCAGATCCAGATTTTTCAGGGAATACCAGAGGGCAATCTAAACCCAGTTTTGTCCCAAATACAATGTTGGTATGTTCTTTAGAAAGAATCAGGAGAGTACCCTGAAGTACTAGTATGGGCCACAAGCCTCAACCTGGGGCCAACTGTGGATGCCTCATTCACAGTTCACAGCCTGTGATCAACTCTGCAGCATTCTGCTCAGCTCTAGAAAGTGTCAACATTGATGGACCAGCCCCAGGCTCCTGTGTCACACCTGTGGACACCAGTGCTGCCAAGCTGTATCTCACCTTGACCCTATACTCTGCCAAGAACAGCGCAACACTGGATCCACACTGCTATGGGCTCCCTGTTGCTAAGGTAGACTTGTGGACCAAGATGGCTACCAGGTGATGCTAGCTGGAGAAGAAGTCCAGTGGACTGGGGCATGTCTTCCTCTGACACTAGGGCTGTTCCACAGCCTTTAGAATATCGCCAATGTTAGGTTGCACCAGCCTAGCACTAAGTTCCAGGACAAAATCTGCTTGCTACCCTGTTCTTCCTCCCCTACATCCCCTGCACAGGGAATAGGGTTTTATATCACTCTGTACTTCACAAGTTTGGGGTCATGTTGGTGAAAGCAGTCCCTTGTCCCTGATGGCTAAGCTGGTTTGTACTTGAGTCTCACAACCACAAGGACCTGCACAGCCTAGAGGCCCATCTGTGACCACTGATATGCTGCCCAAGGTTGGGGGGATGAGTGGTAGAAACAGTCTGTTAGCCACCAAGACTTGTTCTAAGCTGGGTCATACCCGAGTCTCAAAGTTGCAAGGGACTGTACAGTCTTAGGATGAGGGTACATGTGTCCCAGGTTCACTCCAAGGCTGGAAGCAATGTATCAAAAACTCAGAACTGCCCCAACAGCATGAAGGTCTTTGCCTACTGCTGAAGCCAATCTAGAGGCTCTGCCTATGAGCTCTGGCTTACAAATGGGGATTTCAGTTTCTGCCTAGTACAAGGTCTCACCATGGAGGAACCTGGCACTGGGCTCCAAGACAAAGCCCTGTGCTATCTTTTGTGCCCTGTTTTCTAGTGGATGGAGTCCTGCTCTTTGCTCTGCTGCTGTAGGGTGGACTAGCAGTCGGGGAGGCAGTCAGCTACTTAGCCTAACATAGTCTCAGAAGCTCAGTCTGTGGATATTGTCCTGGAGGTGAGGATTGTGGGGCTTTGCCTCGCACTGTGCTTCATCATAGCTGGTCTGTTAACTGAGTTTGAAGTTGAAGGCCTAGACTTAATTTTCTCTCCTCTCCCAATTAGGAGGTCTCTCTCTCTTCTCCATACTGCACTCTTGAAGTTAAGGGATAGGGTGATATAAGCAACTCTTTCCTTCCTGATTTCAATATGTCTTTTCATTTTGTTTTATTAAAAGCAGGTGCATGGGGCTGGGGTTGTGGCTCAGTGGTAGAACACTTGCCTAGCATGTGTGAAGCACTAGGGGTTCGATCCTCAGCACCACATTTTAAAAAAATGTATAAGATAAAGGCATTATATCCATCTACAACTAAAAATAGAAATTTTAAAACAGCAGGTGTGTGGTTTCTCACCTGATTTCCTTAGCTTTTGTTAAAGTAGTTTTGTGTGTGAGTAGCTGTTCAACTTGGTGTTTCTATAGGAAAAAATCACCAGAAGATCTTACTGAGATATCATCTTACTTAGCCTCATTATATTTTATTTATTTATTTGTGTTGGGGATTGAACTCAAGACCTCTTACATGCTAAGTAGGTGCTCTGCCACTCAACTATTCCCTCAGCTCCTGATATATAATTGATTTTTATCATTTCTGTCATCTTCTTAATTCTTCATTAGTTTCACAAAGTATTTTTTTCCCCTTACTTTGGGAGTATTATTATTCCTATCCCAATATTCATAATCAGGCATGTAATTCTGTTTTTATATGAAAACGAAGCTCCTCCACTATTTTTTCCTCTTTTTCTCTATTTCTACTAATTGATATTTTTTTGAATACTTTTATTGTCCCTTAGTAATAAGACTTTTTCCTTCCCCCTTCCACTGCCCTTCCCTTCTACCTTGGCTAAACACCCGTGTTTTGCCAACATAACATAATACATTGCAGAATATCTTCATGTCAAGAGTATCTAGAGCTTATAGTTTACATTTTTATACAGTATAGTCTTATCATTTAAGGTTACATATATATAAATAACTCCTGTCAGGGAATGAGATTCTTCCACACACAGCTTGGAGATTCCCAAGCTTTCCTTTAAATCAGTGGAAGATTCCATGAACCACAACCCCATGACTCTTGATTCTGCCAAAAGTGTTCCCTCTAAAAACTGGAACAAAACAGGGATGCGCTCTCTCACCACTCCTATTCAACATAGTCCTTGAAACATTATCCGGAGCAATTATATGAAAGAAATTAAAGGATAGGAAAAGAAGAACTCAAACTATCACTATTTGCCACTGACATGATTCTATACTTAGAGGATCCAAAAAACTGCACCAGAAAACTTCTAGAATTAATAAATGAATTCAGCAAGGTAGCAGGATATAAAATCAATACTCATAAATCAAGTGCATTTCTATATATCAGTGATAACCACTCTGAAAGAGAAATTAGGAAAACTACCCCATTCACAATAGCCTCAAAAAATAAATAAAATACTTGGGAATCAATCCAACAAAAGTAGTGGAAGACTTATACAATGAAAACTACAGAACACTAAAGAAAGAAATTGAAGAAGACCTTAGGTGATGGAAAGGATTTCCCATGTTCTTAGATAGAAATAATTAATATCATCAAAATGGCCATACTACCAAAAGCATTATGCAGATTTAATGCTATTCCAATTAAAATCCCAATGATATTCCTCATGAAAATAGAAAAAGCAATCATGAAATTCATTTGGAAAAATAAGAGACCCAGAACATGCAAAGCAATCCTTAGCAAGAATAATGAAGCAGGAGGCATCATAATACCAAACCTTAAACTATACTACAGAGCTATAGTAACAGAAATAGCATGGTATTGCCACCAAAATAGACATGTAGACCAATTTGATATAGAATGAAAGACACAGAGACAAACCCACATAAATAAAATTACCTCATATTAGACAAAGGCACTGAAAACATACATTGGTGTAAAGATAATCTCTTCAACAAATGGTCCTGGAAAAACTAGAAATCCATGTGCAGCAAAATGAAATTAAACTCCTATCTTTCACCATGCATAAAACTCAACTCAAAGTGGATCAAGGACCTAGAAATTAAACAGAGACCCTGCTCCTAATAGAAGACAAAGTAGGCCAAAATCTTCATCATGTTAGATTAGGTTCTGAATTCCTTAACCAGATTCCTAAAGCATAAGATATAAAAATCAAGAATTAGTAAATGGATGGATTCAAACTAAAAAGCTTCTCAGCAAAGGAGAGTAGGAGAACATCTTTACTACATGAACATTAGATAGAACACTAATTTCCAGGATATATAAAGAACTCAAAAAGCATAACACCAAAAAAAAAAAACCCAATCAATAATTGGGCTAAGGAACTGAACAGACACTTCTCAGAAGGTGATACACAATCAATCAACAAATACATGAAAAAATGTTTGATTTCTCTAGTAATTAGAGAAATGCAAATCAAAACTACTCTAAGATTTCATTTCACTCCAATAAGAATGGCAATTATCAAGAATACAACCAATAATAAGTGTTGGTAAGGATGTGGGGAAAAGGCACACTCATACATTGTTGGTGGCACTGCAAATTGGTGCAGCCATTCTGGAAAGCAGTATGGAAATTCCTTAGAAAACTTAGAATGGCACCACCATTTGACCCAACTATCTCACTCCTTGGTCTATACTCAAAGGGCTTAAAATTAGCATACTATATCAATGTTTATAGCAGCTCAATTCACAATAGCTAAACTCTGGAACCAACTTAGACGCCCTTCAATAGATGAATGGATTAAGAAACTGTGGTATATATACACAATGGAATATTAGCCTTGAAGAAGAATAAAATTATGACATTTGCCAGTAAATGGATGGAATTGGAGAATATCCTGCTAACGATGTAAGCCAATCCCCAAAATCCAAAGGCCGAATGTTCTCTCTGGTAAGTGCATGCTGATCCATAATGGGTGGGGTTGGGGGGAGAGGGAAGAATGGAGGAACTTTGGGCAAAGGGTAGAAGGGAAGGAGTGGGGGTGTGGGGGCAGGAAAGATGGTGGAATGAGATGGATATCATTACCTTAAGTATATGTATGACTGCCAATATAGTGTGATGCTAAATCATGTACAACCAGAGGAATGAAAAGTTGTGCTCCATTTGTGTACAATGAATCAAAATGCATTCTGCTGTCATATATGCCTAATTTGAATAAACAAATAAATAAAAAGAAAAAAAAAACATTGTATGACCCACAATCCCATGACTCTGCATACCAACAAAACCCAAAACGACAAGGCCTGCTGTTCAGTGAGATACCTTAAAGCTTCTTTCCTTTTTTCCTAGTGCAAAGCATTTGACTTTTAACAGTGCCAATCTCTTCAGCAATTGCATTCTCCTCAACTGCATCTTTAACTGCACTACTTTTCTGGCCAGACTGCAAATTTTCCATTTCTGGTTTGCTTTTTTTGTTCCTGATTTTCACTGTAAATCAAGCTAACAGCAGCCTGTAATACCCATGCTATAGCCAGGATATTACTCTTGCTGCCTTAAAATTGGTGAACCACATCTCAAAATGCATCCCACATGTTCCCAGGGTATGGATAAAATGCATACAAATTCTTTACTGAGATTTAACAGTGATGGCCTGTAGTCCAGCTGCCAACAAAATCCTCATTTCCATATGCAACTTCACCAGTATCATCTTTACTGTCCACATTTCTGTCAGCATTCTGGTCTTCTGAGCCTCCACCAGAATCACCCATTATACTCCACTTAGAGCACTCTAGGACTTTTGTAGCTTGCTTCTTCAGACTTTTCCAAACTTCCCCTGTAAACCATTTTCAGTGCCCACCCATTTTCAGGTATAATCACAGAAATGACCCCACTTCTTGGTACCATTTACTAGTTAGCTCTCTGCTACAATAATAAATCTCTGAGATAGTTAACTTTTTTATAAAGAAAAAATTTTATTTTGGCTTACATTTTCAGAGGTTTTGATTCATGATCAAGTGAACCTATTGCTTTTAGGTCTTTGTTCTAAGGGTAGCACATCATGGTGGAAGTACATGGCAGAAAAAAAACAGTCACCTCATGGCTAGGAAGAGGTGAGACTGGAGTCCCATTGATTAGAAGACCTCCTATGAGATCACTCTTAAAGGTTCTACCACCACCTTCCAGAAGTGCCAGTCTAGGGAACAAGCCTTTAAACATATGGGTCTTTGTGGACATTCCAGATCTAAACTATAGCACACACAAATCAATTATATATAGTTCTTTGTTTGTGAAGAGTGAGTGGCAAGTTGAGAATGTTGGAGAGGAGATAAGAAGACCATGAAGGACCCCATGTATAGGTTTATGGATTATGGTTTTTATCCTGAGTGCATAAGGTTTTTAAAGTACATGAATATTTTAACCATGGGAACAATATGATTAGATTTTCTTGTCAGCAAAGTAGGAAGTAAAATTAGAGCGAGAAAGAACAGTAACTTAAATGAAGTAATGAATTAGGTTCTGAAGTTGGATAATAGCAGTGAACATGGAAATAGTAGGAGGTATTCAATAGTTATTTAAAGATGGTCCAGATATTTCTTAGTTACCTAAGAGAATGGGAAGAAATTAAGGCTTAAAGGTTACATGAGTGGTGTTCATTTCAATGAGGAAGAAAGTTGAGATTTGTAAAACTTGTTTAAACCATAGAAAACAAATACAGAGATTATGAAAACTTGTGACCTATGATGAGAAATTGTTCGTGGTGTTTGTATTTAGCATTCATGTGCATTTGTAAAGGTCTTGGTACTTCTATAGGCACTGGAAACAATTTTTAAAATTAATGACCCAGTTCTTATTCTTCAGGAGCTCAATGTACAATAATATGTTGTAATTCTAAAATGTTTTCCATTATAGGTAATAATAAAACATCCTTAAGAAAAATATTGCACAAATCTCTTACTAACTGTAACTTGAGAGTTTTTAGGTTGCTATTTTGATAGATATTACTCACTTGTTTTCAGCCAATATATGTGAAAAATTAACTTGCCAGCCAAGTGGACCCAGTTTGTTTTGTCATGATCATGCTTCTGAATTCAGCTAATTGCTCCATGCCTAACCCTTTTAGAGCCAGCCCAGATGTGTCTTCATCTGTGTGCTCTGATTCTTGATTTCCTTAGATCACTCTGGTCTTAGAGGTCAAAACAAAGCCCTCATTTTAAAATCTTTGTCATTTTCACTCTACACTTTCCACAAGTTACTCATCTACCTCCTCTCCCTGCAGTTACAGCATTCTCAGTCACTAAACTTATTTCTTAACTCCTCCTAGTGGCCACTTAGTAAATTCTAGTGATTATATGCTTTAATAACGACAGGTCTTTAGTCTTTGGAAATCATCTTTTCCTCACCTGATCTAATAGTACTATTTTATTTGATAAAATCATTATAATTAATGTTTTTAAAATGTTAATACACTTTTATAAAGTTCAAAAATAAGATAGCTATATTCTACTTGGAGGTACAGATATGTGGAATAAAGCAAGAGAATGATAAACATAAAATTCCTTTAGTTTTACAGGTGGCATAACAAAAGATAGGGAGGAGCACAAAGGTAGATATAGATTACTGGTAATAGTCTAGGTTTCTTTAAATCTTTTATTTTGAAAGACAGAATAGTATAATGAACGTCCATGTACTTATCACTACTAATTATTCCCTTACCAATGTTTTCCCCCTGACATATTTTAAAGCAGATCCAGGACATTATGCCATTACTTATTTTGATTTTTTTAAATGCATCTCAACTGAGAAGACATTCTTATCTTTCCCTAAGTACTGTGATATTATCACACTTAACAATAATACTTGGTCTATATTCACATTTTCATGATAACCTTGAAAATGTCCTTTCTTTAAGACACTTGTCTTTAAAATATCTTAACTAGAATCCAAGTAAGATTCCCATTTTGGGGCTGTAGTTCACTGGCAGAGTGCTTGCCTAGCATGTGTGAGGCACTAGATTCGATCCTTAGCACCACATAAAAATAAACAAATAAAAAATAAAGCCAGCACAGTGGTGCATGCCTGTAATCCCAGCAGCTCAGGAGGCTGAGGCAGAAGGATCACAAGTTCAAAGCCAGCCTCAGCAAAAGTGAGGCACTAAGGATCCAGTGAGACCCTGTCTCTAAATAAAACACAAAATAGGACTGGGGTTGTGTCTCAGTGATCGAGTGCCCCTGTTCCCCCCACCCCTAAGGCATTCTGTCCATCTACACAACTACAAAAGATGTTTTAATTCCCATATTGATTTTTAAAAAATATTTATTTTTTAGTTTTAGGTGGACACAATATCTTTATTTTTTATTTTTATGTGGTGCCGAGAATTGAACCCAGTGCCTCATGTATACTAGGCGAGTGTGCTACCACTTGAGCCACATCCCCAGCCCTAATTCCCATATTGATTTTCATATTGTATTTCTTACCTCTTTTATTCTATAAATGTCCCTTCTCCTTTTTATTCCAATGATTTATTGAGAAACTGGTTAGAATTACTCCCATCTAGTATTTTTTAACTTGTTTCTCTCTTTACCATATTTCTTATAAATGATAGGTATATAACTAAAGGCTTAATCAGTGTTATATTCTTTGATAAGAGTTAGAGTCTTTGGAATTTTTGTTTGTTGAAAAAAGTATGTGTGATGATGTGCACTTTATCTTAAATTATATCATGAAGCACATAATATCTGGTTCTCACTCTTAAGGATGCTACAGTTAATCAGTGGATTTAGTGTATAACAGTTATACTTTATAATGTTTATTTTGTTAATCTGCATAGGGAAGTACCACTAAGAAAATACCAGATTTTAAAAATTAAATTTAGGAAGGAAGAAGAGGTATAGGAAATATAATTCAAGGCTTGTTTCCTTACATGTAAAATATATGTTTAAAATAGATTCAATTCCTATTACCCATTATAGACTAGTGGAACAAATCTTTAGGGTTAGAGTAAGTACCTCTTCTTTCCCTTTCCACAATGATAGCAGCTCTGAGAACTTAGCCTTTTTCACCATCTCTTTTTAAACCTTAATTTTTGGTTCCAGGTTAGTAAATTTTAAGTTAGTAAATTTTAAGTTTATAAGTTGCTTAAAGTATAACATGGATCGAGAAATACAGTACCAGAAGAACTCAAAGTCCATTTCAACTGAATTTTTATTATAAATTTCAAGTAATGATAATTAACTTTTTAAACAGGGTTCAACTACACCAGTAACTGTTTTCAAAGGTTCAAAGAAACCTTACTTAAAAGAATGCATTTTGATTATTAACCATGATACTGGAGAATGTCGACTAGAGAAACTCAGCAGCAACATCACTGTAAAAAAAACAAGGTAGGTGGTTCAATTAAATAAATCATCTTATCAACATAGGAATTTCTAACGAAATGTTCAATTAAATCAAAGTATTATATAAGGTTTTTTTGAGGTATTGAGAAATCTTTTAATATTTTTCAAATTTTTAAATGGGTGGAGATCCTTGGTCAATTCTCACATTGCCCTGTAGATATATATATATATATATATATATATATATATATATATATATGAGCTTGTTTTGCTTCTGAATGCTTTCTGTATGGGGGAGCATGCCTTTTATTCTTTTGTAGATACTTTCATAGGATGGACTGGAAGCAGTCATTATACATTAACAAAATAATTTTATTTCCATTAGTAAAAACTTATTGAGCACCTAGAATATGTAATACACTAGAAAAAGGAAAGTTTGCTATATAAACACTAACCTCAGAACTTCAGCATTCAAATCAGATTAACAGACCATTTAATTTTTAAAATGAATAGGAAAATATAGCTGTCTTAAATTTTGGAAATAAGTAGTGCATTATTTACCATGTAATTTAGGGATACCTGCTCTAAAAGCTGTACAAAGAGTATAAATTAAAAATAGCTCTAGGAAGGTAAAGGTTGTATTTGATTAGAGCATTCATGGAAGCCTTATTGATAATGTACCTTGGAAGGAGGTTAAGATCATAAGAATTACCTTGAGTGCTTGTTTAAAAAAAAAAAAAAGGAATTTTTAGTGAGCTGGGGCTGTAGCTCAGTGGTAGAGCGCTTGCCTAGCATGTGTGAGGCACTGGGTTTGATCCTCAGCACCACTAGAAAAAGAAATAAATAAAATAAAGGTATTGTGTTCATCTACAACTAAAAATATTTTTTTTAAATAGAGGAGTTTTCAACATTGTAGAGGCTATCTGCGCTAAGCCTCAGGCCAACATCATTCTAAATGGAGAAAAACTGAAGGCATTCCCTCTAAAATCTGGAACAAGACAGGGATGCCTCTCTCATCACTTCTATTTAACAAAGTTTTTGAAACACTGGCCAGAGCAATTAGACAAAAGAAATTAAAGGAATACATATAGGAAAAGAAGAACTTAAATTAGCACTATTTGCTGACGATATTATTCTATACCTAGAAGACCCAAAAAACTCCACCAGGAAACTTCTAGAACTAGTAAATGAATTCAGCAAAGTAGCAGGATATAAAATCAATGCCTATAAATCAAAGGCATTCCTGTATATCAGTGACAAATTCTCTGAAGTGGAAATGAGGAAAACTACCCCATTCACAATATCCTCAAAAAAAAAAAAAAAAACTTGAGAATCAACTTAACAAAAGAAGTGAAAGATCTATACAATGAAAACTACAGAACCCTAAAGAGAGAAATAGAAGAAGATCTTAGAAGATGGAAAGATCTACTTTGCTCATGGATAGGCAGAATTAACATTATTAAAATTACCATACTACCAAAAGCACTATACAGATTCAATGTGGCATTCCTCATAGAAATAGAAAAAGCAATTATGAAATTCATCTGGAAAATAAGAGACCCAGAATAGCTAAAGCAATTCTAAGCAGGAAGAGCGAAACAGGTGGTATTGCTATACCAGACCTTAAACTATACTACAGAGCAATAGTAACAAAAACAGCATGGTACTGGCACCAAAACAGGCTGGTAGACCAATGGTACAGAATAGAGGACACAAAGACTAACCCACAAATATACAACTATTTTACATAAGCATGCACTGGAGAAAGGATAGCATCTTTAATAAATGGTGCTGGGAAAACTGGAAATCCATATGCAACAAAATGAAGTTGAATCTCTACCTCTCACCATGCACAAAAGTTAACTCAAAATGGATCAAGGATCTAGGAATTAAACCAGAAACTCTGCGTCTAATAAAAGAAAAAGTAGGCCCTAATCTTCATCATATGGGGCGAGGCCCCAGCTTCCTTAATAAGATACCTATAGCACAGGAATTAAAACCAAGAAGCAACAAATGGGAGGAATTCAAACTAAAAAGTTTTTTCTCAGCAAAAGAAATAATCTGTAAGGTGAACAGGGAGCCTAAATCCTGGGAACAAATTTTTACCCCTCACACATCAGATAGAACTCTAATGTCTAGGGTATATAAGGAGTTCAACAAGTTAAGCACCAAAAAAAACCCCAAATAATCCCAACAGTAAATGGACCAAAGACCTGAACAGACACTTCTCAGAAGAGGATATACAACCAATCAACAAATATACGAAAAAATGCTCATCATCTCTGGCAATCAGAGGAATGCAAATCAAAACTACTCTAAGATACCATCTCACCCCAGAAAGAATGGCAGCCATTATGAAGACAAACAACAAGTGTTGGCGAGGATGTAGGGAAAAAGGTCCACTTGTACACTGCTGGTGGGACTGCAAATTAGTGCACCCAATTTGGAAAACAGTATGGAGATTTCTTGGAAAGCTGGGAATGAAACCACCATTTGACCCTCTTCTCAGACTATACCCAAAGGACCTAAAAACAGCATACTATCTGGACACAGCCATATCAATGTTTATAGCAGCACAGTTCACAATAGCTAACCTGTGGAGCCAACCTAGATGTCCTTCAGTAGATGAATGGATTAAAAAAAAGTGGCATTTATACACAGTGGAATATTATTCAGCACTAAAAAAGAATAAAATCATGGCATTTGCAGGGAAATGGATGACATTAGAGCAGATTATGCTAAGTAAAGTTTGCCAAACCCCAAAAACCAAATGCCAAATGTTTTCACTGATATAAGGGGGGTGACTCAAAGTGGTGTAGGGAGGGAGAGCATGGGAGTAAAATTGCCTCTAGATAGGGAATAGAGGTGGAAGGGAAAAGGAGGGAGAAAGGGAATAGCTAGGATGGTGGAAGGAGAGGGTCATCATTATACAAAATACATGTATGAAGATGTGAATTTGGTGTCAACATACCTTATATACAGAGATATGATAAATGGTGGTATAAAGATGTATTAAGAATTGTATGTAAAACAAAATAAGAGAGCTCATGTATAATGGCATAATTTGGTGTGAACATACTTTATATATAGAGTTACAAAAAACTGCTGTGAATGGATAATTATGAATGTAGCTATTGTCATTTATGTAAGAAATAAATAAAAAAAGAAAAAAAAAGAGGAGTTTTAATCCAACCTTAGCTCAAAGGAGGAGTCTGGAGCTTAGCCTGGTGGCACACATCTATAATCCTAGTGTCTCAAGAGGCTGAGGCAGGAGAATAACAAGTTCAAGGCTAGCCTCAGCAATTTAGTGAGACCCTTGAACAATTTAGCAAGACCTTGTCTCAAAATATTTTAAAACTATTGTGAATTGTGCTGCTATAAACATTGGATGTGGACCAGTGATGATATTTAGAGGTAAAGCACCACTGAGCTCAACCACACACACACAAAAAAAAAAAAAAAAAGAAAAAAGAGACTGGGTAGTTTTATTTATTAATATCTATTCACCTTCACCTATCCCTTCCAGCCTCTTTGATTCTTACTAGTAGGAAAGTTTGGAAAATATTAATTTATATTGATCAGAAAGAATACAAAGATATAAGCAAGATTTGAAGGCAGGATATTTTTTACTTTTTCAGGGCCAATGAATCAGACTTCCTGGAACAGAGCAGAATTTTTTCTTTGTACCTATATATAAGTATTGGAAAATAAGGTAGGGGTGATGTCAATAGTGAGTTAGAGGTAAGGTGGTAAAAGTAAGGTTGAGGTTAATTCCTTTACTATTAACTAAGAAATTAAGATTTTTTTTAATGTCAGTTGTTACATATTAAAATCTTTGTAATCAGTATCTGGCATATCTTAAGTTCTGTTTTGAAATGTTAATCCCATCAGGAGACTGAGTAAAATGAAATAATATGGGAAATAAAAATGTATAAACCAGGATTTTTGAGAGCAGGAATGAAGAAGAAAGTGAAGTGCTAAATACTTTGTAAAGGAAAAACTGACAAGATTTGATGACTGGGAATGTGAGAGGCAGAGGTCAAGCATAATTTTTTTATGTATTCTTTTCTTAAAGAAAGAAAAGGAAAAAGGAAAGCATATGAATCTCCTTTACTAATATCTTTAAGTTACGAATGGAAAATGTAGAAATGAATATAGTTTTGTTGTTATTGTTGTTATTGTTGTTTTGTTCCAGGGATTGATCTCAGGGACACTTGACTACTGAGCCACATCTCCTGTTTTGTATTTTATTTAGAGATAGGGTCTCACTGAGTTGCTTAGCCTCTCAGCCTCCTGAACCACTGGGATTACAGGCATGTGCCACCATGCTGGCATGATTTCGTTTTATAGCAATAGTAAATTTAGAACTTAGAGAGTACTTTCAACCTGTTATAAACATATTTTTCTTTTATTTTGGTCATTTGTGAATGTCCTATGTACAGAATTGAGCAATGGTTTTGTTTTTGTTCTAAATAGACCTGTGTGCATGCCACGCAAATGGCAAGCACTTGATAAATACTTGAGAAATAATGAATTAAACTAATATTTTCATTCTTGAATATTATATTAAAGATTTCTGAGGAAAAGAAGTGGTCAAGTTTGGTAACTTCATTAAGTTGACATTATTATTATTATACCTGTTTTTGGGTTTTGCTGTGCTTAGAGATTGAACTCATAGCCTCCCACATAGTAGGCAAGCACTCCACCCACTGAGCGACATCCCCAGCTCTTACACACCTGTTTTGATCATTGATATTCTTAATTGCAGAGTTGAAGGAAGCAGTAAAATTCAGCATCGTATAGAACAACAGCATCAGCAAATGCAGAATTCAACAAGTATTCCCAATCTTGTAAAACATTCTCCATCTGAAGATAAGATGTCCCCAACATCTCTAATGGATGATATTGAAAGAGGTAAAATTTAAGTATACATAGTTTCCCTTTATATGATATAATTAAGAAATATTAAGTAAAGATTTTCATTTAAATTAACAGTGGGACTAACTATAAGCCTTTTATGAGAGCAAAGTAATTTTTGTAATTATGCATTTTTCTGGGGCAAATATGTAGCTTATGATGTAGGATAGTATATACATTAGACTATGTACATTTAAAAGAATTTGTATCTTTTTATTATTATTTAGGGCAAAAAGAATGGCTGTTTATATGTGTGTAACTATAGTTTTCTTCTTTTTTGGCAGCTGTGATGATTCATATTCAATTCTTTACAGCATCTTCCTGTCAAGGTTCTTTATGTATAGCCAGGCTGTAGATGTCTAAGATGCCACCAGATCAACAGGGAAATGAGGAGATGTAGTAAACAGAAGCAGCAGGCAAGTTTTCTGAATTGCTGTGTACTTCTCAGTAGGAAGGCATTTGTAGGAAGATACAGTCCTTTTGGAAGTAAGAGAATTTAAATCTCCTTTTTTTTTTTTCCAAGCTTTAGTGAGAATGTTGATGTTACAGTAATTATGGCAACAGTGAGACCCCAGCCACCAAAGTATATTTGCTTCTACAGTTTACCTTCATAATTTATGTGTAGCTGTCCAATTCTAAGTCCAGTACAGTATTCATTCCCTAATGGATTAGTAGCCCTAAACTAATAGATGTGAAGAAAGAATCCTTGTTGTTATAAAAGATCTTTGTTTTATTTTTATATCATGAGTGCTTCCAAAATGGATTTGCATCATGGTGTCATTCTAAACATGTATACAATATAAAACTGGGATAGAAAATCAGTAGATTGAAGACAACATTAAAACAAACTTGCTAATTATTAAGATATTAAATTTAGCTCTGAGCTTCTTGGCTATCAAGACAAAAATGAAGACACTAATAGCATAGTTTACATTACATGAGACCAGTTCCAAAGAATCAGACTCTTTCTTGCTACTAAATCCTAAAAGGAATTTATTGTATGGAACTATTCTAGAAAGCATTAAACTACATAATGTCCTCAACAGTAATTTCCCAATACAAGTGGTTCCTTCATGTGGCACTTTTGTAGCAAAGACCTTATGTATTGATTGCAGCATAACTCAGGGAAAAGAGTTGTAGAGGTTGACATAGTTTTCTTGTTCTAATTTTGTGTGAGAATGAGCACCATTTACCTTGAGATATTTGTATAGCATGTTCCTTAGACTGTATCCTATTAAATATACTCTTGACCTTACTGTGCAACTGAGTATTGCTATGATGGTTGAACTGTTTTCTCAAATTTATGTCTAGTAGTTGTACTAGGATTTTGTACCCTAATTTTTGCTTTCATGTCTCTAAGTTATATGGAATTTGAGTTTAAAAAACAAGATACGGCCCAGGATTCCCTTCCTCCATCCAGAGACTACACAGCTAGGGGTACCAGCAAAGAGATTAATGCCACAGTGAGTGGTTGCAGTTCTGGAAGTGCTCTCCTATTTCTGATTTAAGATTCCCTGCCACATCAGAGACTCTCTATGACCAATAAGCATATTTAAGTGGAATCCCACTATGACAGACACTCAGCCTGGGAATATTGTTATTCCTTCTCTACCTCCCAAACCCGTCTTTGCCCCTCATATTCCTCTCTCCTATGGAAAGACATATTGAGACTGTGTGGCACTGACAAGAGTGATTCTACCATAACCAGCACCTCACTGTGAATCACTTTCTGTTCTCTTTTCAAATCCATTTTGGAAGCACTCATGATATATAAGCAGGAGAGCCAACCACCAAAAAGGGAAAAAAAAGAAATTACCTGGTTCAGGAAACAGTCTTCATTCTGTCAGGCCAAACTCCCTTTCCTCATTGCCTGATAAAGTTTCTTCTTCCCTTCAAGTTCTTCAGCAGGGACCAGTGGGAACTCTAGCTGTGGGAAAATTATTAAACATCTCTAAAATATAGGCAAGGATCTGCATGCTAAACCTAAATAGGGTGACTACCTGTTAAAATAAAGGGTTTAAATAGATCTTCTCTAACATAATCACCAAAATAGAAAATTATCTCTCATAAATAAGGAAAATCAGTAATTGAATAAGAGAGTTAACAAAAATCAACACCAAAATGTATTGGATGTTACAGTTATCTGATAATGATCTTAGAATATTGGTCACAAATACAGCCTAATTACACATTCTCTTGAAGCAAATGAAAAAATAGTCATGTAAAATAAATAGAAGTATTTAACAAGATTCAAATGAAAATTATAGAATTAACAATACAATCACAACAATAACAATAAAAATTTCACTAGATAGGCACAATTACTAGAGAGTGAATAAAATCAGTGAACTTAAGGATTTATAGAATTTACACAAAATTATAACAGAAATAGATTGAAACAAAATGAGCAGAGCCCCAAGGATCTGTGAAAGAATGATAAAATGGTACTGGAGTCTCAGAGGAGACAGACAGTAGGACTAGAAAAGTTTTCAAAGAAATAATGCCTGTAAACTGCTTATGAAAAACATAATCCATAGATGCAAGAAGCTGAACAAACCCTAAATAGAATAAACTAAAGAAATACATGCAAGAAACATAATTAAACCTATGGAAAATAAAGACAAAGGGAAAAGTTCTGAATGCAAGTTCTGAATGCAACATTATCTATAAAAGAATACCATACAAATATCAGATTTCCCAACAAATCCAGACGATCAAAAGAAAATGACATAATATTTTTCAAGTGCAAAAACAAAAGAAATGTCAACCATGAGTTTTTTCTACCAAAATGCTTCTTTATTGGTAAAGGGTAAATAGCCTTCCTCAAAAAGGAAAACTGAAAGAATTTGCTGCTAGGAGACTACTGTTAAATATTGATCAGAGAAAGTTTTTCAAGCAGAAAAGATTTGATAAAAAAAGGAATCAGGAAGGGAAAAAGAACAATAGAAAGATGAAGTACAGTAGATTATGGTTTCCACATGATTTCTAAATTATATATGACAATTAAAATAAAAATTATAATATCTTCTGTTACTTATAACAATGATATTTAAGAGGGGAAAAAAGGGGGACCTAAAATGGACATGATGTTTCCACATTTTACTCAAAACAGTAAAACATTGGCAGGACATGTATGTATAATGGAAACCAAACCAATTGCTAAGAAGAAATATACAGTGACATCTTCTAAAACTCTATAAATAAATTAAGATGGAATTCTAAAATAATTGAAGTAACCCATAGAAGTGGAAGACACACAGAGGAATGAAATACAGAGGAAATACAAATAATAAGTAATAAAATGACACATTTAAGCCTTGACATATCAATAATTACTTCAAATATGAATAAGTAAACCAGTTGAAAAGAAAAAATTGGCAGTCTATAAAAAACATACAGCTGTGTGCTTTTTAAAGAGAAAAAATGGAATAAGTAGTTTGAAAGTAAAAGAATGAAAAAATATACCATGTAAACATTAATTTTAAGAAGTGTATGTAGCTATACTAATATCAAAGTAGACAAGAGCAAAACAAATTACTACAAATAAGTATATTAATAATAATTAAAGAATTAATCCCCTAAAAAGATAAATGTGTTTTATATCCAACAAAAGAACTGCAAAATTATGAGGTAGAAACTGATAGAGTTGGGGCTGTGGCTGTAGCTCATTGGCAGAGCACTTGCCTAGCATGGTGAAGGCACTGTGTTTGATCCTTAGCACCACTTAAGAGTAAACAAATAAAATAAAGACATTCTGTCTATCAAAAACATAACTGATAGAGTTGAAAGGAGAAATATAAAAATTCAGTTATGCTTGAGTTACATCTTCACTCTACTATCAGCAACTGTCAATAATAGAACTACTAGATAAGAAATCAATAAAGATACGTAGAAAATATAAACAACACAATCAACCTACAGGATCTGACTAACACACACACACACACACACACACACACACACATATATATATATATATATATATATATACGCAACAGTATGCACAACAACAGAATGCACCTTTTTTTTTTTCACGTGCCCATTAAGTGTTCGCCAAGATATTTCATATCCTGAGTCATAAAACAAACCTCAATACATTTATGAAAAACAAAATCATACACACTGTGTTCCTTGACTATGATGGAATTAAACTAAAAATCAATAACAGACAATAGGAAAAATGTCTATGAACATTTGGAAATTAGCATACTTCTAAATGATTTATGAATTAAAGAAGAATAAAAGATCAGAAATATTTATAGCTAAATGTATAAATACAGCATGCCAAAATATGTGGGATACAGTATAGCGGTGCTGAGAGAGGAATTTGTGGCACCAAATGCTTACATTAGAAAAGAATAAAGGTGTTATGATAATTTGAGTTCCTACTTGAAGAAAACTAGAATAGGAGAAGTAGTTAAACCCAAAAAAGCATAAAGAAGCAAATAATAAAAATGATAAGTGAAATCAATGAAATTAACAACCTAAAAATGATAGAAAAAAATCAGTGAGATAAGAGCAGCTCATCAAAAAATTAATACTGTTGATAAATCTCTAATAAGAGACAAAATAAAAACAAAACACAATTTACTAACCTCAGAAATACAATATATATTTCTTACAGAATGCAATAGCTATTCAAAGGGTTATAGAGAAATATTAAAACTTTATACTCAGAAATATAACAATTTAGAAGAAATAGACCAATTTCTAAAAAAGTTAAAAACTGCAAAACTCAGCCAAGATGAAGTAGACAATCTACTCCTATAAATACTTGTTATGATTTGTATATAAGGTGACCCCCAAAAGGTCGTAGGTTTTCGTATAGCAACGTTTAGAGGTGAAATGATGAGTTTATGAGAGCTGCCACCTAACTAATCGGTGGACTAATCCATTTGATAGATTAATAATTTGAATGGATTACTAAGTGGTAACAGTAGGCAGAAGGTAAATGGCTAGAGGAAGTAGGTCACTGGGGACATGCTCTTGGGAATTATGTGTCTTCTCCCTGGCTTTACACAACTCTTTTCTTTCTCCTTCCTGGCTGCCATGAGCTGAGCAGCTTTCCTCTACTACATCCTTCTGCCATGATGTTCTTTGTCACCTCAGGCCCAGAACAGTGGATTGAGCAGACCATGAACTCAACCTCTGAAACTGTGAGCCCCAAATAAACTTTTCCCCTCTAAGTTGTTCTTAACAGGTATTATGGTCACAGAAACTTAAAGCTGACTAACACAGCATTAAAGAACTTGTATTAGCAATTTAAAAGCATCCCCAAAATAAAAATGCTCAACCTCATAAAATTAATTTATTTATGTTTCCTCTTATGTTAGCTTTCCATTATTGTAACAAATACCTAGGATAATCAACTTATAAAATCGAAAGGTTTATTTTGGCTCACAGTTTAAAAAGTTTTAATCCACGATCGGGTAGGTCCATGCTTTTAGGCCTCTGATTGGGGTGTCAGATGGTAATGGCAAGGAGTGCATGGCAGAGCAAACAGTTTACCCCAGTGATTGGAAGACCTCCAACTAGGCCCTGCCTCATAAAGCTTCCCTACCTCAAAATGCTGCCATGGGTAGGCTGGGGCTGGGGCTTGGTGCCAGAGCACTTGCCTAGCATGCATGAGGCACAGGGGTTGATCCTCAGCACCACACAAAAATAAACAAATAAAATAAAGGCATCTGTCCATCTACAACTACAAATTTTATTTTTTTAAATGCTGCCATGGATTCTCAATAAAATTCTGGCAAATCAAATACAAAAATATATAAAAAAAGATTGTGCACCATGATCAAGTGAGATTCATCCCAGGGATGCAAGGTTGGTTCAACATATGGAAATCAGTAAATGTAATTCATCACCATTAATAGACTTAAAGATAAGAATTATATGATCATCTCAATAAATGCAGAAAAAGCATTTGACAAAATACAGCACACCTTTATGTTCAAAACACTAGAAAAACTTGGTATAACAGGAACATATCTCAACATCATAAAGGCTATCTATGCTAAGCCTCAGGCCAACATCATTCTAAATGGAGAAAAACTGAAGGCATTCCCTCTAAAAACTGGAACAAGACAGGGATGCCCTCTTTCACCACTTCTATTTAACAAAGTTCTTGAAACACTGGCCAGAGCAATTAGACAGACGAAACTAATTAAAGGGATACATATAGGAAAAGAAGAACTCAAATTGGCATTATTTGCTGATTATATGATTCTATACTTGTAAGACTCTAAAAGTTCCACCAGAAAACTCCTAGAACTAGTAATGAATTCAGCAAAGTAGCAGGATATAAAATCAACACCTATAAATCAAAGGCATTCCTGTATATCAGTGACAAATCCTCTGAAATGGAAATGAGGAAAACTACCCCATTCACAATATCCTAAAAAAAAAAAAAAATACTTGGGAATCAGCTTAACAAAAGAAGTGAAAGATCTATACAATGAAAATTACAGAACCCCTAGAGAGAGAAATAGAAGAAGATCTTAGAAGATGGAAAGATCTACCTTGCTCATGGATAGGCAGAATTAATATTATTAAAATTACCATACTACCAAATGCACTATACAGATTCAATGAAATTCCAATCACAATCCCAGTGGCATTCCTCATAGAAATAGAAAAAGCAATTATGAAATTCATCTGGAAAATAAGAGACCCAGAATAGCTAAAGCAATTCTAAGCAGGAAGAGTGAAACAGGTGGTATTGCTATACCAGACCTTAAACTATACTACAGAGCAATAGTAACAAAAACAGCATGTATTGGCACCAAAACAGACTGGTAGACCAATGGTACAGAATAGAGGACACAGAGACTAACCCACAAAACTACAATTATCTTATATTATACAGAGGTGCCAAGAACATGCATTGGAGAAAAGATAGCCTCTTCAACAATGGTAGACATTTGTTGGGAAAACTGGAAATCTATATGCAACAAAATGAAATTAAACCTCTATCTCTCACCAAGCACAAAACTCAACTCAAAATGGATCAAGGACTTAGGAATACAACCAGAGATCCTGTGTCTAATAGAAGAAAAAGTAGGCACTAATCTCCATCATGTGGAATTAGGCCCCAGCTTCCTTAATAAGACTTCTTTGGCACAAGAATGAAAATCAAGAATCAATAAATCGGATGGACTCAAACTAAGCTTCTTCTCAGCCAAAGAAACAATCTGTGAGGTGAATAGAGAGCCTACATCTTGGGAGCAAATTTTTATCCCTCACACATCAGATAGAGCACTAATCACTAGGGTATATATAGAACTCAAAAAGCTAAACACCAAAAAAAAAAAAAAAAAAACCCAAAAAACCCAAACAATATACGGGCCAAGGACCTGAGGAGACACTTATCAGAGATGATGTACCATCAGTCAACAAATACATGAAAAAATGTTCATCATCACTAGCAATTAGAGAAATGCAAATTAAAACCACTCTGATTTTATCTCACTCTAGTCAGAATGGCAAGTATAATGAACACAACAATAATTGGGGGAAAAGGTACACACATATACTGCTTGTGGGACTGCAAAATTGGTGCAGCCAATATGGAAAGCAGTATGGAGATTTCTTGGAAAACTTGGAATGGAACCACTATTTGACCCAGCTATTCCTCTCCTCGGTCTATACCCAAAGGACTTAAAAACAGCATACTACAGGGACACAGCCACATCAATGTTTATAGCAGCACAATTCACAAGAGCTAAACTGTGGAACCAACCTAGATGCACTTCAATAGATGAATGTATAAAAAAAATGTAGCATATATACACAATGGATATTACTCAGCAATAAAAGAGAATAAAATCATGGCATTTGCAGGTAAATGGAGAGTTAGAGAAAATAATGCTAAGTGAAGTTAGCTAATCCCAAAAATCCAAATGCCAAATATTTTCTTTGATATAAGGAGGCTGATTTATAGTGGGATAGGGAGCGGGAGCATGGGAGGAATAGACGAACTCTAGGTAGGGCAGAGAGATTGAAGGGAAAGGAGGGGGCATAGAGTAATTAATGATGGTGGAATGTCATGATCATTACTATCCAAAGTACATGTATGAAGACATGAATTGGTGTGAATATACTTTTTATATAACCAGAGATATGAAAATTTGTGCTCTATATATGTAATAAGAATTGTAATGCATTCTGCTGTCATATATAAATAAATAAATAAATTTACATAAAATAATGCTGCCTTGGGTGCAGAACCAGGCCCTTAATCATATGACCAAAATTTCTGACAAGAACAACTTTGAAGACAAAAAGGTTGAGGCTGATAGATTCAGAAGTTCAGTCCATGATCGGCCAACTCCATGACTTTGGGCCTGAGATGAAACAGAACTTCATGGTGGATGGATGAAGTAGAGGAGAGTCACTCAGCTCTCCTCACTTTCTGCCCAAGAGAAGTCAATGCATATATTCACAAAAAGAATTATAGAAAAATTTTCATAACAGCTTCATTCATAATGCTAAAAACTGGAAAAAACATATCCATTTATAGAAAAGAATAACTTATGGTATATTTATATAAAGGAATATTATAACAATAGAGAAGAATGAGGAAATTCATTGGCATGTATCACATTGCATTATATATAAGAGAATAAGAAAAAAATGGAAGATAATTTCTGCAAAAATAGGTATTAATTTTTATAGTCTTAATTTTCACATTATTTATTATATATTATTTTAGTTACCTGAATATTTAAATACAGTGGTATAAATAAATGTAGAATTTAGATATAGTCATTGTATATGTCTTTTAATTCTCATAATCGCCTGAAGTAGGGCAATCATAGAAGAGGTTTTTTTTTTTAATGTATCCTTTATTTATTTATTTAATTATTTGTATTTATTTATTTATTTTTGGTCAGGGGTTGAACTTAATCACCAAGCCACACCTCCAGCCCTTTTTAATATTTTCTTTAGGAACAGGTCTCACTGAGTTACTTGGGGTCTTGCTAAGTTGCTGAGGCTAGCTTTGAACTTGTCCTCTTGCTTCAGTCTCCCAAGCCTCTGGGATTACAGGTGTGTGCCCTGTGCCCTGCTACGTAGAATGCTTTAGATGATGTATGTTTGGCTTTATTGATTCATCATCAATGGTTTCTCAGAAACCAGTACATTCTGATCTTATTATATTCAGTATTATTTGTTTAACCTATTTATTTATTTCTTTTTTATTTTCAGAACTGAAAGCAGAAGCTAGTCTAATGGACCAGATGAGCAGTTGTGAGAGTTCATCAGATTCTGAAAGTTCTTCATCTTCAAGTAGTGAGGATAGTTCTAATGACTCAGATGATGAAAGAGGCAAAACCTCTCCTTCTGATCCAGGGAAATATATCTCAGGACATCCTACCATGTCTGCCATACCACAGTACAGAACTTCTGATGTAGATACTAGTCATAATAGATTTCATGACAACAGTGGCCTTCTAATGAATACTTTACGTAAGTATACGTAAACATGAGCAATTAGAAAAGTAGGAATTCACGGTGGAGCCATATGGATTGGGATCTAAGTTTTAGGTAAAGAGGACGACTTCTATTTTATGTATTCAACACTGTTAACCATGAGCTTATTGAATTATTGAATTATTCATTTTCTTTTGACTCTGTAATATAATGCTTTCTTGATTTTTATACCCTCTAGTTACTTTTCTTTCTCCTTTGCAGGTTTATAAACTTCTATTCAGTCATTTTAGTTGGAGTTCCTCAAGGCTTACTCCAGAGTCATTTTTTCTTTTTATTCTGTCCTCTTTCCCTAGATAATCTCTTTCTTGTTTCTGTTTTAGTCAATACCTACATGCAGGTAACTTGCAAATTTTCATCTCTAACCCAGACCTCTGAGGTCTAGACACATGTTCTAGCATTTCCTAGTGAAAGGCAATCCAAACTCAATTTGTCCCAACCCACTTCATATCCTTGGCTCACCTTGTTTCCTCTTAGTGAAAGGGAGCATTCATCTAATTATGCAGAACAGAAGCCTGATTACATTCAAGGGTTGAGTTTCTGTGTCTCTTTACAGTGTAGCTAATCCTTCACCAAGTCCTTTTGAACTTGCCTCACAAATATTTTTCAAATTTATCTACTTCTCTTCCATCTCTGCCACTACCATTCTAGTTCAACTTTCATTTTTTTCTTGCTTTAACTACTATAATTATTTCTTAACTGATTCACCCCTTATCTATGCAAAGCCATTTTTGATCCATTATATACATTATAGCTATATTGATCTTTTCACAACTTAAAGACAATTTAAACTGCTTTAAACTTTTCAATAACATGATTTCTTTGAAAATAGAGACAGAATATTTTAACATAATGGTTTTATTTCTTTCTTTTCTTGCCTTCTTTTTATTACTGTACTCAAATACTTTTACTCCTCTCAGTGCCCTTATAAATGCTATTCATACAACCAGTAACCTTTCTTCCTTTCATGTGGTTTAAATGTTCTTCTTTAGATTACAGTTCAATGTTTACTTTCTCAAAAAAGTCTTTCTTCCTCTTCTGATAGTCTGATAATATTTTGTATAGCTCCATAAGATATCAGATACATCTTTTTTAAAAATATTTTTTTTAGTTGTTGATAGACCTTTATTTTATTTATTTATATGTGGTGCTGAGAATTCAACCCAGTGCCTCACACATGCCAGGCAAGTGCCCTATTACTCAGCCATAGCCACAGCCACAGCCCAGATATTTTTTTATAACAGTTGTAACAATTGTAAATTAAGATTTATTTGTGTGATTTACTGTCTTTCTCTGGAGTAGAATCTCCATAATGACAGGGATCTTGTTTTGTTTTGCTCATCATAGAATACTAGCACCTAGCATAGTATCTGCTACATAGTATATGCTCAGTAAATACTTTTTAATCAAGGCATGCATGTTGGTATTCCCTGGGGAAAGGAACTTTCTATTTATTTAAAACTGAACTGACTGCTAATTCTGATGAAAAAAGGTAAGCATCTTGAAAAAATTAACTAGCCCAATAACTGAACTAACGAAGGGAGGAACCAAGACTGAGTGGTAGAGAGAGTAAACTTTGAGTTAATTGGGGACCAGAAAAGATATTTTGAACCTCCAGTTACTCAGTATTATTCCTGACTTGTGAGTTAAAATTGGACCATCCAATTTAAATGGCTAAGGGAGCACTGAGAAAACTCAGGTTGGTTGGACTGAATGAGAAGCTGAGTAGACATTAGGAAAATTTTTCTGAGAAATTACTGGGTCCTAGAGGACCTGAGTGCTCAATCAGAATATATGTATTATATTCCTGTTTATCACTAATTATTTAATCAATAATAATTCATTTAACTTTTCTGAAGCTTCAGTTTCCTCCTCAGAAATGAAGGTCACATTGTCTTATAGAATTTGGAGTTCAGGAGAGTTTATCTCTTAGAAATTTTTTTAAAAACTGTAGGATAGTTTTCTGGTACTGCATGGCACAGTGAATTTATATTTTAAAAATTGTCTTTGTGCCAAATACTGTAACAATAGATAAAATATTAAAAGATAAAAGCCAGGCATGACCAGGATCAAACATAAAATAAACATATCCATAGACAGGAACTAGAATACAAACATAAAACTGCAGGCTTGGTCAGGCTGAAGCCCTACTCATTGGCTCCTGAGTTCAAAAAGAGTTGGTAGTGGTAAGGAGCTTCAGGGAAGGATTAAAAGTGCTTGATATGATTTAGGTAACCTGAGTCTTGCTTATATTTGAAGTTACAGTATTTTGGAGAGGATGAGAGGATGCAAGGTATTGGTACAGGTGGGGATACACTTTGGTTAGTAAACGAGCAAACATAATTCTAAAACATGAGAAAAAATCTAATGCTTAGAAAGTTAACAAAATTAACAATTGGAACATGAATTCTTTGCAAATGAAAATTTGTTATAGAACAGTTTAAGACAAAGACATTTAAAGAAGTATGCTAAAAATGTTCAAAAGATGCACAAAGATATAACTTTAAAAGCCATATTATTCAACAAAGTCAAGCAGAAATGAATCAAAATCCAATAGATTGTTAAAAAGATTCAAAGACTGGGGATATAGCTCAGTAGTAGAACATTTATCACCAGCACCACAAAAAAGTAAAAACAGAAAAGTTGGTCATTGAAATTTTTTAAAAAATCAATAAATGGGAAAAACTGTAGACTAGACACAGTTGAAGAATGAATTATTGAAATAGAAGATAAGATTAAGGAACTATCCCAGAACACGATACAAGATAGAAATATACAGTGAGAGAGCAGTTTAGAGATAAGGAAGATAACAGAAAGTTAAACACTGTGCAGTGGGAATTCCAGAAAGAATGAAAAGAATAGAATGAAAACTCAATTCTGAGAATTTTCCAAAATTGAAGGAAGTTATGAATCTATTTCAGCTAATAAGCCAGATAAATACGAATAAATATAGAACTCAGCTCAGTAGTAAATCCACAGTAGTAAATATCAAGGATGAAAGGACAAGCTCCAGACACTTCAAAGCTATTTTTTCTTATGTGAGAAACTGCAATAGACTCATCTCCTCTCCTTCCCTCTGTGTTTCTTCCTCTCCATTGTAGTGTATTAATTGATGTACAGCTCTCATTCGTCATCTGCCTGCTTAAAATTTTCACATGAATCCTCATTATGTTTCAAACAAAATTCAAAGTTTTTACCTTGACCTTCTGGATATCTTTCTGACCTCATTTCCCACCATTCTCTTCCTCATTCATTCCACTCTAGCCACAGTGGCTTCTTGCAAGTCAAAGAACACAACAAGCATACTCTCTCCCTGGGTCTTTTCTGCTTGCTGTTCCCTTAGTTTGGACATCTGCATCTCCCCACCCTCATTTTTTATGACTTTCTCTCTACATTAATATTTTCTAGCTACCCTGTCTAAAACACCTTCCACCAATATCTCCATACTCATCTTTATTTTTTCATAGCGCTTATTCATACTGGCCATTATGTTACATGTTTGTTCATTTGTTTACTGTATGTCCTCCACTGAAATATATGCCCCATGACTAAATTAAAGATGATTTACAAAAATAATCAATGATGACATATTCTTGAAATGTATTCTTTAATGACTTTGACTGCATTTTAAGTAAAAAATTATATAACATTTTTTTAACTCTCCAAAATGATGATCTGATCTAAACCACATGTAATAAACCACATGTAATAAGTATTAAAAAAGAAAAGTAATGTTAGTATGTGAAAGAAGACTAAACCAGATGCCAGTGGTGCTAAAGCTATGACAAAAGTTTGATGGTAATACTTTTTTCTTTTTAGGCAATATTACTTGAGTTATTTACAAGATAAATAATATGATTATAAATGGCAAAAAGCTATCTAAATAGAATCACTTGTGGTGTTACATTTTGCATAATATTTATGTTATGAAAAATAAGTAACTATTTATATTTCATTAATTACTACTAATTAATTTAAATATTTAGTTACTAAAATTTTGTTATTTCTCTTTCATTTTAGGAAATGATTTGCAGCTGAGTGAATCAGAAAGTGACAGTGATGACTAAGGAAATTTTTAGCTATAAATATAACATTTTTAAGGCATGTGATAATTTATTTTGTATTAAGAATAAAAACTAGTATGGTAGGAAAATATGCCTTAACTTTTTATGATAAAGGAAATTAAATTCAATTCAGAATTTTTAACTTTGAATACTAGCATTTTCATGTGTTGTCTTTGTTTAATCTAAAGAAAATTTTTATGAAGTTTGATAAATGAGGAAACAGAGTCAGAGGTTGTTAACTTGCCCAGGTGTTATTAGTTAACAAGTTGGAATTCAAGATTTCTAGTCTTAGGGCAGGGGATATAACTCAGTTGGTAGAGTGCTGGTCTTGCATGCACAAAGTCCTGGGTTTAATCCCTAGCACTATAAAAAAAAAAAAAAGATTTCTAGAGTCTTAAGTTCAATATACTATCTTTTTCTCACTGCTGTCTCCAATTGTGAAATTAATGATTTATAATGATTTATAATGAATTTATTAAATTTTATATCTGAGCCTTTCCTGTCTGATATTCCTTAAATTTGGGGTGAAAATAAGTGGATTCTTGAGATGGACATCCAGAAACAGGAAGCATTCAGAACCCAAATAGACAATATCAAAAAAGAACCTCTCCATGACACATTATGATTGAAATGCCTGACATACAGAACAAGGGTAAAAATGTTAAAAGCTTCAAGAGAAAAAGATCACATTTAGAGTCAAGCCAATCAGAATTACTTCCAATGTATCAGCACAAATTCCAAAATCCAGGAGGGCTTGAAATGATGTGTTCCAAGTCCTGAAGGAAAATAACCATCATCCAATATTGCTATGTCCAGCAAAGATATCTTTCAGAATCTAAGAAATAAAAACCCTCCAAGATAAGCAGAAACTAAAAGAATTCCTGACTATTAATTTCACACTATAGAAAATACCTACAGAAGTATTCTACACAGGAGAAATCAAAACCCAGCCTCAGAGCTTACAAGTTAACAAATCTCATTTGAAAAGTAGCTTAAAAATGAGAAACAGTACCAAATTAAACATTTTAAATAAATTAAAATGGCAGAAACTAATAAACATCTTTCTATAATAACATTGAATGTAAATGGTCTCAACTCTCTGAAAGACATAGACTGCTAGAATGGATTTAAAAACAAGACTCAACTATATGTTCTTTACAAGAAAGGATAGTCTGATAAACCATGAAAATGGAGCCCCAAAACGAGCTGGAGTAGCTACTGTCTAACAAAGTAGACTTTAATCCAAAATTAATCCAAAGAGACAAAAAAGTTCACTTCATACTGGTAAAGGGAACTATTTGACAAGAATATATAATGATAGTAAATATTTATGCTCCAAATATTGGTGCACCTAATTACATAAAACAGACAATACTCAAAGACTCAGACTCCAGTATAATATTACTAGATGGTTTCAACACATCTCACTCATGAATAGTTAGGTCATCCAGACATAGACTCAGTAAAAACTCATTGGACCTGAAAAAAAGTAAATAAAAGGAACTTAACATACATCTATAAAATATTTCATCCAGGGGCTGGGGTTGTGGTTCAGTGGTAGAGAGCTTGCCTAGCATGTGTGAGGCACTGGGTTCGATTCTCAGCACCACGTAAACAAGTTAAATAAACAAAATAGAGTTATTGTGTCCAGCTACAACTAAAAAAAAAATTTTAAAAAGTATAAATTTCATCCAACAACAGCTAAATATACTTTCAGCAGCTAATGGAACGATCTCCAAAATAGATCATATTTTAGGCCACAGAGCAACTCCAGCAAATAAAAAAAAAATAATATAATTCCTTGCATCTTATCAGATCATAATGGAATGAAATGAAAAATAAACATGAAAAACTACAGAAACTATATAAACACACAGAGGTTGAAAAATACATGTTTGATTAATGAATGGGTGATAGAAAAGTCAAAGAAAAAATTTTAAAAATTGTTAAGAGTCAGCCAGGTGCAGTTGCACATGCCTATAATCCCAGCAGCTTGGAAGGCTGAGACGGGAGGATCTTAAGTTCAAAGCCAGCCTCAGCAAAAATTGAAGTGGTAAGCATCAGTGAAACCTTGTCTCTAAATAAAATACAAAATAGGGCTAGAGATGTGGCTCAATGGTTGCGTGCCCCTTAGTTCAATACCCTGTACCGCTTCCAAAAAAAATTCTTAGAATCAAACAAAAATAATGATACAACATATCAGAACCTCTGGGACACTATAAAGGTGGTTCTAAAAATAAAGTTTATAGCTATGCATGCCAAATAAACAATGATGCATCTTAGGGCCTGCTATAATATATAATGCTATAGCATTAACTATATACTATATAACTATTTTCCGATAGTCAGTATACAGTTAATGCTATAGTATCCCTTGAAGATGCTGGTAGGATTTCCCCTTCCTCTACTGTTTTCTCTTTGCTTTCCACTATACAAAGTCTAATCTGGGACAGAAAAGATCCATTCTTTATGGGACATATCAGGGCACATACAGGATTGCCTGGAGCCCTTAGTTTGGGCAATGATTTAGCAGATAAAACTACACATGGCATACATATTTTCTCTACACTAGAAGAAGCTATAAATTTTCATAGAAGGTTCCATGTCAATACTAATACTTTACAAAAGCGTTTTAAAATAACTAAGGAACAAGCTAGACAAATAATAAAACAATGTCAAAATTGTGTGACCTTTTTACCACAAGTTAATCTTGGAGTCAATCCTAGAGGATTGATAACTAACCATATTTGGCAGATGGACGTCACACACTTGCCAGAATTTGGAAAAATAAAATATTTGCATGTTACAGTTGATACTTCTTCTGGATTTTTGATGGGCTCCCTTCATGCCGGAGAAAAAACTAAAGATGTTATAGCTCATTGCTTACAAAATTTTGCCACTGTGGGTGTTCCAAAACAGTTAAAAACAGATAATGCCCCTGGTTATGCTTCTACCTCTTTTAAACAATTTTGCTCATCATTTGGCATTACTCATATAACAGGAATCCCATACAATCCACAGGGACAAGGCATAGTTGAAAGAGCTCATCAAACTATTAAAATGTACTTATTAAAGCAAAAAGAAGGAATTGGGAAGGGGTATATATTCCCCAAAGATAAACTTAAAATAACCCTTTTTACTCTAAACTTTTAAAATTTGGATTCATCAGGACTTAGTGCTGCGGAGAGGCATATGTGTCCAAAAAATGTACATAAGCCCAAGGTACTTTGGAAAGATATTCTAACAGGACAATGGAAAGGTCCTGACCCAGTAATTGTCTGGAGTCGGGGGTCTGTTGGTGTGTTTCCACAGGGAGAACAGCAGCCGATTTGGATTCTGGAGAGATTAACTAAAGTCCTGAACCAGTGATTGTCTGGAGTCGGGGGCCTGTTTGTGTGTTTCCACAGGGAGAACAGCAGCCAATTTGGATTCCAGAGAGATTAACTAAAGCGATTTCTACAGACCAAAAAGAAGATGATTTGGCTCAAATCCATAACAGCTGATATCCAAAACTCCAGTTTGGCTATCCTTACATCTGCGACAGAACCAGGATGCTTTGTTCAATATCTATTTTATTATTGCCCTTTCCCACATCATGAAGTTCTATTTTGTTTTTTGAGCTCATACAGACCTAGGTTAATGTTTTGCTGATCAGTTCTATTTTTTGACTATAGAGTTTTTAAACATTGCAATGGAGATTTCACCTGTAAAAAGTTATAAGGCCTTTACTATTATGTTATGTGTTGTATGTATTATATTATGTGTGCACACTTGTGTTTTGTGTTATATGTTTGAATGTACGTATGTCCATATATCATATATGATGAGCGCTCATGAAAAAATTGATCCAAATATATTTTTTTTTCACGTGATTTAAATGGTTTAACTTAAATTGGGTAAACAACTGTTGAGGATTGTTTTAATATGTGAACAAAAAAGGAGGTTAACTGATCTGTTTGTTTACTTTCACCTTTCCTTTTCATTATATTTAATAATTCTCTTCAAGATAATGTAAATTGTTAAGAAAATTGTTTTCTTTTAGTGCCTTCTGGAATGTTACATAATTTTTTCTTTAGCCATTATTGCCAGAATTCCTATCTTCATCCAGTGCCGGTGAAGACAAAGATAAAACCAATCTACAGCTTCTGCAATAGCTATCACTGAACTGCTTGCAGAACTTGCCTGGACTATGTATCACTTGTATGCATTGTGAATTCACCTATATGCCTTGTGAACTATCTGTTGGTGCAGCGACTTGTGGTAGTGTTGGGGTATTTTTGCTGATGATGTCATCGGTGGTACAATTTTTCCAAAAGGAGCCGTCATTTGGCTTGGTGTATCTTCCTCCCTTCTGCTTGTCATGATCGTTCAGCTAAAATTTGGGGGCCAACAGAGGTGAGGCAAAGAACCTCACCCCCCTGCTGGTACAAAGACCTCTCCACAGGTGTGGCTGTACTGGACCGGTAGTCAGTGACAGGTAAGATCCAATTGCAGTAGTACCAACCTAAGACAGGAGGCTGACGCCTTGAGGTCAGCTCATCCAATAACGGGTAAGGACCATATGTACTATTGGACAACCTAAGGCAGGCATGGTCCCTAAGCCACATGCTTGTTGTTTAAACAGAGGGGGAGATGTTGAGAGCCACAGCTGAAGGGGCCCCAGCAAACTTCCAGCTGCCAGCAAACTTTCAGACTGCCAGCTGATGATTGGCTCACAGCAGCCCCAGCAACATCTAGCTGATTGGCTCCTCTGCGGTGATGCTCATTGGGGGACTTTTTTGGCTCCGCCCACGCGACCCAGCCAATCGGGCTCAAGAGCAGGAGGATTGTGGGAGGTGGTGAGGCTTGTGTTTGTGTGAGAGGCTTGTGGGAAGCTGGTGGTGGCAGTTGGGCTCTGAGGGTTTTTCCTGAGGAGCTGTTTTGTTTGGCCTGTGTGGTTCTAAAAATAAAGTTTGTTTCTTTTGACAAGTGGCTCCTGAATTGTGCCCAGCCAGACTGCAGCAGGGCCCTTGAAAAACAAGAACTTACCAATTCTAAAACCAGTAGAAGGAAGGAAATAATTTAAAATCAAAAACAATATTGTTGAAATTGAGACTAAAAAGAAAATACAAGGGATCCTTGAGACAGTGGTTCTTTGAAAATATAAGATTAACAAGCACTTAATCAAACTAACCAAAAGAAAAAGAGAAGACTCAAATTAATAAAATTAAAGATAAAAAAAGAGAAAGCACCACAGATTTTACAGAAATCCAGAGGAGCATTAGGGACTATTTTGAAAACTTACACTTCAATAAATTGGAAATCTAGAAGAAATGGATACATTTTTAAACACAGATGACATGCCAAAATTGAATCGAGGACACAGAAAACTAAAACAGACCAATAACTAGCAATGAGATAGATGCAGTGATTAAAAGCCTTCAAACAAAGAAAAGTTCAGGACCAGATGAATTCTTAGCTAATTTCTATCAGACCTTAAAAGGAAAACTAACGCCAATGATCCTTAAATTATTTCGTGAAATAGAAAGGGATTAAACACTTCCAAATTCATTCTATGAAGCTACTGTCCCATTCATATCAAAACTAGGTAAGGACACATTAAGAAAAAAAAAAATACAGACCAATATCCTTGATGAACTAAGATGTAAAAATCTTTAACAAAATGTTAGATCATGTTCAACAACATATTAACATATTAAGATTGTACATCATGACCAACTTGGTTTTATCCCAGGGAGGAAGGGATGATTTAGCACACACAAATCATTAAGTGTAATGCAATGTAGGTGTCACTCTTGGTTTGCAGATAGCAGCTATTAGCAACTCAGAGTGCTTGAAAAACCTACGCTCATACAGGCTTGACGGGAACACCTGCAGGATCCAGCCTTTTGAGAAACCACATCCTCAGTGATAAGGCCCCTTTCATAGGGACAAAGACCTTACTAATCTGCCTTCCACCACGTAACAATATTTATGATTGTTGGCTTCTAGATGTTGTATAACCTGCTTTACTTGTGTATGATTGGAGGATGCGCCCTAACCGAGCTCAATATCAGTTGTATTCATTTCCATAATAAATGAACTTGCTGGACGTCTTGCTGGACATTGCTGCCATCTCTCACCAATTCCTGGTATCTGTGTGTTGACTGTGCATCCCTGCCCCCGCGACTGAGGTAGCCGGGTGACCTACTCAACCACATTGACCAACACAACCACAATGCATCACATATATAGATTTAAGACAAAAATCACTTAGTCATCTCAATAGATGCATATGAAGCCTTTGACAAAATTCAACACCCATCCATGATAAAAACACTGAAGAAACTAGGGATAGAAGGAACTTGCCTCAACATAAAGGTTTTATATGAAAAACCTAAAGCCATCCTCATAGTAAATGGGGAAAAAAACTGAAAGCTTTTCCTTTAAAATCTGGAACAAGTCAAAGATGTTCACTCATAATTTCTTTTAATGTAGTGCTAGAAATTCTAGCCAGAGCAAGAGAAGGAAATAAAAGGCATAAAAAAAGGAAAGGAAGAAGTCAAATTATCACTATTTGCAGATCATAGGATCCTATACTTAGACGACCCACAAAATACGACCAGAAGATTTCTAGAACCAATAAACAAATTCAGCAAAGTAGGGTACAAAATCAATACCTTTCTTATCCACCAATAATGAATCTTTTGAAAAAGAAATCAGGAAAGCAATCCCATTCACAATAGCTTTAAAAAAATACCTAGGAATAAATGTTATGTAAGGAGATGAAAGATCTCTACACTAAAATTATACAGCATTGAAGAAAGAGACTGTAGAAGACTCAAGAAGATAGAAAGATCTGCCATAGATAGGCAGAATTAATATTGTTAAAATGGCCATATACCAAAAGCAATATATAGATTCAATGCAATCCCCATCAAAATAGCAATGACATTCTTCACATAACTAGGAAAAAAAATCGTAAAATTCATTTGGAAGAATAAAAGACCCAGGATAGCCAAAGCAGAGGAGGAGGAGGACGAGGAGGAGGGGGAGGGGAAGGGGGAGGGGGAGGAGGACGACAACAATGCTGGAGGCATCACAATACCTGACTTCAAATTATTCTATAGAGCTATAGTAACAAAAACTGCATGGTACTGGCATAAAAAGACAATGTTATAGAATAGAAGATACAGAGACAAATCCACACAGATAGAGTCATCTGATCCTTAACAACAATACCAAAATCATTCACTGGACAAAAGACAGCCTTTTTAAACAAATGGTTCTGGGAAAACTGGTTATCAACCTATAGAAGAATGGGATTAGATCCTTATCTCTCACCCTGTCCAAAAGTCAATTTAAGTAGATCAAAGACCTAGGAATGTAACCAGAAACTATGCAATTCCTAGAGGAAAACGGAGTCAGCCCTCCAACATGTAGGCATAAGCAACAATTTTATCAATAGTATCCCTAAAACTCGGGAAATAAGGCCAAGTTAATGAATGGGATGGCATAAAGTTAAAAAGCTTCTG
Source organism: Spermophilus citellus (assembly GCF_964194105.1). Lineage (NCBI taxonomy): Eukaryota > Metazoa > Chordata > Mammalia > Rodentia > Sciuridae > Spermophilus > Spermophilus citellus. The sequence goes on from NC_138188.1 coordinate 106,179,390, forward strand.
CACACAGCAAAGAAAACAAAAAACAATGTGAAGAAAGAACCTAGAGAATGGAAGAAAATCTTTTCTAGCTACTCTTCTGATACAGGATTAATATCCAGAATATTTAATAAGTCAGGAAACTTAACCCCAAAACCAACAAATAACCCAATTAATAAATGGGAAAAATTAACACTGTTTGAAAGAAGAAATATAAATGGTCAACAAATATATGAAAAAGTATTCAACATCATTAGCATTTATGGAAATGCAAACCAAACTACACTGAGATTTCAACTCATTCCAGCTAGGTGGCAGCTATCAAGAATACAAACAAGGCTGGGTGTGGTGGTGCCTGTAATCCCAATAGCTTTGGAGACTGAGGTAGGAGGATTGCAGGTTCAAAGCCAGCCTCAGCAGTTTAGCAAGGCTGTAAGAAACCTAGCAACACCCTGTCTTAAAAAATAAAAAGGGCTGTGGCTGGGGCTCAGTGACTAAGCACTCTTAGGTTCCATTGCTGGTACAAAAAAAAAAAAAAAAAAAAGAAAGAAAGAAAAGAAAAGAAAAGAAAAGAAAAAGAATACAAACAATAATAAATGCTGGAGAGGACACAAAGAAAAAGGAACACTTTGTAGTGTTGGTGGGATTGTAAGTTAGTACAACTGCTATGGAAATCAGTATGGAGGTTTCTCAGAGACTAGAAATGGGACCACAATATGATCCAGCTATACCACCCCTTGGTATTTATCCTAAAGAATTAAAATGATCATAATATAGTGATACATGCATACCCAATTCATAATAGCCAGACTGTGGAACAAGCCTAGGTGTCCATGAATGGATGAAAGGATAAATAAGATTTGTTACACACACACACACACACACACACACATCCATTGTGAGACATATACAATATATATCTGATGGATTTAGATATAAAAATCTTTGATTAAAATATTAGTAGATCATGTTCAACAATACATTAAGATTGTATATCATGACCAACTGGGTTTTATCCCAAGGAAGTGTGTGTGTGTGTGTGTGTGTGTGTGTGTGTGTGTGTGTGAGAGAGAGAGAGAGAGAGAGAGAGAGAGAGAGAGAGAGAGAGAGAGTATGTCTATCTCACTATAGAGATTGGAGAGTCACTTAAAATTGATTTTCACTTAAAGCATTTATGTTTCCTCCATGTTTTTCATAGATTGAGAGTCCATTTCTTTTTAAGGCTGAATAATATTCCATGTCTGAGTGTACCAGTTTATTTATCCATTCACCTACTGAAGAACATCTTAGTTGTGCTGGAGATTAGTTAATCAAAATAAGCCAAATGCAAAGTCAAGGCTCATGTGTTTTCTCTTGGGTGGAAGCTGAAGAAGAAAAAGGAAAAGAAAGGTGTGCAGTGGTGCTAGTCTCATAAAAATCAAAGGGAGAGCTGTAAAGGAAAAGAAAGGGACCAGGGGAAGGGAAGAGGAGAGAAAGGGAAATACTGGGGGATGATATTGGCCAAATTATATCATTATATCATGTGCATGAATGGATATGTAACAAGAAACCCTACCATTATGTACAACTCTAATGCACCAATTAAAAATGTGGAAAAAAATAAAATACTTTAATTCTTGATAAAACTAAACTAATTTAGGATAAAGTCATTAAATGTTGAGATAATTAATGTTTATTTTTATAATATGCTTGAATTTGGGAGAAATTAAAACTATTTAATTATAATTAGAAGTCACTGACCAGCAGTGACTTTTAAAATATCCTTTTAAAATATTTTAGAGAAGTTTTAAGTTCACAGCAGGATTGAGCAAAAGGTTTAGAGACTTCCTATGTCCTCTGACCCCACTGTCAATATCCTATACAGAGTGATGGTATCTTTGTTGTAAATGATAAACCTACATTATACATCATCATCACTCAAAGTTCATAGTTTACATTAGGATTTAGTCTATGTACATTTAATGGATTTTTGAATGGATTTTGACACATGTATACAGTATTTTTGATGCATGTAATAACACAGAGAATAATTTCACTGTCCCCAAAAATCTTCCATGCTCTGCCTACTCATCTCTTTCTCTTTAAACCCTGGCAAACACTGATCTTTTTACTGTCTCCATAGATTTTTCTTTTCCTGAATGACATATATTGGAATCATAAAATATCTAGCCTTTTCAGATTGGCTTTCACTTAAAGCATTTAAGTTTCCTTCATGTTTTTCATAATTGAGAGATTGATACATGTCTGAATGTACTAGTTTATTTATCCATTCACCTACTGAAGGATATCTTAATTATGCTGGGAGTGGTGGCACATGCCTGTAATCCCAGCAGCTCAAGAGGCTGAGGCAGGAGGATCACGAGTTCAAAGCCAGCCTCAGCAACTTAGTGAGACACTAAGCAACTCAGCGAGACCCTGTCTCTAAATAAAATACAAAATAGGGCTGGGGATGTGGCTCAGTGGTTAAGTGCCCCTGGTTCAATCCCTGGTACCAAAAACTGCTTCAAGTTTTGGCAATTAGGCAATAAAATTTTATTCCATTTCACCTCCTACCATTGAAATTCCTGTAGTTGTTTTTGAAAAATTCTTATGTTTTGGTTTTACTCTTTCCTTTCTCTCTTCTTTCCTTTCTCTAGAATACATTCAGTGAAACTATCTTATTTTTATTTCTGTTTTATATAATACTTAGTTTCTTGAGAACTACATTTATTATAATAAACTGTCATTTATTACATAACTAAAGCAAGCTCATACATTCAAAGTAACTATAAAACATACTTTTCATTTTAATATATAAATGAAAATTATAATAGTTTTTACTGAAAGTTGTTAGACTGAGAATCTTTTTATTATCATATGAGTATGTGGTGATATGAGCTAGAATGCTCGATACATAATGTACACCATGTTCTCAAAGTTTACTTCCTGAAACCCAAACAGCTTATCTTCTTCTGTCCTTGATATTTCCCCCATAAGTGAAGAATTCTTAAAGTCCATTTTTATGAATTCAATACCTAGTATGTCAGTATTCTCTATATCCTCAAGGGTGTGAATATATATATATATGTGTGTGTGTGTGTGTGTGTGTGTGTGTGTGTGTACATATACATACACACACACATAGAGGAATAAAATAGTATTTTCTGTGCTTCTGTTTCTCCTTTTTTTGATGTATTTATTGAGAGTTTGTACATTATACAAGCCCTAACACATACTTATAAGCCCATACTCTTTTAGTTTGACCTGTTCTGAATGGTTTGATTAAATTCATAAGAATACAAGCAGGAAAAGTAAGTTGGTTACTAAAGAACAAAAATCAAAGGGTTTTGAGCTACTCTGTAGCACTAAAAGTATAAATATAATAATGTTTCATCTGCACATGGGTATGAATATGATCTATGAATTATGTATTCATGAAATGCCATCCATAGTTTGGTAAGGAGGCACTCTTAGACATGTCAGAATTCAGGAATTAGATTGCACACACATCATTCCTATAATGATTAATTTAGCAATTTCCAGTTTATTAAGAAATGAGTCAAAATGAAGAACTCAAGAACGGGTAAAATGTGTAATTTTTAAAAGCCAATAACTTCGAAATTTCAATGACTGACATCTTCTCTGTCCCCAGAAGGATACTCATTCAATTTGAAGGAGTAGGTGACACTCATGCCCAGGAACATTTTAAGCAGAATCTTTGATGCTGGCCAGAGCTTAGCCTGATTATTCTGAGGTAGCAATCCTAGTTGGGTAACCATATTTTGGGATAAAGCTATATATGCAACAGAGTTCACGGATAACACACACTTCTGATCAACCCTGAGACTACATGTGGGTGCTTAAGACAGTGAGTTGGGAAAAAACAGTTTTTGTTTCTTCCTTTACTCTCAAACCACAATTTGTACAGAAGTCTTTGGTGATTGCAAAATGGGTGGTGATTTGTTTTCCTTGCCAGCAAGCAAGCCATTCTGCATCAGACACTAATTCCATTCAATTATGACACTACCTGGAGAGAGCATCAGATCCCACAGGTCAAGGACTCAGTCCCAAGACTGCCCCCACCACACACACTTCAGATGCTAATCACAAGTCACCTTGCGAAGCACCAGTGCAGTGCTTCTGACTAATGGGCTATAAGCTGGGGTTCCTATTACCCACTCCTCAAGTTTGATTAATTTGCTGGAATGGCTCAGAGGATTGAGAAACATATTTCCTGGATTATTATAAAGAATACTACAAATGGTATAGAGGAAGAGATAAATAGGAGTGGGTATGGAAGAATAGGCATGGATCTTCCATGCCCTGTCTAGGCACACCCTCTTCTAGGAATTTCACATATTCAGCCATCAGGAAACTCACTAAACCCTGTCCTTTTAGATTATTTGTTTTGCGGGGTGGGTGGGGAGACTTCATTGCACAGGTGTGATTGCTAATGGACTGGATGAGGAAACCCAGCAGGGCCTTCTCTTCAGATTCATCAACATTCCTTCCTCAGGGGGTATGGGGCAAGACCCTTCTGGAACAAGGAGAGTCGAATGAATTACTATCAGACAAGGTACATTTCTTTATGGCCATCTCTAAGATAACTGTAGGAGAAGATTAGAGTACATGTTTAGTTTCTATGATCCCATCTTGGGAAAGAGAAATTCTGATTTCTATGTCCTGCCTCAGGGAGAAAAAGAGCAGGTGAAAGAAGGGTAGGAGAAATTCAGAGAGAAAAAGAGAGAAATAAAGACTTGGCTTTCTGAGGCCTGCATTTGAGGCCTAAAGTGCCATAACATTATTCTATCACTTAGAAAATAACAAGAGTTAGGGTCCGGTTTGTGGCTCAGTGGTAGAGCACTTGCCTGGCATGTGTGAGGCACTGGGTTTGATTCCTGGCATCACATAAAAAAATAAAACAAACAAAATTAAGGTATTGTGTCCATCTACAACTAAAACAAAATTTTAAAAATAACAAAGGTTATAAGTATAATAAGTCAGAAACCATAGATGAAAACCAAAATATAGAGCAGGGCAGTCCTTTGCCTGATATCAGGCTGCTAAGAACCAACCCCTAGACCCTGCTTGAGGGTTCTTCCCCTGAAGACATCACCAGTGTGTGTGGCTGCCCCACCCCCACGCCCTACCAAATCACAGCCTTTACCTGTGTGTTCCCTGTGTGAATCATCCCATAGGGATTTCTCGAAGGCTGCCTCAGAGTTCAACCCTCTTTCAGCAGCGCCGGAGGTGAAGATGACAAGATTCAAGAGTTTCCAGGCATATCTGCTCCTCTGTCACAGGATCTACAGCTGCACTCACTGTAGCGCTCACAAGGCCAATCACGATGAACTGCTTTCCAAGCCATTCCAAGGAAGTCAAAGAGGAGCATGCCTCTTTAACTTAGTAGTTAACATGGGCTGTGGGCCTGCAGAAAAGCAAGTGTCACAAACAGGATGGCATACAGTTGCAGACATTTACTGTGAAAACTGCAAAACCACCCTGGGGGGCTGGAAATATGAACATGCTTTTGAAAACAACCAGAAATCCAAAGAAGACAAATACATCATTCAGCTAGCACACATGATCAAGAACAATGGCTGGGACTGATCAGACAGCATCTACCCAACCATCCAACTGAACATTCTACCCAAGTGTAAGAGTGATTGAAAAGTTGGTTACATCCATTTAGGCGACTTATCGTCTGGGGCATCTTCCCACACTGATGCCATCTTTCTGGTGGCCTGATCTCTAAAATTGCTGTCTCTCTGTCTCTTGGCTTTATATCTGTTTTTGAGTTCATCCTGGCTTCTCTAGAGTTGGCTGAATACAAAACAATGAAAGGAAGAGTTTCTTGGCTGAAGGGCTGGTTGCAGTCCACCTTGAAAAAGATCTCAGGGCCCAGGTACAAGCTGCCTGATGGTCTTTGGTCAAGAGAGCAGTGGCACCAGCATGAGGCAGAAGAAAAAAGGGGGAAATCTGAGGGTCTAAGGGTGGGGGGCAGGGGGCAGGAGGGTGGAGGTAGGGACACAATTGCACTGCTCCTGGAGACCTGGTAATTTTAGGCTTGAAATAATCAACTTGATTAAAAGGACAAAGGGTGGGGGAACACCTCATGACCGCTTTCTTTCTTTCTGATCAAAAGTTTCCATTTCTGATACCAAATGTGCCAGGATAGCAAATGAGCACAAGAAGTGACCCTAATTCCAGCTGACAGGTCAAGGGCCTGGTTCTCTCAGGCTGAGTTGGGGAATGTCCTGGCATCAGTAAGTGAGGTGGGTGAAGCCCTGATGGGTTTTGAACACTGTGATTCCTCACTCAGCCTCTGGGAAATCATCTTGGCTTCCTCCTCCACTGTAGGTCGGAGAGGAGGGGACAACCTTTTGCAATGATTGTAAGATGCAAGTAGCCTGAAGGCTTTGACCAGCAATCAAGTAAAATCAGTGATTGAGAAGAGCAGTGAACAAGAGGGGCCCTGCAGCTCAGGCTCTCCTGAAGCAATATTTGAGCCATAAAATTTTTAAAAGCCAGCTAGCCATTCTTTTTTCTTGATCCTTAATAAGAGTAATGTTACAAGGTGGGCAGGCGGAGTAGGAACTGTGTGAGGAATAGTTCATATTTGAACCAGTCCAGGTTAGGTGCATCTGCCCTCTCTGGATATACAGTGATTTCAGTGGGATCATCAATTCTTGGTGTGTAGTGTTTGGGGTGTTTTTATCCACTTCTATCATTGTAAACTGTGGAAAATGAAGACCAATGGCTTTAAGCTTAGAGATAATCTTTGGTGGATTTCTCATGACCCTGGTTGTTCTTCTTGCACCTAAATGTCTAATGTGAAGAGAAATCTCCTATCATTATGATCCAGCAGTGTGGAGGGATTATATATTTCAATATTAATTTCCATTATGGAAGTGGAGGAAAAAAAGTCCCTATCATGTTCATGAGAGAAAGAGGAATTTGTTACATTGAACCAACACTTCTTTTATTTATTTATTTATTTTTTAGTTGGACACAATATCATCCCTATTTTATTTTTTTTTAATATGGTGCTGAGGATCGAACCCAGGGCCTCACACATGCTAGGCAAGCACTCTACCTCTGAGCCATAACCTCAGCACTGAACCAACATTTCTTTTTTTTTTCCTTTAATTTTTATTGTTGGATATTCAAAACATTACATAGTTCTTGACATATCATATTTCACACTTTGATTCAAGTGGGTTATGAACTCCCATTTTTACCCCGTAACAGATTGCAGAATCACATTGGTTACACATCCACTGATTTACATATTGCCATACTAGTGTCTGTTGTATTCTGCTGCCTTTCCTATCCTCTACTATCCCCCCTCCCCTCCCCTCCCATCTTCTCTCTCTACCCCATCTACTGTAATTCATTTCTCTCCTTGTTTATTTTCCCATTCCCCTCACAACCTCTTATATGTAATTTTGTGTAGCAATGAGGGTCTCCCTTCATTTCCATGCAATTTCCCTTTTCTCTCTCTTTCCCTTCCATCTCATGTCTCTGTTTAAAGTTAATCTTTTCTTTCTGCTCTTCCTCCCTACTCTATTCATAGTTGCTCTCATTATATCAAAGAAGACATTTGGTATTTGTTTCTTAGGGATTGGCTAGCTTCACTAAGCATAATCTGCTCTAGTGGCATCCATTTCCCTGCAAATTCCATGATTTTGTCATTTTTTAGTGCTGCGTAATATTCCATGGTGTATAAATGCCACATTTTTTTATCCATTCATCTATTGAAGGGCATCTGGGTTGGTTCCACAGTCTAGCTATTGAGAATTGTGCTGCTATGAACATCAATGTGGCAGTATCCCTGTAGCATGCTCTTTTAAGGTCTTCAGGGAATAGACCGAGAAGGGCAATAGCAGGGTCAAATGGTGGTTCCATTCCCAGCTTTCCCAGGAAACTCCAAAATGCTTTCCAAATTGGCCTTACCAATTTGCAGTCCCACCAGCAATGTACAAGTGTACCCTTTTCTCCACATCCTTGCCAGCACTTGTTGTTTGACTTCATAGTGGCTGCCAATCTTACTGGAGTGAGATGGTATCTTAGGGTGGTTTTGATTTGCATTTCTCTGACTGCTAGAGATGGTGAGCATTTTTTCATGTACTTGTTGATTGATTGTATATCCTCCTCTGAGAAGTGTCTGTTCAGGTCCTTGGCCCATTTGTTGATTGGATTATTTGTTATCTTATTGTCTAATTTTTTGAGTTCTTTGTATACTCTGGATATTAGGGCTCTATCTGAAGTGTGACTTTGATAATCATTCTTAATTTTAATATTGTTCAATATACCAATTTTTTTCTTTCATGGTTCTCCTGTTTTTTGTCTTATTTAAGAAATTTAGCTTAATCCACAGCTCTTATGTTTTCCTTTAAAATTTTTTAATTTTAATATGTAAATCTGAATTCTATATAGGATTGAGTTTTTATAAGCATAAGTTTTTATAAGCATATCCATCCCACGTGGATATCCAAATGGTGTTTATTTACTGAAAATACAGTCATTTCCCCTATTGTACTGCGGGATCACTTTTGTTTTAAATAACACGTGTGGATCTTTGAACTCTATTCTATTCCATTAATTGCCTTGTCTGTCTTTGTGTCACTGTTGTAATTACCATAGCTTTATAACAGGTCAAAGGTTGGGTAGAAGTCCTCCACAATTATTCTTTCAAGACTGACTTTGCTATTCTTGGCTTTTTTCAGTTCCACATGGATTTTGTGGAAATGGCAATTTCAAATTTCAAATTGCCATTTCCATACTCACAGAACTTGTAACTTTGTGTGAAAACCATAGGTTGATTTGAGGAATATGACATTTTTACAATTTGAGCCTTCCAAATCATGAGAATGGTTTGTCTTCGTTTATTTAGAATTTCTTTAATTTTTCAGTAAAATTTTATAGTATTTTTTAAAAATTTTTTTAGTTGTCAATGTACTTTATTTATTTATACGTGGTGCTGAGACTCAAACCCAATGCCTCACACATGCTAGGCAAGCGTTGTACCACTGAGCCACAACCCCAGCCCTATTTTATAGTATTTAGTGTTGTTATTGAACATCTTTTATTACACTTATTCCTACATATTTTTATACTATTAGAACTGAATCATTTTCTTAGTCCCCTTGTCTATTTCTTTGTTGCTGATATTTAAATACGATTTTGTGTGTGCTGATTTTATATTCCAGGACCTTGTTAAACACACTTTCTCTTCTCACTTCCTTTTTGCCTCTTCTCTCCAGCTATGTTGATAACTATCATATAAGAGCTTCAATCTCCTTTCTTTTTAAAAATTTTTTAAAATACTTTTTTTAGATGTTGATGGATCTTTATTTTATTCACTTATTTATAAGTGGTGTTGAGAATCGAACTTGGTGCCTTGCACATGCTAGGGAAGCACTCTACCACTAAGCCACAACCCCAGGTCTTCAATCCCCTTTCTACATATAACTATAAAACTTCACTCTGATATCACAATCATTGAGGCCACAGATATTCTTTACTTTTATGGGATATTTAATTCTAATATTTAGATTGTTCCACTTTTATTGTCTTTTGTGTTAGAATGAGTAAACTATTCCTATCTGGGAAATGCTATCTTCTTTATTCTTCTATCTGATGGCAACTTACCAAAAATAATAAGATATAAGAGGCACCCTGATATGATATAAAGGTCTTTAGACTGTGCTTTGGGAGCCTGAGACTCTAGTCCTTCATCCTTCCACTGAGAGTTCCTCTGAAATACTCTTCAGGCTACAATAGGAGACAAATTTAAGACCAGTGGTTCCCAAATTCCTGGCTTGAGGATCAGTAGTGGTGCTTATTAAAAACTTTAGTCAGATCCCTATTGAGATTTACTGACTTAGAATTTTCAAGGCAAAGGCAAATATGCAATATTACTCAAACTGATCTTGTTGGGGAATTTTCATTTACACAGAATAAAATTAAGATTCCATTCATTTTTGATATTTGATTCTATGAATACTATCATTCTGTTGCCATAATCAAAAGAATTTCACCCAAACAAAGGAGTGTCAGAAAAACTAATGATCATACTCTGAAGATTGGTATTTGGGGTCTTCTTCGAACAAATGAATTGGTGCATTGCATACAGGTGCTATTTCATCTATTCTGCAGGATCAAATGTCATTGTTGAGGTACAAGACCAGTGCAAGGGAAGCCATGGACAGAATTAGATCATTAAGGCACCTGTTATTTCTACTTGACTTTTTGACTGCTTCTTTGTTTTGCAGAGTCCTTAGCCAAACTAGGTCTATTCTTCCTAAAAGAATAACCAAGACTAATCATTAATGCTACAGTCAGAAATGAAGTTGTATTATTCTATGGGTAAAGGTTGGTGGGAGAGAGAGGAAATGAAGAGTATAAAAGAAGCTAAGAAAACATGGTCAAAGTCTGAGTTAAAGTTTAGGGAGAAAAAGAACTTTTTGGTTGATAAAGTATTCAAATAGATAATGTGAGAATTTTTCAAGGGATAGAGTTATAAGTTTTCTCTCTCATATTCTCAAATTAATAGTCTGATGTTGCCTGATCCTCATGGTTTACTCATGGATTTACTTTGTGGTTTGGATTTTCTTATTCTTTTTATAGCTCTTGGCCATTCTTTCCCCTTTCCATTGGACTGAGAACTAGAGGGGTATCGTGTTCTTTTGTTCTTCTCAGATCTTTTCTATTTAACAAAAATAATATGTAGAAAATGCACCTATTGTCATCATGTTTATTCTTGTTTTTCTTCTGGTAAGGACTAAATATGATATTCTGGAATCATTAGTCTATCCACTGAAAATTCAGGAAAATAATGTTTGCAATAACACCTGAAAAATAACCAGTTCACAATCTCTGCACAAATTTAATTTGTTAAAATAAAAGGATAGATTTCAATTGAAGTGAAAAAAAATAAAAATTCAAGGGATGGCATTAACAATGGAGAGGAATGATTCCCAGATGTATATCACCCACTCTTTTGTCTGATCTTCTTGAGCCCTATCTTTTAAATTTATGTTTGTAGGACATTTCTCGCTGAACTTTATGATGTTGAAACCAAAATCAACATCTTTCTTGACTCTCAAAGTTAGTTTTGATGACTTTCCTTCTTCAAAAACCTTTCAATTCCCTAAATTCCTACATTTCCATTTACATAATTTCCATTCCTGAATAATGACCAGAGGATTACTGATGCTAATCTCTACCTTTCCTATGTGTTATGGCATAGCAAAAATTCCAGATCTGCCACTTATTGGCCGTGTGATTTTTTTCATAAGTTCTAGTGTTACTCTTGGAACATTAGGTTCTGTAAAATAGAAATAGTAGTGAGAATTACAATAAATAAATATATATGTATACATATAACCTATAAATATATAAATATATATATTAATTTTGCGCATGATAGTATCTAGTAAATGACAGCTATTATCCTGAAATCAGTTTTTTGATCTGTGCTCAAGATGTTGTGTTCTTAACTAAACTATAATTATTTGCAGTTTTTCTTAACAGATACCCATATTAGTTTAATCTCATTTTGTGATGTGTGACATATCCATTCTCACTTCCCCATGCCTTACTTTGTATGCAATCATTCTTTTAAACTGGTACACCAGCCCTTTCTTTTCCTGTAGCTTCCAGCTTTGCCTTGAGCCAGTCAGCTTCTGAAACTGACACCTACAGGGTTAAACCTAGTTGCTGTAGCCTCCCCTCCTCCCAGCAGTCCCCCTTTTCACTGTAGGCTGGCAGCTGTCCTAACTGCCTACTGAAGCCAAATGCTTGAGGAGAGAGAGAGAAAAGAGCCAGTCATGAATCCTTTCCAGAAAAATGAGTCCAAGGAAACTCTTTTTTCACCTGTCTCCACTGAAGAGGTACCACCCAGACCTCCCAGCCCTCCAAAGAAGTCATCTCCGGTGAGTTCTCAATTCAGTTCTACCTCTGACAGTAGTAGCCTTGTTCTTTTGGCTTTCCTCCTTGGCCTCTGGAACTTCATACTGTGCTGTATTAGGGTATAAAAACTCTCTCTCTCTCTTGCAGTTAGATTTACCTGAAAACCAAATCCACATTGAAATTTCTTTTGCTTATTAGAGGAAGCAGAAGGAAGAGGCAGTCAGAGTTTTTATAGTTGGAATCCAAAGTTTTTCTGTGGGTTTCATTGCATATTCTGAGTTACCCTTGGGGGGAAAAAAAAGCAATTTGAATGTCCAGGGAAACTTGGCAAGCATTTCTGTCTGGGGAACTGTGTGTAATTGTTCTTGCTTTACCAATACGAAAACTCAGCCCTTAGTTACCCCTGTGTGCAGAGCCGCCTTCTGAAAACCAAAAGAAGTTTTAGAACAGGTCCAATTTCTGTTAGTAAGTATCCTCAGTTTACAATAGGAGATATGATAGAGAAACAAAGAATACATTATTACTTGTTAAAACACTTCCAAATTTATTATCTCATTTAATCCTATATCAAATCCTACAAGTAGAGAGATTTTAATAATAATAGTTAATATTTGCTGAGTTCTTATTGTAGACTGAGAGCTAGTATTAGTCTTATTTCTTTTGAATGACAGAACTGAGACAATGAGGCAGGAGTAATGGGATGGCCAAGGTCAGTATGTTAACACAATCAGTAATCATGTCATGTAGCAAGTACAAATAGGTTAAATGAACCCCAGTTACATAGTTCTCAATCTGTGAGCTAGAAAGGTAAGAAGCCCCAGTTTGACACACATTTCAAGCAAGTTATTATCCTAAAGTAATAAATTTTTATATTCATAGGGTGTGGGTGTATCATCTGTACAGATAAAAGAATAAGTATATTGATTTACTATATGTATTCATTGATCTATTAATTTCTTCTGGTCTCAAAGAATTTAAAGACTTACAAAGATGTGTATACTTGTTATGAGATTAGAGACAATATAAATCTCTTGATAAGATTTGGCTCTCCCAAGGACAGATATATCTCCATACTCCACCCTCACCTTAGGTGAGCTATTTTAATGGGTAAGGATTTGAAATAAAACACGACCATCTTGATATTCTGATTGATATTATTATAACATTGTCCTTTGAGTTCTGGTGGCATTATCACGAAGATGCCATAGAATCACGTTAGTAAGAAAAGCAGACATTTAATTTCCACAGAATTTCAGAACTCTTCACCCAAAGTCAAGGTGATCAATCAGTTTACCTTTAGCAATCTCTGCCCTCCATGTTGAGCTCTTTGCCTGATTTCATCAGTCTCTGAAGAGGAAGCCATCATACTGCCAGGATTCCTTCCAGATGGTGAATAGGATAGGTGGGGACAAGAAGAGTGAGTCCCCACAATGGAGCTAAGCAGGATACTGACATCTAAATCTAACTGCTTGGGTATCAGTTATTTTATAGGCCATCTCTTTGTTCTGTTCTAGCAGTGAGTATGATTATATTCTTGCCCAGAGCTCCAGCTTCCCATTTAGTAGTTATGGCAAGGTAAGCAGGTCCTATATCAAGGAATGTCTGAACAGTTCCATATTCAATGAAGAATAAAGTAATACTCACATTAGCTTCTGTTACTCCTAAGTCAGCAATGTAAGCAGTTTTAATAATGATAAGAGTTCTTTCATGAAGAACAGAGACACAGATCCATATTACTTACTATTGTGATTTAAAATAAATAAAATTTTCAGTTGTGGGAAAATTAAGCGGTTAAACCAGAGAAAAACAGCTCATGCCTGTTGTCTCTTTGTTGCACAGAAAATCTGTGGCTCCAGCTATCCACTGAGCATTGCCTTCATTGTGGTGAATGAATTCTGTGAACGCTTTTCCTATTATGGCATGAAAGGTAATTTTGTGTCCTAGAGTCACCCTGTTTTGGCAGCCTGATCTCGAATGTACTTGTTTCCCTTGTCGGCTCTTCCTGCCTTGATGCAAATCGATCTTTTCCTTTGGCCAAGACCTTGAGTAAATGCCTTATGGGATTTCACCTAATAACTCATGCTGGCCAAGATGGAAACCAGGACACAGCCTATGAGGATACAAGTGGAAAAGCTCTCAGCATGTGAATTCCATTCTCCTCAGGTCTATGAATGACACTGCTGCTGGGAAGGAGAAGGAAGGCCCAGATGATGTCGGGGATGCACTTAGGCTGAAGGGAGGAGTACTGTGTTTGTGTGGTTGTCACGGCCCATTGACTCTCACATGGGCCCAGCTTTATTGCTTGGCAGTCATGCCCCAGTTACTTCAGTAGTAGGAGTGCTGAAAACCAAACTATCTTCCAAGGCCAGAGATCAAATATATTTCTTTCTAAATCATTTTAATGCATCTATCCTTTTTGTCTCCTATTTTTTTTTTCCTCTCAGCTGTGCTGACCCTGTATTTCCTGTATTTCCTGCATTGGAATGAAGACACCTCCACATCTGTGTACCATGCCTTCAGCAGCCTCTGTTATTTCACCCCCATCCTGGGAGCAATCATTGCTGACTCGTGGTTGGGAAAATTCAAGTAAGAAAGATGGGCAGTCCCTCTCCTAGAAATTTCACAGATGCATTGTGTAGAAGCTTCTTTCCTCTGTTCGTGCTTAGGTCATAATAACAAATAAGAATATCTTTAAGACTGATGACACAGAAAAGCTATTTCATTCCACTATCAGGTTTTTCAATTTTTTCCTATCCTTTTCAGTCAGAGATTTTTTTTCTTCCTAAATCTAATTTCAATATTCCATTCTGTACTACTTGTTTTGATCTCAGTGAGGATTAAGATTGCTACATATCAGCAATTTATAATTTTAGAGATCTTGATGTGGTGATTTGATACTTTCCCCAAATCTCCTCTAGACTGAGTCATCCTAACTCCTTTGGTATCTTCTTACACAGTTTCTCTTTAGCTCTTTTGCCATCTGTTTGTCTTCTTAGCCTCTTTCTGTAGATTCTTTTTTTTAAAAAAAAATTATTTTAGTTGTCGATGAACACAATAACTTTACTCACTTATTTTTATGTGGTGCTGAGGATCGAACCTAGTGCCTCACACGCGTGTGAGGGCAGGCACTCTTCCAGAAGCTGTTTACACATGACTTAGAATAATGGTCCATTTAGTTAAGTATCCTTTTTTTTAAGTTTTGTCATATATATATATATATATATATATATATATATATATATATATATATGTTATAGGGACACAATACCTTTATTTTATTTAAATTTATATTGTACTGAGGTTCGAACCCAGTGCCTCACACGTGCTAGGTGAGTGCTCTACCACTGAGCTACAACAACCCCAGCCAACTTCAGTATCTTTTAAGTCCATGAAACTATCACTAAGAGACATACATGGTATAATGTGATAGTTGTCCTTTATAACATTGTCCTTCTAAGTGAGAAATGGATCTTGGATATCCATTGCTCATTTATTTTCTGTGGATTCATCATTCATTGATTTATATAAATTAGCATTTCTCAAAGTGCATTCTGTTGAAAACCTAGTAAATTAGGTGGAAAAATTAAGTTTAATCATGTTTGACCATGAAGGTTAAATAAAGGGATTCTGTGAAGTAGAAAATGATGCAAGTAAACATAGAAAAGAGGTATCACTTCATGAAATCCCCTTCCTTCCGCACTCTTTCATATACAAACCTTTCAGGTTCACCTTGAATACTACCTACACTATGGAGTGTTCTCTGTCTCCTCCTTTTTTCTACTAGCCAGAAGTAATCTAGTCTTCTCTGAACTCTTTTTTTTAAAACCATCATTGACATTTATCAAATTCTATTTTATTATAATTGTTTGGATATACGTCTTAGTCTTCTTCCAAAAACTTGAAGTACAAAGTCATTTATTATATATTTTTTTCATCCATAGCACCTAGAACAGTGCCTGGGTCAGAGCTATCCCACAATGAATGTTTGAATTAATACACTCATGCACTTATGTACTCTCAGATCCTCAAATAGGCACAAGACTAAGTGTAGATGTGGACAGGCATGAGCACGTCTTTTATTTTATTGTGGGTATTTTGGGGTTTGTTTTGTTTTTTTTCTAATAACAAAACTCTTTTGGCTGGGTGCTGTGGCGCACGCCTGTAATCCCAGTGGCTTGGAAGGCTGAGGCAGGAGGATCGAGAGTTCAAAGCCAACCTCAGCAATTTCGAGGTGCCAAGCAACTCAGTGAGACCCTGTCTGTAAAGTAAAATACAAAATAGGACTGGGGATGTGGGTCAGTGGTTGAGTGCCCCTGAGTTCAATCCCCAGTACCAAAAACAAAAACAAAAACAAAAAATAAAAACTCTTTTGGTAGTGACTTGATATTTCTATCAGAAAGAGAGTGAGAGGAAACAGGAATTGTGTGTGTGTGTGTGTGTGTGTGTGTGTGTGTGTATGTGTGTGTATGTGTATGTGTGTGTGTGTGTGTGTGTGTGTGTGTGAGAGAGAGAGAGAGAGAGAGAGAGAGAGAGAGAGAGAGAGACCACATATACAAATAGAATAATGACAACAATCCAAAGAAATAAGCCTTTAGTATTATCTTCCCACCATATTTTATGTCTGTTTTTTTTTAAGTTGTAAAGTCAAGAAAAGAAAGATTCTCCTTCACCTTTTTTGAGGGTACCAGGGATTGAACTCAGGGGCATATGACCACTGAGCCGCATCCTCAGCCCTATTTTGTATTTTATTTAGAGACAAGAGTTTCACTGAGTTGTTTAGGGCCTCACTTTTGCGGAAGCTCGCTTTGAAGTTTCAATCCTCCTGCCTCAACCTCTAGAGCCACTGGGATTACAGGTGTGTGCCACTGTGCTAGCCTCCTTCACCTTCTTTAATTTGAATCTAAAGTCTTGCTTTCTTCACTAGCTGGAGGAACATAAGGCAAATTTATGCTTTTTAAACTGTAAATTATTCCTCACCTCCTCTTCTCTCTCTTTCTCTCCCTCTCTTCCTCCTTCACTCCTTCCTTCACTTTAGTTTACTTTTTTCAGGATGATCCTATTTCAGGTCTTATCTTGAGGATGAAAAACCTTCAACAACATTAGAAATATTGTTCAATGGACAGTTCAAGGGACAATTTCCTGAATATGGTCAGCAATTGCTAAAACCCTTTTTCTGTTCAATATTCCAGAATCCAAACTGGTTAAGAGAAAATGGACACCAGAATCCCTGACTCTTGTATAAGGAAATCCATTTATTTTCTGTGTGGAAAGAAGTGAGGCTTCCTTTAAGGCAACACAGAGGAAAACTAGCCAATAACAATATAGTGGAAAACAAAAATTATTAAACATATGGTCTCATCGTGATTTCTATAAACATTGACTGAGAGGGTAACTACATGTTAGAGGATGGTATTTTAGTGTCCAGTTGCTTTTAAGAGAGAAAAATATTCATAGTAATAGTTTTTAGTTTTTATATCATATGACCCATGCCTATTAGACTGGGTTCTTGACCTTGTAAATCTCTAGAACTACTCTCTTCAATGTGTTTTTTTATGCTCCTGGATGTCTGCACCTTTTCCTTTTGTCTGGACTTGACTTCATGCAAGGTCTCTTCCTCTGCAAATACTCCTCAGTTTCTAAGACCTAATTAAAAATGGTTCTGTTGTTTGATATCTTTATGGTGAAATAACATTTGTAACTTCTTCCTTTTTTCTTTTTCCACACCAACTTGTTTATGATAAAACTTAAGGAATGCTGACCTATGAGTAAGAAAGCAGAAGTTTCTTACTGATGAAAATAGTACTTAAGGAAGTTCATTTGACTTCTTTGGATTTCAGTGTTCTGATTTGTACAGTTGGAGAATTGGTCAGTTCTACCTAAAATAGTTCTGCATCCAGTAGATGATCCTATTTCAAATGCAGAATTTTCAAGTCTTTCTTGACTTCTTTCTCCTTCTGGTAATGTTTCATGATGTTAGTTTCCTTTCTTATGCCTTCATACCTATTGGTATTTCATTGAAAAGGTTGCCTATTTTCCTCCTAAACCATTTATGCTTCTTTCTTCTATTCAATCCAACAATTGGATAAAGATTTGATCTTCCTCTCAGACTCCATCACTCCAACTCAGACGCCCTTGGTTTATTTGCTTCTCTCTGATGATCTAGCATAGATCATTTCTTTGGGGTTCTTAATAGGTAGACTTTATTTCATTTCATTCAATTTCTCTCTCTCTAAATTCTTTTTATTCCAACAGATAACTTTTCTCAAGAAGATCACAGAAGACCTTTTGGGAAAGCCTGACCTCTCCCCTGATATGCATGGGCTCTAGATTAACCATCCAAATTCTTATTTCCTGCCTACTATGAAATACCCTTTAAAGTCTCTTTCCTAGAAAACCAGTCTAGGAAAATTAGGTATTTAGAATTAAGAATCCACATCCTAAGGTCTCTGTCATCTCTAATGTCTTTCTGATACTTTCATTCCATTTTTTTACATTTCATATTAGCATAAACACTTTTTTTGAGAGAGATAGAGAATTTTTTTAATATTTATTTTTCAGTTTTCGATGGACATAACATCTTTATTTTATTTTTTATGTGGTGCTGAGGATCGAGCCCAGCACCCGGTGCATGCCAGGCAAGCGCGTTACTGCTTGAGCCACATCCCCAGCCCTAGCATAAAACACTTTTAAAATCATCATAGATATATAGTATATAACTCCTAAGCTTCATTATAATTTTAACATTTTACTTATGAATCTAGAAAATTCTGGTATGGTAGGACACATAAGGAGGACAGGTGGTAAAGTGGCATATTTCAATGTGTATATCTCTGTATGTGTTCTCACTAGAATTCCTTGCTCTTCTTTCTATTTGCCATTTGAATTCCTTGGGAAAACAACACACAGGAAGTTTCTACCAAACAGCATAATTTTTATCAGTGGACGGTCTCCCTCTCTGGTCCTTTCTTACCTTTGGCAATTGTCTATGAGGAAACTGTGGTGGAGACTACAATTAAACCAAGTATCCAAACTACCTAGACTGAACCTAGAAGCCCTTAGCCTCTCTCCATATCCCAATGTTGGTTTAGAGAAAGTCCTTTATTTTAGCCACTCCTGTTAACTCGGAGTTGTCTTTCTAGGGTAAAAGACATTCCTTGGGAAAAACACCTCTGGTCAAGGTATCCGGTTCTACTGGTTTTCCTAATTTGAAACGTCATCATTCTTGCTACAACGCCACCCTACTCTTGTTACATCTGTACCAATGTGGGCTGGGGTGGGGGATCTATGTATGCGTAGAATGGGTGTAGAGGAGTAAATATGAGATGGGAACGTGAAGGGAAGAATTGCAGTCCCTTTTCCTAGTCTATTTACTCCATTCACCATCATTTCTACTTGTGTTTTTTGGTTAATTTTCTCCTCCTCCAGTCCTCCTCCTCTGTTTACTGAGAGCAGCATGAACCCCTGAGTCTGTATTACCCAAGTCTCTGGGTAATGCAGGATTGACTGACTCATTTAACTTTCTCCACAGGACAATCATCTATCTCTCCCTGGTGTATGTGCTTGGCCATGTGCTCAAGTCCTTGGGTGCAATACCAATACTGGGGGGAAACGTGGTACACACGTGAGTAGAATCATCTGAACTACTTTTCTTCTGTTAGACAGGTATACGTCTCAGGAATTCATTACAGATGATTTTCTATTTTCTTACCAGAGATATCCCTTTATTTCCCACTCTACATTTTTATTACCAAATTGGTTAAGAAAAGAGTTTTATGAGCAGTCATAGCAGTCTTTGCTATGTTGTCAGAACTCTTTTGCTTTTATTAATTAAGCACTTGAGAATGTAGAATGCCCAGTTATTATTCTCTTCATAAAATCCTTTTATATGCTTGAAAACAATTACAACTTTCACACCCGTTGTTTTCTCTCACCTACTCATTCATCCAAGCATCTGCATCTCACCAGAGATTTTTTAAAAAATTGTATTTCTTTATAATATATAGTAGAACTCAAATTCAAGGTTTGAGATATTTCTATTTATATATTGTTCCCATTGCTCTGTCCCTCTTTACTTAAGGTATTGATGTTTATGGAGCCAGAGGCATTTGGTAGATTTTGATGCTTTGGGCTCAGTCAGTAGAGAGGATTATACTTGCTTAAGACTCAGGTCATGTTTATTCTTACTATAATGTACCTATA
Source organism: Spermophilus citellus (assembly GCF_964194105.1). Lineage (NCBI taxonomy): Eukaryota > Metazoa > Chordata > Mammalia > Rodentia > Sciuridae > Spermophilus > Spermophilus citellus. The sequence goes on from NC_138188.1 coordinate 106,199,460, forward strand.
CATGTTTTTCTCTTTAAGTTAGGGATTTTGTTTAAAAGTTAATAAATATTAGATACCTCATTAGTGGTTTCTTATAAAAAATAATTGACACTGTTCCTATTTATTATGATGAATTTTAACATTTTTATTTTGTGCTTAGTAAAGGTATGTGGTATTAGGATCCATAAAAACCTTTCTACTGAAGTGTCTCTTTGACTAAAACAAGACTGAGAACCAGTGTGTTAACTTCAGTATCTGCTTCCATCTGATGTATGCAAAGGGTAAATGGAACTACCCAGAACAAAAATTTTCCCATGCATACTAGCACAAAGTATGCTCAAGCGTCATAAAGACAGTTAAGTGCCCATGAATATTTCTTGGAGTAAAGGCAAATGGAAAGTGCTCACCCACCGGGTAGAAATGTGAAGAGGGTCTTTGCCCATGTGTACATTTCTCCCTGTCTTTAGCACACTATTCCACCTCTGCAATTGTGTTCAATATTAAAATTATTAGCATCCTAAACTTTTCATTTCAGAATCCTATCATTGGTTGGTCTGAGTCTAATAGCTTTGGGGACAGGAGGTATCAAACCCTGTGTGGCAGCTTTCGGTGGAGACCAGTTTGAAGAAGAACATGTAAGAGTCCTGTTTTTTTCTTCCCCCTGTATTTTCAAGACTGTAGAGCCAGTATTAAAAGGCGGTACCTGGATTCGCTAAGATTGAAGTAGTCCACTGATTACATCCTGTCTGAAGAATTGTGTCCAATGCTGGATACTGGTCACTAATAGAAAAACTGAAACACATCCAAAGAAAAGTAACTGGGGGTGGGGGGAGATGGAGTAAAATACATATGAGTAAAATGAGGAGAGTTACCTTGGATAACAATATAGGAAAGTACCATACAATAGTTTTTAGATGTTTATAGATGTTGAAAGGATGTTGGTGTATAAACCTAAGACCAGTGAAAGCTAAAGGAAGTGAGCTGTTTGCTTGATGGAAGGAAAAACTTCAAGCAGTAGGAGTTGGAGGTAGTGAGTCGACGTCTCTTGAGGTATTTAAGAAGCAAGGTAAGCCCTTTGAGAATGGGAGCTATTGAGTGGTGTGGTGATGATGTTAGCATGTCTAGATTTTTGAGATTTTTGTGTGAGGGGAAAAAAAGAAAGACTAAATGGAATGAACTAGAATAACTTTCCATAGAGGAATTTGCCTGGCTGATTGTTCCCTCTTTCCCTAAATGCTTTCTATGGTCAGTGGAGAAAAACAGCAATATGACCAAGGTAAATGAGCCCATATGAGGGAGCAATGATGTAAGAGAAGAGTCTATTCTTAGCCAACATTTCTGTCTTCCTATCTTTTGCTCTTAATTTCCTTTTTTTGTATGTGTGTGTTCGTGTATCTATTCCTTATTTTGTAGCTATTTATCATGTTTCTCTTTCTCTCTCTCTTCCCTCCTCCCCGTCTCCCTCTGTTTCTCTCCCACTCTCCTTCCTTCCCCAGCCTCTCTCTGACATAGTGCCTACTGTCTCTTTCTGCTTTTTTTCTGTGTCTCCTCTCTTCCTGTGTTTCTCTTACCATTCATACCATTTAGATTATTTTATACTTTTTATCTGTGCAAGAGTCCATAGATCCTCATTACTTGCTGACCTTGGGAAAATAACTGAGTTTGGCAAGTGGGATTCTATGTACATGGAGTTATACAAATTAGATTAGTGGAATAGATTTAAATGGGAACCAGAAAAAGAAGCAAAGCACATTATAAATTAAACATGAGGAAGGACTAATTGTGCTACTGTGTCAGGAAAAGATGTGAGGTGCCAGAAAGAAGCAGAACAATGTATAATGAATCATTCATCAGCAACTTTCCTTGAAAGGTGTTTTATTAAGTAGCTGGTTCACAAATATATTTTATTTAAGAGGACAAACCCAATTCCAAACTTTTCCCAGCCACTTCTAAGCCCACTGATGTCTTTTTTGTATTCACTGGCAAATCTTCCATCCTGCTTGGTCAACAGTTTACTGAACTGCCTTGTGTTTTGGTTCCATTCCTATCACACAGTCCACAAAATCTATTATTTACTTAACTAATACGGTCAATAAACATTTATTAAGTCTCTAATATCTGTCAAATGCTGTTCTAGGAACTAGGGATTATAAGAATGAATAAGGTACAATTTCTGTCCTAAAGGAACACAAAGCCAATGGAAACAAAGACTTTTAATGTAAAGAAATTAATGTTAAAGTAGATATGTACAGGTATTGAGGGCGGAATGAGCATTTTTTTGCTAAGGTAAAGGGGTATAAAAATGTTAAAGCTGATCATACTGGAGTTTAAAAGATAAGTAAATGTGTGTCTGGGGTTACTAAGTATCTAATATGATATTCAGATACCATGGAGGTAGTATCTGAATCTGTCTGTCTGTATGTACCTCCACCTAAATCTGAACATGTGGTGGAGATGGAGCTAGAGGCACTTTACACTGATGATTTATCCTGTTTGTTTTAGGCAGAGGAACGGACAAGATACTTCTCAGTCTTCTACCTCTCCATCAATGCAGGGAGCTTGATTTCTACATTTATCACACCCATGCTGAGAGGTTAGGATCCTCTCTTGAAAGTCGGGGGGGGGGGGCGGGTTGTTGGGGAAGCTGTATAAGGCTTTACTCTGGCCAGCCAAAAAGCTGTTCAAAGCTTCCTGAAGTCCATCTTCTCCTTTTATAATGGCTTGGAAATCCATGATAATTTCTTTTAGTTCGAATTTATCTGGCCAAAAACCAAAAAACAAACAAACCAAAAAAAGGGGTGATGGGAGGAAAAGGGATGGTGATGTCTATATCAAGAATAAAATAGAATAAAATATTGAAGAGTCAAGATCCAGAGTTACTTTTTAATTTTCCCCCCATTTTCTTCAGGAGATGTGCAGTGTTTTGGAGATGACTGCTATGCATTGGCTTTTGGAGTTCCAGGACTGCTCATGGTAATTGCACTGGGTAAGTACAGCCAGCACAGGAAAGAAACTAAGAATCACTGATGCCTTCAATTGGAAGAGCGTCTTGTAGGCACTTTACACAAACTACTTCATTCACTCTTTATGCTAATATTCCAGGTAAGTGTTATAGAAGTTTTCCCCTGACTTTGGAGATAAATTATGAATGAAGTCAGAATCCTTTTAAAAAAAGAGGTGCCCACTGTTCCATAACTGATAGGAAGTTTTTAAGAACCCATAAAAAAGCCAGTCTCTGGACCACATGTAGGACCTACCAGGGGTCTGGGAATCTATAAGTTTGAGAGTATCTCAAGTGATTCTAATGTGTAGTCAAGGCCATAAGGAAGGAATGAGATAATTAATCCTCTCACAAACTAATTTACATCAGTTGTTATTTATTTGCTAAATAGAAGACAAAAGTTCTGTGGGCCTTTTAAAGCAGTTTCTAGGTTTAACTATATTTGCCCTGTTCTTCAATGTTCCCAAGGAATTTGTCCTTGGAACAAGGAGAATAAGAGGTTGGAAAGTAACACCACTTAGATCAAGTGGCATCCTCTTTACCTTAAAGAACCCTGGAAGAGGAGGAGTATATGTGGGTTACTTAGTTTAGGCGGGCCACAGGGAAACTTGGGCATGATTGTTTCTAATCATTGACCTGGAAACCTGTTCTCACTCTGAGACTCAGGGTGACGCCCCCTTGGAAGACAGCCAGTCCAAACACATAAAGGGCTCCAGAGAGGACAAGGAGTCCAGAGACTCCATGTTCAGTCTGCTCATTTTCTACTGGGATTGAATCAGGGCTGGTAGTGATTCTCAGAGTTCTCAATTCCAAGGAAATGTATTCCAGGAGAGCTCTGAGCATACACTCTCTGCTTCCTTCTCCCTTCAATGCCAAATATTTTCTCAAGTATTTTTTGATTTTCCACTGATTAGTACTATAACTCCTTCTCTAGGTCGTTGCACAATAAGGAAATTTACATATCAAGTAATTGTGAAGCTCAAAAGAGATGCTGCCAGGGAAATGTTTTATAAATTGAAATGTTACATAAGGGATGTCATTATTAGTTGGCTGCTTTAGTTTTCTGAGTGCTATTGATATCTATTATGTGACAGATTTTGTGTTAGGTATTGGGGCCACATTGGTGAATTAGACAACTATACAGTTCACTCTCTGCAGGAAGTTAAATTGTCTAGTAGGGAGTGGAAGACAAATAAGGAAACAGGAATTGACGGTATAGTATGGTCAGTGTCACAACCGAAGAAGGAAAGAGAGAGAGAGTTCATAGAAGGGATGGTTGATTAAGACTGAAAGTTGTAAAATGTTTGCCTAAAGAAATTAGTTCTAAGGGAAGACCTCAGGGACGAGCAGCAATTAACCAAAAAAATGGAATGTAAGTGATTCAGAAAGAGAACATGGTACTTGTAAGACAAGGTGAAAGATAGTATGATATGTTGGAAGGTCTCAAAGGAATTCAGATTACCTGGAGCATAAATGAGAAAGATAAAAAGAAGAAATTGGCAGAAACCAGACAATGAAGGTTAATTTAAGCAAATGGGAATCAACAAAGAAAGAAGTTTTTAACAGAAGAATGATTGTTAGATTTTTATTTTGCAATGGTGTCTCTGTAATATGGAGAAAGGTTGGGTTTAAAGTGAGGCAAGGATAATATTTATCTTGATGATGGCACTTTTGGCACTCCCTTAAATTTTGTGCTCAAGGCAAGTGCCTTATGCAACTCACTAAGGAGGCCCTGGTAGAATTAACAAACCTAGGTATGATTAAAGATGTTAAATAAGGGAGAAGATAAGTCAGTGTTGGATACAGAGTTCTGGCTCAAACAATTGGGTAGGTAGTGAGGTTGTCAAATGAGGTAGTGTGGGAGAACAGGCAATGTTGATGAATTTAGTTTGAGATATGCTGCATTTTAGGTGTTCTTGAAGCAATCATAATCAGCAAACAGTTATTTGGAAATAACTGGTTTAGGGCTCTGAGGAATTGTTTGAGCTATAGATATAGACCTGGAGTCAGGAGTACATGGATAGCAATTAAATCTTGAGCCCAGATAAAGAAGAGATGATTAAAATAAGATAAAAGGAAGTCCTTGGACCAAACCTCAAGGCACACAAGCATATAAAGGACAGGCAAAGAGGAAAATTCTACAAATGAAATTTAAAAGGGATGGCCACAGCGGTAATCGTGCTGTACTGAATACAAAGAGGATTTCAAGAAGGGACTTGTTCAGAGTGACAGTTGTTATTGGGCGAGAGAAGCTAAAAGTGAAAATATACGTATAGCAACAAGGATGTCATTGATATGGTGATATCAGACTGATTGGAGTAATTTAGAAGTGAATAAGGTTTAAAAAGTGAAAATAGTAAGTATTTGTGCTGGAACGTGATAGGAATTCAAGAGATGAGATATTGAGCCCAAATATTATTAGGAACAATCCAGTATAGAAACAGGTAGAAGATGAAAAAAGGACAGTATCGTTGGTACGAAATCCACATGGAAGAATGAGCTTTAGACAGAGGAGGAACATCACCTTCACCTAAATGGAGGAAGGAAAAGATGCATATGGACACAGGAATTAATGGATGTGGTGACAGAAAATGGAATTTTCATTGAAGACTTCAGTTTTCTTAGTGCAGTAAGCAACATCATCTCCTAGAGGGAGGAGATAGTATAGAGACACATTTCTGACTCCTTCAGATAAATGACCCTAAAATTTAAGTGTGACATTATCAAATTGATTACAAGCCATCCTTTATCACTCCACTGTCACTGTTGCAACATTGACAGGGATCAAGGCCTCTCCTAGATCATTCTTAGTTTCATAAGCAGTTTATTTCCCATGCAAAACCTTTCTTTTGTACCTCTTTATCTGACCACTTCATTCTCAGCATTATCATTCTTTCCCTGAATGCTATTTATTTCAACAATAAGAAGGTCATGATAGATAATGAATGCTGTTTGAAGAAGCTTTGGGGAAACTGAGAGGACGTTGTAGAGTTAACCTGATTAAGGATGAAGAAATTATAAAACTAAAGGAAAAAAAGTAAGGTGACTCATGAGTTCTGTTATGTAAGGATATTGGGAAATGCTTGCTACTGGTGACTGAGAAAGCCATCTTTAGCAGAGATGTATTAGAGAGGCATCTTGCTGGAGATGGGAAATTTGTTAAAGGGCAAAATACGTAGAGAGGAACCAAGATGAAATCTTTCCACTGATTTTAATTGAAGCTTAGTAAACTTGAAAAATATGGCACTTACTATTTTATAATCATAAAATTTATTTTATAATCATAAAAATTTTATAATCATAAAATTATTGCCAATGATTCGAAAAATAAAAGGGAAATAAGAAATACAGATGTAGGTTATGGGAAACAGGAGGAGCTTAAGAATAGAAATGGGGACTGGAATTTTAGCTCAGTGGTAGAGAGCTTGCCTAGCATGTGTGAGGCACTGGGTTCGAATCTCAGCACCACATATAAACAAGCGAAAAAGGGTCTATTGACAACTAAACAATGTTAAAAAAAAGAACACAAATGGTACAGAATATAATTTTGTGTAAGAATGATGAATAGTGGTTAGAGCATAATGTACCTAAAGAAGAGTAATGAAACATAAGGTGAGAAGCAGTAGGTTGAGGAAAAAAAAATCTTTGCCAGTTACTCTTCCATAGGAGATTAATAACCAGAATATATAAAAATTTTTTAAAAATCAAAAAACTAATAATTTAATAAATGAGCAAAAGATCTAAATAGACTTTTCTCAAAAGAAGAAATATAATTGGCCAATAAATATATGGAAATTTAAAAATATATGCAAATAAAAAATACACTAAGATTTTATCTCACCACAGTTAGAATGGCAATTAGCAAAAATACAAGTAATGTTAATTGCTGGTGAGGATGTGTGGGGGTGAGGTGTCGGACATTCTTGCATTGTTGGTGGAACTGCAAATTAGTACAACTATTTAGGAAAGCAGTATGGAGATTCCTCAAAATAATGAAAATGGAACAACCATGTGACTCAGCTATCTCATTCTTTGGTATTTATCCAAAAGAACTAAAATCAGCATGCCATATTGATATATGCTTACCAGTGTTTATAGCACATAATTCACAATAACCAAGTTATGGAACCAGCTTAGGTGCCCATCAATAGATGACTGGATAAAGAAAATGTAGTATATATTTACAATAGAGTTCTACTCAGACATAAAGAAGAATAAAATTATGTCATTTGTTGGTAAATGGATGGAACTGGAGAACATTGTGCTAAGAGAAATAAGCCAGACTCAGTAAGTTAAGGATTGAATGTTTTTTCCCATATGTGGAAGCTAGAGAGAAAGAAAAGGATTTTTTTAAAAAAGGAACCTTGCAAAAATGGAAGGAAGATCAGTAGGTCAGAGACAGGGGATAAAGGGGAAAGGAGGAGAGAAGAGAAAGTGGAAGAACTAGGGAAATGAAGTTGACCACATTATATGTGCATGTATGAATATATCACATTGCATTCAAACTTTGTATATAGCTATATGCACCAATTAAAAATTAATAAATAAATAGAAGGAAGACCAATCAAGTACAGGAAGGTTATTAGGGGGAGGGAGGAGGGGAGGGAAAGAGAAACTACTGAATCCTGAAATGGAGCTAACTATGTTATGTGCATTTATGAATATGTCAAAATGAATCCCACTATTATGTATAACTTTAATGCACTAATACAAACATTGAAAAAAATAGTAGGCTGAGTGTCCTTTGAGGACAGGAGCCATCCCTTTCACCTGTGTTCCTGGTAGTATCTAGTACAGTGTGTGATGCAATGATTAGTGAATGAGATGCTTTATGTAGTTAAGAGCATGGATTTTTGAATCAGAATGGTCTCAGGTGAAAAAAATTCCTGACAATTTCTAGTTGTATAACTTTACACATGGTACTTTTTTTGTTTAGTGTGGTTTGGTTTGGTTTGGTTTGGTTTAGTGATACTAGGGACCAAACCCAGGGCTTTGCACATTCTTGGCAAGTGCACTACCTCTGAGCTACATCTGTAGCCCAAGTTGGTTAATTTTTTAATCTTTGATTTATTTGTGGATAAGATAATAATATGTATATTTTGTCAGGTTAAATCAGTTGATGTATGTAAAATGCTTAATAATTTACATGTACAAATAACCTTGAATATGGTAGGTTATTAATGAATTTTAGAGAATCTTTCCTGCTAGGAATTCAGGCTTATTAGGAAGATTCTGGAAAGAAGGTTTTAATGTGGCATCATATTAAAAAAGGAAGAGATCAGAGGATAAAAAACAAGTTGGTGGCCATTTTATAATCAAGGGTAGAAAGTTGGAAAGTCTGTATGAGGTTAGGAGCAATGGTAACCTAAATGGGGCCAATGGACAATACATTGAAGAAAGGTGATCTATGAAAGTTGGTAACATCAGATATGAGGATGGAGAAAGAAGAATGAGAAGCCAAAGATGACTTACATCTCTGTGACTACATGAAAGTCTCAATAGATACCAGTTGACTATTTTATCTCTTCTTGGCTTGTAATTTTTATAACATCAAAGTCAGGAAGTGTAATCTCTTTATGAGATTTGCCCATCACTCCTACAGTTTAGCATTGATGCACCGAGCCCACCAAATGACATGCTAAGAACATTGTTTGTGTATCAATTGCAGTTGTGTTTGCAATGGGAAGCAAAATGTACAAAAAACCACCTCCTGAAGGAAATATAGTGGCTCAAGTTATGAAATGTATCTGGGTAAGTACCTACCTTTTGCAATCAAAAGAATAAAGAGATGCTATGCTGAGTGTATACACCTTTGAAAATGGCCTTTTATTTTTCTCTGTGATCTCTGTTCTACATGCATGGTTTTTGACAAGCTGATATTAATTGATTTTCCTCCATATCTCTACTTAACCATTAAATTAAAAAAATAGCAAAATCATTTTTGAAATTGGCAAAAATATTCTGATATATAGTTATATATGATGTTAATGGGAAAAAAGATAAATTTATATCTTGAGTATTCTGAAATTCAATGTCTAATGAGATCAAAGAGTTGGAATAGGTCACAAAAGGTATGTGTGTATGTGTGTGAGGGGGAAAAAAAAGAATTGGAAAAGGCAGAGAATGGTTTCTCGTTTTCTCTCACCTGATATCTATGTTCTGCACTAGTTTGCTATTTCCAACCGCTTCAAGAACCGTTCTGGGGATATTCCAAAGCGACAGCACTGGCTGGACTGGGCCTCTGAGAAGTACCCAGTAAGTGAACACTGCAGAAGTCTCCTTGCTCTATGGGGTTTTCCAAATACATCTTCTCCTGTGTATTTGACTCTTTTCTCTTTCTGCTTTTGGGAACTTCTTTTCTAAGTGGAACTTCTGGCAATTCTGCCCATTCTTTCTTCCTCCCTGCAGAAGCGTCTCATTATGGATGTCAAGGCACTGACTAGGATACTGTTCCTTTATATTCCATTGCCCATGTTCTGGGCTCTTTTGGATCAGCAGGTAAGAATAGTCCTTTTGAAAGCTACCCCTTCTTCCACTACTTTACTCCCATAGAACAGAAATTTAACTTATTAACATTTGTCTGCCCCAGGGCTCACGATGGACCCTGCAAGCCACCAAGATGAATGGGAATTTGGTGAGTAGAAGAGATTTTTGAGAGAGGTTTATTTTTTCATCATCCATATTGAAGAAAATTTAATTTATTTGTGTTTTTGCCTAAAAATCAATACAGTATCATTTTAGAGGTACATTTAGCCTAAGCACTGAGCAGACAATGAAATAAAAACCAGAACTTTATCTTTAGAAATCAGGAACATAAGGATGAGAAATAAGTATACCAGGATGTAGCTAGATAGTGGGATATCAAATGAAGTGATCCAGACCTGGGGTGGAGATTTTCTTCTAGCTAATCCTAGAACATAAGCAGGGACAGGTTTGATTGGTGTTATTACACAACTGGTTCCATCTCTCAGGCATGGCCCAGCAGGAGACCTGTGAGAGGTAGAACATTTTGTAAAAGGATGTGGAAAGAATGGAAAAGTTGTGAATATTCTTTTCTTTTTTTCCAAATGCTATTCTTCAGTTCATTCAAAGTATCATCCATGCTCTCAACTGTTCTACTTCCTAGGTTATTATAGTATAGTTCTGAAGAAGACAGACAGGGTGGGTGATGCCAGAGTCATATTAGCAGTATGTTTGAAGCCAGCCTGCTAAATATAATTTTACCTCTCCCTTTCTCTAGTAGTCCAAGATTAACCATGGTGGTCCTCTTTGTTGACTTCTGGAGACCAACTTTGGAAGCACTGTGTCAGTGGGAGTCCTCACCCTAAGAACAATGTCTTTTCCTTTTCATTATTACCACTTATAACTGCAGTTGCTGAAATTAATAAAAACACACCAACTCTATCTTCTCCAAAGTCTAAGAAAAGTGTAGTATAGGTTGAGCATCCCTAACCCCAAAATCCATAATCTAAATCCCTTCAAAATCCTAGACTTTTTGAGTGTTGACATGATGCCACAAGTGGAAAATTCCAACCGTGAAACTTTATTTCATGCATACCATTATTATGAGTATTGTGTAAAATCATCTTTGGCCATGTGTATGAGAAAAATATAAAACATGAATGAATTTCATGTTTAGGGTCTCATGGGTCTCATCCCCAAGATATTTCATTATGTTTATGCAAATATTCCAAAGTGCAAAACATTTCTAACCCAAGCATTTCAGGTATACTCAACATGTACACAGAAAAGAATATTCTCCCTTAGGCCCATCAGCCTTCACCAAATGTAGCCAGAAGCCATTCCAAGTCTGCTCTCAGTCCCAAACAGGCAAGATAGTGGTCGTCAACCAAAGATCTGATGAATTTTCTTTTAAATGCTTTTGCCTGCTAATTAGCAAGATTATTCATCTGGACTTTTCTTGTCTTCTGCACCATCTCACTACCATTTATTATAATGTTTCAGGGATTTTTTGTGCTTCAGCCGGACCAGATGCAGGTAGGAGACTTCCCTGTAGGCATGAGGATGTGTTTCTTTCCTCATCTATCCCTCTACCTGCAGTATTAGGATTAACAGCTGTAATCTGATGCATTTCTTCTTATATACTGAGGAGGAACAACTGCAGAGATGATAAAATTCTTTTTAAACTTTAAATATTAGGAAAGTAGCTGCCTCCCAATTCCAGGGAGAGTGAGCTTGTCCCCCCACAGGTAAAGTATAATCATTGGATTTCTTTTTTGTCAAGGCAGTGGATAATGAAAACATTGCCAAAGAGAGTATAAGCCTTTGTTGTGTGGGCAATGGAGTCAGAATCTGTTGATGACTCCCAGTTCCCTTTTAAGCCTCTTGTTCAACAAGACCTACTTCTTTCTTCTCTCCTTCCTCTCCCTTGACTATGTCATATTCCCTTGGAGCTCTGAAACTAAGCTATGAAAATAAGTCATAGTAGGGGCTGGGGTTATGACTTAGTGGTGGAGCGCTTGCCTAGCACATATGAGGCACTGGGTTCGATCGTCAGCACCACATAACGATAAACAAATAAATAAAATAAAGTTATTGTGTCCATCTACAACTAAAAATTTAAAAAAAAAAATTTAAAAAGTAACAGTGGGAGAGGAGAACTCTGAATATGATTGGCCGAAAAACACTCTCAGAGAGAAAGTAGCCCCTTGGGATATTTGGAAGGTACTATACAAGGAAAATAGTCTTGGGTGTAAAGGGCTGAGAAATGTTGAATCGTTCCATATGTACTAAGTGTATGTGGATGAGAGTGCAAGCATGCGAATACCAGCATGTGCTCACACTTATGAGAGAACACTTGTAGCTGATCCTTTTTTACCATGCATTGCAGGTACTAAATCCCTTTTTGGTTCTTGTCTGCATCCCATTGTTTGACCTTGTCATTTATCCTCTGATTTCCAAGTGTGGAATTAACTTCTCGTAAGTGCTCACTATACCTTGAATTAACTACAAACTGATTCAGTCTTTGCTCACTTTGATACAGATTCAATACCTGTATGTTTCTACTTAATTATGTCTGGGTTTGGTTTATTGTTTTTACTTCTATTTTTCCTCACTGAATTATGTGCCTATTAATATTGAAGAGTGGGAGTTAGGTGTAATCAATGAGAGTCAAAGCCTTCACTAGGAATGTAAGTGTGTGATATTGAAGGGGTGGGTCCAGGCTTTATTAAAAGTCAAAAGTATATGAGGGTAGGCTCCTAAACCAACTTGTTGCTTTGTCTTTGAATGTTGCTTCTTCCAAGAAGCCCAAAGTTTTTGATGATAATTCATTCCTTTAAATTTACCATTGTCCCCTATGAAACAAGCGGGGAACAGGGTTGGGCAGAGGATAGAATTATTCCCAATGACTCCTTCTCTCCTATTTTAGAAGTTATTCTTTGTAATAGAAGTTATTCTTCGTAATATTTTCCAGAGGAGGGTTTCAAGTCTCCTTTTTAAATTATTATTATTATTATTTTGTTTTATTATTATTATTATTATTTTACCGCATTCAAATGGCCTATCATTTACTCACCACTCACTGAACAGACATCAGGGAGTTCAGGACCAAGTGCTATGCAAATGTAAATCAAGCACAGGTTTCCCCATCCAGGGGTTTACTAATTAGTAAGGGAGCTAGAACACATGTGAGAATAACGATTACATAGGTGAATTGTGTTACATGCTCTAGGAAGGGAAGATGAAAATGGTAGAAAGGTGTAGAAAAGGAGAGAGTCCTTCCAGTCACCAGGGTCAAAAAAGGCTTCTGAAGAAGAAAATCAGTTAAAGCATGTACAGGACCTGATATATGGTAAATGTTCAACAAGTCTGGTTGTATTGCTGTGATTTTTGATATTATGCCATAATGGATAGGAAACTCATAAGTCAAGGTAGAAGTGGGAAAAGGTGGTACAATTACAAAGAGATGTGCCTCTAGTAAAAGAAGGGGGAGAAGATGTATTAATAAGAGTTCTGGGAAAGGCTTTGAAAAGTAATTGGTACTAAATCAGGAAAGGTCTTTAATGATAGGCTAAGGAGTTTGGAATTCTTACTGTAGAGTCTAAAGGATAGAACAATTCTCTCTCCCTTTTGTCTGCAGATCACTCAGGAAAATGGCAGCTGGTATGATCCTAGCATGCCTGGCATTTGCAGTTGCAGCAGTGATAGAAATAAAAATAAATGTGAGTTCAACAAATCTTAAGCTCCAGGAGGGCAGGACCATATCTGTCTTGTTCACTGTACTGACTTGTTCACTCTTGATTCCCTGGGACCTAGCACAGTATTTGTTTTATAGGAAGTGCATGGTAAGTATGCATGATAGGTAAATAGATACGGATGCAAAATGAGGTCCAACTTTTGCATGAATGATTCAGAGTTTGTTTTCAGGGAATTCCCAAACACTAATATCCAAGATATCTAGCCATCTGTTTAGGGAACACAGGCTTTTGTGATGCCTTTCCAAATACTTAATAGATTATTGTTGGCAGTCAAATAGCCACTAATGGGGAGTGAAGTAAGGTCACGACTGAGTTGAAAAACACATAGTTTATTTCCTGGCATTGGTGCCTGCTTCATTGAACTGTTTCCCCCTTCAAGTTACCATTAGGGTTTTCTAAACCGAACACTCTTCTTCTTTTTTTTTGGGGGGGGGGGTGGTGCCGGGGATTGAACCCAGGGGCACTTAAGCACTGAGCCACATCCCCAGCCCTATTTTGTATTTTATTTAGAGACAGGGTCTCACTGAGTTGCTTAGGGCCTCACTTTTGCTGAGGCTGGCTTTGAATTTGCAATCCTCCTACCTCAGCCTTCCAAATTACAAGTGCCAAATGCTCTTCAGAGGGAGAAAACCATGTCCTTTTGACTACATAGGTTAGGTTGTCAGAGCAGGACCAAGTTATGTGTTATCATGTTCCGGGAGGGTTATTTGTTGGTGATTCCAATATATGTTATTTGTTCTAAGGGAATGGCCCCACTTCAGCCAGGTTCTCAAGAAATCTACCTACAAATCTTGAACCTGGCAGACGACGAAGTGAAAGTGACAGTGCTGGGAAATGGAAATCATTCTCTGTTGATAGAGTCCATCAAATCCTTTCAGGTGAGTTATGAACCTGAATGAATCAGAAGCTTTATGTACTGTATTGACCTTGATTTTTTTTTTCTTAACATGAATTGTATCATAAACATTTCCTGTGTTCTTAGATAATTTATGACAACATGATTTTAATGAGTATATAATATTCCATCCTATATATATATATATATATATATATATATATATATAGTTAATTTAAATATTTTCCTATAGACATTCAAGTTTTTATTATTATATATAATCCTATAATGAACATCCTTACTCATGAATCTTTATGAATGCCTCTATTTCCTATGGTACATTCCTAGAACTAACTAATTCAAAGAAAGAAATTATTAGTATCTGATGAGGTGATTCACCCTGAGATGCTATGAAATTGCAGTATCCAAGCTGGGTTAGCGGGCTCAGACCTGTAGCTCAGTGGTAGATAGCTTGCCTAGCATATGTAAGGCCCTGGGTTTAATTCCCAGTGATTCCCAAAACAAAAAGTAAAACATACGAAAACATTTTCAAGCTGGCATAGAAGGTGAGTGTAACAGGTACTTCATTCTACAGAAAACAACAAATTATTCCAAACTGCACCTGAAAACAAAAAGCCAGGATTTCCACTTCCATCTGAAGTATCATAATTTGTCTGTCTATACTGAGCATTCTGTGGAGGAGAAGAACTGGTACAGTCTGATCATTCATGAGAATGGGAAAAGTGTCTCCAGCATGATGGTAAGTTGAGGAATTGCCCATGTTCCAAGTTGCCATCTCAAAGTAGGATGGCTGGCTCATCCATATCAAGGATCTGTCTGCTGATTCAATGTTCTGATCATCGGTTCCCTTTATCAGCTGTTACTGATTTTTTACTTTCCTCTATTCTAGGTAAAGGATATAGAAAACAAAACAACAAACGGGATGACAGCCATCAGGTTTGGATATCAGGCAGACCCCAGGCCACACCATTTTCTTGAATCTGGGGGTCTCTTCTGATCATTGGGGCTTCAGATAAAGAGGCCTCATTTGACTTGTTCTGAACAGGGATTGTCTCTCCTAGAAGGTCAGGGACACTGGTGTCTGAAAGCATCTTCCAGGGCAGTGAGAGGGAGCTCGGCTTGCTTTCTCATGTGGAATTAAAAAATGACACTATCTCCATATGCCTGCTCTGCTCCACTGCAAATATTTTTCTCCTGTATTTTATCCATTTATCTTGACCTCAAGGAAATAACTAAGTACTTTCTTTCTGTGGCCATGAGAGAGAAATTTAGAAGTAAGCAAGTAATCTCCCTTCAAAGTTGGTAATTGGAAATCTGTTGTTTAAATTATTGTAAATCTATAGTGGCATCGTGGTGTCGTTCATATTTTAAGTCAAAAGATTTGATTTTGAATCTAGACAAAGCTGAAGCAAGGGATAGATACAGAGATGGAGCACCAAAGAGGTCACCTGCTGTCTGTGGTAGGAATTAGACATGAGATACACATGCCTTGTATGTGCCACCAAGATGAGGTAGTTGTTGTTAAGAAGAGTGTTGTACAGAAGTTTTGATGAAAAATCTGAATTTCACTGAAGGATGGAACAATCATAATCACTTGCTTTTGAATATTCTTCAGGAAAAGCAAACAGCTCAAAATAAATAAGGCAAGAATGAGGCCAGAAAGCCAGAGAACTAAGTCTTACAAGAGGGTGGGTATTTTTTAGATCAGCGCAGGATGATCTATAGTCCAGGAATCAAGCTGTAAGACTCTGAGGAAACTGCCCTTCTTTTCCCGTGGCAGAGACCAAGGCAAAAGCTATCAAAACAGAAATGTACCAAAAACCCATTTCGAGGAATTAATCTAGGGACTTAGGTTCAGAAGACTAGAAAGTTGGTTCTGGAAGGGTCCAACGTTTCTGGAGACTAGAAAACAATAACAAATTACTATGCACTAAGATCTAAGTTTTTCATGAGTCAAATTGGACTTCCTTCATGGTAGGGTAAGATGTCACTTTTATGTAAATAGTTTATATTTAGTTGTCTATTATATTATATATTATTCTATTATATATTATTATATATTATATTATAATAATTATATTATTTTTTAGTAAAGTCTCAGTTGGCGAATTCCAACATTAAGAGGAAAAGAAATTGGATATACCTAAGCTCTATTAGAAAGGAAACTCAGGTTGCAATTGGGTGATCATGACAGCGTCCATCCAGCTAGAGATCTGGTGAGAATGTGACAGATGATAAGTTAATACCCCAAGAAGAAGAAGTTAGAAAAAGTTAAGACTACTGATTACTTCTTACATGTGACTTCATTCATTTGTCTGGATAAGTATGTGTCATGAACCTTTACGTACCAGGCATTATTCTAGGCACTGGGGATATAGTGATAGGGAAAATAGAAAAGGTCCCTACCCTCTTTTATCAGGTGTCCTGTTTGTATCTGTCTGATTTGTAAATAATTTCTCTACCCTCAGGTTTATTAACACTTTGCATACAGATGTCAACATCTCCCTGGGTACCGACACCCCCATCAGTGTTGGTGAAGACTATGGTGTGTCTCTTTACAGAACTGTTCATAGAGGAGAGTAAGAGCATTGCCCTGTGGCCATTTTAATTTTATCAAGAATTGTTTTTAAAATGCTATCTTTGTCTATAGATGGGGAACTTAGGTACATCTGTATAGACAGACTCCTACTGCTTTTCAATTCTTGCCTCCTGCCCTCAGTCTCACCATTTTTAGGCAGGGATATGTTGAGATCATGGTAGTTGTGATGGCCACACATGGCCTATCTCTGTGAGGTTCACAAACTTTATTATTGATTCTGCCTCTTACTCTGTGGGATGTTCCATTGGCACTTCATTACTTAGAATTTACCCACTCAGGTTCACTGTGTTTACCTTATGACCTGTTCCTCCAGGTCATAAGATTTGCATGAGAAACTTCACCTGGGCCTTAAATCTACAAAAGATGATTTGTGCCTTCTTTATTCAAATTTAGGACTTAAAAACAAAAACAAAAACCTTACGGGCAATAAAGAGCTCATGGTCAGAGGCAAATAACCTGGCATGAAAATAACTTGTTCCTAGAAGCATCTCTCTTCAAAGAGGTGACTTTGCACGTGATCAGTAGACAGCTGGGATCACTCTTTTCTCTGGAGATGAGTGCTGAGCCATGCTGCATATCCTAACCTAAACTCATCCTTTTCCAGATACCCTGCAGTGCATTGTAAAACTGAAGATAAGGACTTTTCTCTGAATTTGGGTCTACTAGACTTCGGTGCATCATATCTGTTTGTTATTCTTAATGTAAGTAGCTCACAGCTACCTCCCTTTGCCCCCTTCCACCACATCCTGGGGTCCTTTTGGCAGGGACGAAGGGCAAAGGGAGAAGACTCCGACAAGACAGGGTCAAGTGCTTATTTCTAATGTAAGGTGGCAGTTTCTACAGTGATTTTAGAAAGCCCACTGTCTACAGAGGGAATTTAAATAGAAAATACATCAGCAATAGGCAAATCGTATTGGGAATGGGAAACGTAATTCATCTTGAGTCCTCACTATGAGATCACATGATCTACTCCAGTCTCATTATAGCCCTAAGAAACCAAAGCTTATTAATGCAAAATTATTTATGTCTTCTTGTGTGGCTTCATAGGCAGGTCTCCTAGCTCTCTAGAAATTTAACCTACTAACTCATCACAGTCTGAAATACCAATACCAATAGTAAATGTCAATTGCCACACAAAGTTTGGGGATCTGTTAACTGATCAGTCCATCAAAAACAATTGTCTCAGCAATCAGGGCAGGGTACGTCTGCATTTTAATTTTGGTACCAATCTTGGTTTAAATTTTATTATTTAATTACTTTTGACACTATTAAAGATAAAAAAGAATGAGTAGGAGGGAATATTTCTAGAGGTGTGATGAGAATACCAAGTATACAATTTTATATAATTTATTGATTAATTAATTTAATTTGATCTTTTTGGTTATACATTTTTATTACATGTTTGTTGAGATATGATTAGTATGCCGTATAATTTACCCATTTAAAGTATACAATGGCTTTTACTATATTAATGTGTTCAATATATGTTGATATGTATTCAATATATATAGAGAAAAAAACATTCCATAGTGTGCATTCAGTGGTTCCTAATATAACCAGAGTTGTACAGTTTGGAACATTTTTCTCACATCATAAAGAAACCTCATAATGCTGGGCATGGTGGTGCACACGTGTAATGCTAGTGTTTCAGGAGATTGAGGCAAGAGGATTGTAAGTTCCAAGCCAGCCTCAGCAACTTAGCAGGGCCCTAAGCAAATTAATGAGAATCTGTTTCAAAATAAAAAAATAAAAGGGGCAGTGGATGTGGCTCAGTAAACACCCCTGAGCTAAATCCCTACTACAAAAAGAAAAAAGAAAAAGAAGAGAAACCTCATATTCCCATTAGAAGTCACTCTCCATTTCTTCCTAAACCACTAGTTCTAGGCAACCACTATTCTACTTTCTGTCTATGATATTTTGTAATCTGGACATTTCATGTAAACAGAATCACATGCTGGGCATGGTGGCACATGCCTATAATCCCAACGACTTGAGAAGCTGAGGCAGATGGTACAAAGTTCAAGGCCAGCTCAGCAACTAGCCAGACCCTGTCTTAAAATAAAAAATGAAAAGGGCTGAGGATGTAGTTTAACGGTAGAATACCTCCGGGTTCAATGTCCAGTACCAAAAGAGGTAAATAAGTGAGTAAAAATAAAAATAAAAGAAATCATAGAATGTTTTTGTGTCTGCTTCTTTCATGTAGCATAATTTTCAAGGCTCATCCATCAGTAGTTCATTTATTTTTTTATTTTTAGTTTTTCCTTTTTCCTCTTTCTTTCTTTTTTAAATTTTCCTTTGTTACGTTTTAATTTTTTAAAATTTTTATTTTTTTAAAATTTATACATGACAGTGGAATGCATTACAATTCTTATTACACATATAGAGCACAATTTTTCATATCTCTGGTTGTATACGAAGTATATTCAAACCAATTAGTTTATTTATTTTTATTACCAAATAATATTCTACTGTATGACTGTACCACTTTTTATTATTTACCCATCAGTTGATGTACAGTTGAGTTGTTTCTGACTTTTGAGGCTTATAAATAATTGTGCTATGAACCTTCATATGCAGGTTTCTGTGGGGACATACATTTTCATTTCTTTTGGCTATATACCTAGAAGTAGAATTCCTGGGTCACATGGTAACTCTATGGTTAACCATTCATAAAGCTTCCAGGCTTTTCGAAAGCAACTGCACTATCTTACATTCCCACTAATAGTGTGTACAGGTTGCAGTTTCTCTACATCTTCACCAATATGGGTTTCCTTTTTTGGTTAGAGTCACTTTGGTAGTGTGAAACAGCATCTCATTAAGGTATTGACTTGGATTTCCCAGATGGTTAGTGATGTGGTTAGAGAAGATGTTGAACATCTTTTCATGTGCTTCTTGTCTATTTGTATACCTCTGGTGAAACATCTATTTTGATCCTTTGCCCAATTTCTAATTGAGTTATTTATCTCTTTTATTATTGACTTGTAAACATTCTTTATATATATTAGACATGCCTATTGTCAGATAGATAATTTGCAAATTCTCCCACTTAATAATTTGGTTGTTTTTCTTAACTTTAGTGACACTGTCTGTTGAAGATCAAAAGTTTTTAATTTTGTTCAACTTATCTACTTTTTCTTTGGTTGATTATGGTTTCAGTGTCATATCTAAGAAACCACTGCCTAAACCAAAGTCACAAGGATTCATGCCTATGGTTTCCTCTAAAAATTTTGTAGTTTTAGCTCTTACGTGAAGGTCTTCAGTCTATTTTTAGTGATATGTAATGTGAGCTAAGGTGTTCATTTTCATTCTTTTGTATGTATATACCCAGTTTCCCCAGCACAATTGATTGAAAAGATTTTCTTTCCCTCATTAAACCGTTTTGAAGCTCTTGTTGAAAATCATTTGACCTTAAGCATGAGGTCTTATTTTTGGTCTCTGAATTCTATCCCATGATCTACATGTCTATTCTTGTGCCAATGCTAAATTGTTCTGTTTCCTGTTTCTTTGTAGTAAATTTTGTATTCTGGAAGTGTGAGTTTCCAACTTCGGTTTTCTTTTTTAACATTGGTTTGGTTATTTGGGGCCAATGAATTGCCACGTAAATTTCAGGATCAAATTAGGACCAGAAGCCAACTGGGATTTTGCTGGAGACTGCTTTGATCATTTTGGGGAAGTTCTGCCATCATAACAATATTAAGTTTTCTGTTCAGTAAACATGAAATGTCTTCCATATATTTTCGTCTTCTCTATTTTTTTGAAAATGTTTTGTAGCTTTCAGAGTATAACTTTTAGATTTGCTTTGTTAAATATATTCCTATGCATCAATACTTTTGAAGCTGTTGTTAATGGAATAATTTTCTTAATTTCATTTTCAGATTGTTTATTGTAAGTTATAGAAATACAATTGATTTTTTATATTAATCTTTCTAATATCATCCTGCAACCATACTGAACTTATTTGTTAGGTTGAATGTTTTTTTAGTGGACTCGTTAGACTTTCTACCTACAAGATCATGCTATTTGCAAATAGAGATAACTGTCTTTTCAATCTTGATGCCTTCATTTCTTTTCCTTGCTTGGTTGTTCTAGTACAATGTTGAATAGAAGTGGTTAGAGCAGATGTTTTCTGGGGGTGGAGTGGGGAGCATTCAGTCTTTTATCATTAAGTAGGTTACATGTGGGTTTTTCATAGATGCTGCTTA
Source organism: Spermophilus citellus (assembly GCF_964194105.1). Taxonomy (NCBI): domain Eukaryota; kingdom Metazoa; phylum Chordata; class Mammalia; order Rodentia; family Sciuridae; genus Spermophilus; species Spermophilus citellus. The sequence goes on from NC_138188.1 coordinate 106,220,317, forward strand.
TGAAATTGAAGTTTCCTTTTATTCATAGTTTTTTGAGGTTTTATTTTATTTTCCCCCTGATCATTTTATCATAAATGGGGTTGAATTTGTCAAATGCAAAATTAAATTTTGTACATTTATTTAGATAATAATGTGGGTTTTGTCTTTTATTCTGTTGATATGGCATGCAGCATTAATTGATTTTCAGATATTAAACCAATCCAGACCAATTAATTTTCTAGGACTGCTTTAACAAAGTATCACAAACCGAGTGGCTTATGCTGTGGGAATTTATTGTCTCAGTTACGAAGGTTAGAAGTCGGAGATGAAGATGTTTGGTGGGGTTGGTTCATTCTTAGGGCTGTGGGGTAGAATCTGTTCCATGCCTCCCCTATACCTTTTGGTGGTTTTCTGGAAATTTAGTATTCCTTGGGGTGTGGTACAATTACCTCAATGCCTGCCTTCATCTTCACATGGCATTTTTCCTATGTGCTTCTTTGTGTCCAAATTTCCCTTTTTTAATATAAGGATACCTATCAAATTGGTCATATATCCTAATGACCTCAATTCAATGTGTCTAATTGCATCTATAAACAAGCTTATTTCCAAATAAGGTTATATTTTCAGGTACTGGTGTTAGAACTTCAACACACAAGTCTTGAGGGACACAATTCAACTTGTAACAGTTGTATTCCTGGTGTTATTTCATTTTTTTGTTTATTCTCTCTTATATGCTGTTCAAGATAGAGGCCATAGATAATTCTAAATGCCAAAATCGAATAGGCACTTAGACCAGAAGTCATAAATTGGGGGCCTGGGGACCCAGTTATTTCTTTTTAAAATTTATGTATGACAGCAGAATGCATTACAATTCTTATTACACAATTTTTCATATCTCTGGTTGTATACAAAGTATATTTGCACCAATTCATGTCTTCATACTTGTACTTTGGATAATAATGATCATTACATTCTACCATCATTAATAACCCCATGCCCCTGCCCTTCCCCTACCACCCCTCTGCCCTATCTAGAGTTCCTCTATTCCTCCCATGCTCCCTCTCCCTATCCCACTATGAATCAGCCTCCTTATATCAAAGAAAACATTTGGCATTTGTTTTTTGGGGGATTGGCTAACTTCACTTAGCATTATCTTCTCTAACTCCATTCATTTACCTGCAAATGCCATGATTTTATTCTCTTTTATTGCTGAGTAATATTCTGTTGTGTATATATGCCACATTTTTTTTTATCCATTAATCTATTGAAGGGCATCTAGGTCGGTTCCACAGTTAATCTATTGTGAATTGTGCTGCTATAAACATTGATGTGGCTGTGTCCCTGTACTATGCTGTTTTTAAGCCCTTCAGGTATAGACTGAAGTCAAATGGTGGTTCCATTCCCAATTTTCCAAGAAATCTCCATACTGCTATCCATATTGGCTGCACCATTTTGCAGTCCCACCAGCAGTGTATGAATGTACCTCTTTCCCCACATCCTCACCAACACTTATTGTTGTTTGTATGCATAATAGCTGCCATTCTGACTGGAGTGAGATGATATCTTAGAGTGGTTTTGATTTGCATTTCTCTAATTGCTAGTGATGATGAACATTTTTTCATATATTTGTTGATTGATTGTATATCATCTTCTGAGAAGTGTCTGTTCAGGTCCTTGGCCCATTTATTGACTGGGTTATTTTATTTTTTATTTATTTATTTTTTTTTTGGTGCTTAGCTTTTTGAGTTCTTTATACCCTAGAGATTAGTGCTCTGATTTGTGAGGGGCAAAGATTTGATCCCAAGATGTAGGTTCTCTATTCACCTCACAGACTTTTTTTTTTTTTTTTTTTTTTTTTTTTTGCTGAGAAGAAACTTTTTAATTTGAGTCTATCCCATTTATTGATTCTTGATTTTAATTCTTGTGCTACAGGAGTCTTATTAAGGAAGTTGGGGACCCAGTTCTTTCTATAGATCTATCTTGTTTGGCTTGCATTTGTTGACAAATAAATAAAATAATTAATTGTTAATATTTAAAATTCAAGAGATTTTACCTAAGAACTTAGATTGCTAACGTATCTTGGCATAAAGTCAGGGATTCCATAACAGATATTACTGTGTCACTTGGCTGTTGCTTTAGTGGCTATACCCTTTAGATGGAACCTGTGCTATCCGCCTCATATAGTTCTTCCCATTTCCATTTGACACGTTTTATTTACTTAATGACTTGAATTTGAATATTTGACTATCTGACTTTGATTTAGAAGCTCATTTCATGATCTTCTCTTCTTCTGAGAAAATACAAATAGGTGCCTAGATTATTTGTTCTCTCAACAGAAGCAAAACAGGAAATTTTTACCATATTATTTTGAACCCAATGGCCTCTAAACTCAGAGAATTAAGGGTATTTGGGCATCAATTTATTTATCTCACATACTTTAAAAAATATTTTTAGTTGTAGATGGATACAATATCTTTATTTTATTTTATTTATTTTTTTGTGTGGTGCTGAGAATTGAACCTAGTGCCTTGCACATGCTAGGCAAGTACGCTACCACTGAGCCAGAACTCCAGCTCCTCTCACAGACTTTGTATTTTTTTTTGGGGGGGGGGAGTTGTTTTTGTTTTTGTTTTGGCAGTGCTGGGAATTGAACCTAGGGCCTTTTGCATGTGAGGAAAGCACTCTACCAATTGAGCTACATCCTCAACCCCACTCTCACTTAATGTAACTGATTGAAGTCTGGCAATTGAGCATAGTGTTACCAAAAAAAAAAAAAAATTCAAAAAACTGGAATTGTGTGGAAATGTTCAATCTTTTCAAAGTAGCAAAAGGATGAAAATTTAAAAAGGAATGGATATAGGTCATAGAATGCTACAATTAGGCATATTTTCTTGAGACTACAGATAAGACCATTTCCTCTTTCTCTCACTAAGATCACCAATCAAGGTCTTCAGGCCTGGAAGACAGAAGACATTCCAGCCAATAAAATGTCCATTGCATGGCAACTACCACAGTATATTCTGGTTACAGTTGCTGAGGTCATGTTCTCTGTCACAGGACTTGAATTTTCTTATTCTCAGGTAAGACTTTCTAAGTGAAAAATAAAAATGGAGTCATTGCTTGAGGGATAGCAAGTTTTAATTCTAGCACTGCTTTACATAAGTATGTGATCCTGGCCAAGACCTCCATCTATTTTGACCTTGGGTTCCTATGTATGACCTTGAACAGTCACCTTGACTTCCAGGATCATGACAGTGCAGCCTAGCTGTATATGCTGTTTGGGCTCTGGGAAAGAACACTTAAATATGAAGACTAAGCTCTGTGGAGTTAGACTACCTAAGTTCAGATTTTGTCTGCATGACTTTTGTGTAACCTTAAGCAAATGAATTATCATCACTCAAATGCTATTTTTCTTTTCTTTTAAGAATACTAATATAACTTATCCCTTAGTGTTGTATAAAAATTATATGACATATGAATTAAAATATTCAAGAGTTCTCATTTTTTCTTACTGTTAACATTATTACCATCCCTGAAATCAATGTGATAGTTGAACTTAGTGGGGGAAATTCAAATATGGAAACTGTCACGGGAAAAGTTTACTGGATAGACTTCTGGGGTAAAGGGTTGGCATATAGTTTGTTTACTTACAAACCTGGTCTTCCCTAGGCTCCATCTAGCATGAAGTCTGTTCTCCAGGCAGCCTGGTTGTTGACTGTTGCAGTTGGGAATATCATTGTGCTTGTTGTGGCGCAGTTCAGTGGCCTGGTACAGGTATGGATCCAAAGGAAACAAGGAGTTCGTGTCTACTCACCCATCTTCAAGCAATTTTTTTTCTTCCTTTTCCCTATCTTTCTGTTTCCTACATTCCCCACTCAGTGCTGTGATATGAGATGGATTGGATACTTAGAGATTGTCAAGAGGTAGATGTGTGGGTGACAATAATGACCACCCTATGCCTATGTAAGGAGAGGTCAGTGAACCCAGTGTTCTCCCAGGAGAAGTCTATCTGAATTGGTGAACCTTCAGTCAAGGTGCTCCTCAGTCTCCACCCCATAAAGTTCTCTTTAGTTTCAGGTTTCTCCATATTCTCCTCTTGTATTTATTTCTCCCTGCAGTGGGCTGAATTCATTTTGTTTTCCTGCCTCCTTCTGGTGGTGTGCCTGATCTTCTCCATCATGGGCTACTACTACATACCTGTAAAGTCAGAGGATATTCACCAACCAGCAGATAAGCAGATTCTCCAAGGGGAGGTGATCAACTTAGAGACCAAGAATACAAAGCTCTGATGATTTCCTGGACTGACTCCAGTTCCTGATCTCAGTCATCACCCATCTTCAAGCAATTTTTTTTCTCCTACTGGTTTAGGAGAAAGGTTACATCATATCTGAGCTGATTTCTTATACCTTTCTCCCATGATAGAGGTAATTTCAGAACTGAATTTTCTAGTACATCTTTCATCAAGGCCCTAAGACACCGTGTTTTCCCATCCATCAGTGAACTCAGTAAACCATCTGTCATTTCTCAAGCTGGTCTCATGTCTCCAAATGGGCATAAAATGTAAGTGTGTGATAGAAAGAAATCTCTATAGAAATAAGTCCGTTATGGAGGATTCCTTTAGAGGTATCTGCCATCTAGAATTGATGACCCCAATTTTTGAGGTGCTAGTTTAGAAGCAAAAATGCAGAATATTAGAGACGTGGTTTTTCAAGTTAATTTATCAGTAATGTAATTGTGTTCTTCACAAGGACCTCAAGAGTGGTTTTTGTAGTATGATCTGGTCCAGGGAGTGGCTGGCTTGTCCATGTTTAATAAGATCTTAAATGGAAGGAGACAATATGTCATTTTGTTAACATATAGAAGATGTATCTTTCTGATTACCACAGTACTTACATACTCATGCATATATCCCATTTCTCAGTACTTACAGATCCTGGAAGCCATGTTAAAGATAGTGAACATTAGTAAACATGGTCCTGGGAAATAGAAACAAATAGAAATTGCAGAAATCCTGATGAGCTGTTCAGTCCTCTACAGTGCACATTGCTCTTAGGAACTGTTTGAACCCTTGGACTACATGCTCTTCTGTACATAGCTGTATTGACATTAACTATAATTTTGCAACTTAACTTTTCAGTATTGCCAGGACTGCTTTTTCTTATTATTACTTCTTGTTTTGCTTGTTGCAACAGATCTTTAATAACAAAGGGCTTTTATACAGCCAACTTCCTTTAATTTTTTTCTTTCATTTAGCCTCAAAGTTTTGAGATTTTTCCTGGCTTACTTTCTCCATAAATATATAAATGCTAATTCTTCCTTTAGTCTTGGAAATTTCCTGCTTATTCAAAAAGGGTAATATTAATTCTCAGATTTGAGGTTCTAAGTGATAATAACATTCAACAAAGGGGAATGGTCCTGCCTGAGGATTCTATCAAAATCTGTGTGTGAGAGGGACCAGAGAATGAGGGGTTTTTGCCTGTATGAATGAAAAAAGTTGAGAAACTTACCTTGCACACAATGAATTAATGATGGCACAGACCTGGAAATATGATCGTGCAGTATATTTCTTTTTTATTTAATTTTTTATTGGTTCTTTTTAGTTAAACATAACACTAGGACTCATTTTGACATACGTATAAAAGCCTGGAATATAATTTGGTCTAATTCAGTCCCTGATATTTCCCCTTTCTCTCCCTTCCTCTCTCCCCTGATTCTTTCTCTCTACTCTCTTGATCTTTCTGTGCAGAATATTTCTGTTGAACCTGAGGGCCTTATTCTATTCATTTTACTTTGCTATTCTCATCTAGAACAGTGCTGGGTCTCACATTATTAATAATGTAATAGGTAAGAGAATTTCCCCTAGTTCCTCAAGTTTTATATACTTTAGTGTTCATAACTAATGTTTCAGAAGTACAAAACTGGCAGCAATACCATTCAGTTTCCCCAGGTATCTTAATGTGAATCTGACTGTACTCATTGTTAAGCTGCTTTAAACCAAACTGTGTTGTAAATTTTGTTTCAAGAAATGTTAACACTGTTCGGTGAATAAAAGTGTCTATGGACAAATATGTTTGGGAAGTGAGGCATACTATCTTATTATTTGCATATTAAAGATCGAGAGATCCTGTGGAAAATAAGATAAAAAATAAGAAAAAACTCACGAGGCATTGTTTAGCTTAATGTGCTATCATGTTCTGCAGAACACTAGTTTCCACAAAACTGTTAGGCAGTTCTTGTGATATGCTGAACCAACAGCTTCCTACATCTGACTACTGGTTCTTTTCTTTATAGCAAACAAAAATGAGCATAACCCCTATCAGGTGGCAGACTTTTAGCTATTTAGGAGTTCTTTCCTTTACTATGAATGCTCTTAATTTTCATCAAGCTAGATTCTCAATTCCTGTAATGGTTCCTCACAAGGCACACTTCTGTTCTTTCACCACTGGATTTTTCTCTTCTAAAGAAATATACTTTACCTGAAATACAGCAATTAAGATTAAAGTATCTTAATAAGTGAACCAAGTACTGGAACCAAGTACAACATTCCAGAAGTTGTCAGACCAGAAGAGCTAGCAACTGCCATTCTCTGAACAAAGCACTTCTGTTAAATCATGTAAGGTAACATGAGATGTTTTGGGAAACTACAAGGCAGGATAGGCTAACCGCAAAGTTTTGAAAGAGAGTCATGATTCACTTACATACATCTTCGAGTTCAACTATATGCCATCGGTTGAACCAGCTGTTGGAGATATGATGATATGATGACCCACAAGGTGCCTTTCTTTTTTTTTTTAAAGAGAGAGTGAGAGAGGAGGGAGAGAGAGAGAGAGAGAATTTTTAATATTTATTTTTTAGTTCTCGGCAGACACAACATCTTTGTTGGTATGTGGTGCTGAGGATCGAACCCGGGCCGCACGCGTGCCAGGCGAGCGCGCTACCGCTTGAGCCACATCCCCAGCCCACAAGGTGCCTTTCTTATCTTGACTGACTGTGAAGATCCTGGGGAGTTCAAAGGCCTTGAGAAAGTCATGGTACAATGAGGAAGAGCAATCAGGATAAGATGGCAAGAGTATGACAAGAGTAATGTGCAAAAAGACCAAAGATTCAGTCAGAGAAAGCTAGGGATCTGATTGTGTGAGGTCTTGTGACCATGATAAGATATTTTGAGGTCATTCTAAGTGAGATATGAAACTATTAAAGGTTAAAAACACAAGTGACACAATATGGTTCTTTGTTTAAGCCCAGTCTGGCTATTGAGTGGGGAAATGTCTATAGACAGGAAGAAATGGGAATAGGAGTCCAGTTAGGAGACCTTTGGAATATTCCAGGCAAAAGATGGTCATGCTTTGCTAGGTATTGGTGGCACTTGCTTGTAATCCCAGTGACTCTGGAGGCTGAGGCAGGAGGATTACAAGTTTGAGGCCAGACTCAGAAATTCAGCAAAACCCTATCTCAAAACAAAAACCAAAAGGGCTGGGGATGTAGCTTAGAGTAGAGTGCTGCTGGCTTCAATCCCCAGCACCACCACTGAAGTGGCACCCTCTTTCTCCACAGAAAAGTCCTCTTCACCATGGCTGATTTTAGGACTGTCAGCAAAAGAGTCTCTGCAAAAGAGTCCAATGTAGATAAACTTCCTATTTTCATTTTGCTCTGTTTTACTTGGACACTCCAGGTGCTGGACACCCCCTTACTAATTTTCCACAAACATATCTAGTATAGTACTTTGTAGAACTGTGCAAACAAGGCCTCTGGCCTTGAGCTGGGGTTTCACAGTGATGTCTACATTTTTAAGATAAGTTACAATTGGGCTCCATGGTAACAGCTGGCAGGGGGAGGAAAGAAAGGGGAGAAGAAGCTTTCCCCTTCTCAGGTGTTGTCCTTGAAGAGTTAACTTGCTCAGAACAGTGAAAGAAAAAGCTGCTTTTATGCGAACTTCTGCAGACTGTGAACTTCTGAGCCCCTCCCCTTACATGCTGGGTATAAAACCCTGAAACTCCCTGAACTCGAGGTTCAGGGGATTGATTGATTACAGCAAAAGCTATGCCCTCTGAACCTGGCTGCAGCCAAATAAAACTGTTTCCTGCTATGTTCGGTGCCTTGCCTCCTTTGTCCCTACACCACCACCAACAACAACAACAACAAAAAACGCTCCTGAATTGGCGCTAGAAATAGAACTGGGGAGAAGTAGTTTGGGAACTAAACTTAAGGTAGAACTGACAAGATCTGAACATGGTTGGACAAAGAAAGAAATCATCAGTGCTGACTCCTAGATTTGGATTTGAATAATGAGGGTGAATCATAGTATAATTTTATGAAACTAGAAAAATTAGAGAAAGAATGGATTTGGGGTGTAAAGTAACTAAGCATTTTGTTTTGGACATGTTGAGTTTCAGATGCCAATGAATGGTATCTAACTGGAAATATTGAGCTGGCAGTTTCACATCTGAGTTTGAAGCTCAAATAGAAGACTGGGGCTAGAAATATAAACTTGAGAATCATCAACATATAAGTGCTATTTAAAGTCATGAAACAGGATGAGAGTTCCTAGGAGTAAATGTACATAGAGAAATGGTTCAGGAACTGAGTCCTGGAATCCTCCAACATTAGATGTCTGAGGAAAGAGGAGGATGCAGCAAAGACAAAGAGGTAGGTGACCTATGGAAGTAAGAGGAAACCCAGGAGAATGGGATTCAATATAAAAGACATATTCTTTATTACAATTAGGTAAACCCAGCATGAAACAATAATCTTTGGCCTGAAGGAAGCAATTGTTCCTATTAGCAAACCTGGGTTCTGGTAATTTCTATGCAAGTGTACCTGACTCCTTTTTCTTCCACAGTTTAGGCCAGTTTAATGGTCTTTCTTTTCTCCTTTCTTCTGCAAGGCATTATGCTGGGAATTATGGGACAAATAAATGGTCATAAATAATCTCAAAGAAGATAAGAAATATACAAATACCATTTAAATTCATAGTAATATAATCTTTGTTTAGATTCTTATTTTTCCATGTGCATTATATCAAATCTGTTTAATGAAGATAGAATGTGACCTATACCAAAGAAATTTGCTAAATGCTATGGTAGTACATAGAAAGGAGAGATAACTTCTGGCCATGGGAATTAAGAAAGGACTCATGGAACAGACAGTGTTTTAGGTTTGACCTTGAAAATGACTAGAGTCTGGATATAAAAGCAAGGGATAAGAAAGCATTCCAGATAGAGCTTCCTTCACAAACAAAGATGAAAAGACAGACAAGAAAACATGAGTGTGATTGGAGAAATAATAAATAGACTGATTTGTGTACAGAGTAATAATGGGAGATAAGGCTAGAAAAGAAGAGGAAGTTTAACAATATGTTGATGCCATAGATTCAAGTAAACAGATCTGATCTTGATCCATTCCTTAATTACCACTCTCCATGATTTTTCATCCTAATCAGAATAAAATCCAATCTACTTAACCCAATCTAAGGCCCTACGTGATCTTGATTTGTCTAACCTGGTCTTTCTCATTCTCTGCTCCTTTGACAACTGAGCTACAACTACACTAGTCATCTTTGCTTCTCAAGCAGCCACACTTGTTCCTGGCCAGGACCTTTGCATTACCTGTGATGGTCTTTCCTCTGATTCTCTTGGTTGGCTATTTTTGCCACTAGTTTGTGGGTTACTTCTTCATCTCCTGATCTCTCAATTTGAAACAGCCATTTAAACATAAATATGCATTTTGGAGGAAAAAAGGACAATGGAGTCAGCTTAATCAGTAAATATTTGTCGAGCATTTGCTATGTTCCAGATGTGCAGTATACACAAAAGACAAAGACGGATGAAATGTTGTATTTTTTTTCCCCTATCTCTGGATTTATTTATACAAATAGTCCAGGAGGACACCAGTCTCCTGTAGACAGGGGTCTAGGGGTCACACCAGTCCTTCTGCCCTTGTATTTCCAGACAGAGGCTTTTACTATGGAGCTTTCACAAAGACCTGGGCACCCTTGAGGGTCTGGGCACCTTTGGGAGCAGGAGCAGAAGCCAGAGTTGATAATGGAGCTGGAGTTGCAGCCTGGGTCTTGGCTTGGGCTTGGGCTTTGGCCTTTGGTTGGTAGTGCCTACAACCCCTGGAGTGGGCAAGAAAGGCAAGGCAGCCAAGCTTGCTGCTGACACCCCTGGCATCTTGGGCTTCACCTCCTTGGGCTTTACCAGACCTTGATAGCCCTGGAATGTGCCCTCACGGCCTTGGCGTTGCTTGCCTACACTGTTTTCAGGCCCTTCTTGTGCTTCTTGGGAAAACATGTGTTTCTCAGGAACTTGGGTCTACCTCCTTAAGAAATTCATATCTTTGTGATCGGGATTTCCTGACGCCATTTCTGTGCCATTTTGGGGACTGGTTGTGCGTGGTGTGGTTCTTGGACTTGGCCATGTCTGTACCATAAGCTGCTGCTCCTGGAGTAGTTGAGACCAGAAGAGGAAGAGCTGAAACATTATTCTTACCATCAATGAGTTCAAAACTTTTTCTGTTTTCAAAATTGTTTTGAAGTGATTGTATTTTCCTAACTGTAGTATCTGGCTCTCAATTCTTTTGTGACTTATCTCCTGCAATCACTTTTGGAGTCTTTCTCGTCCATAGACGAAAACCATTAACTCCCAATTCTCTGACCTCTTTTTTAATTCCAATGATCTACATTTTACCTTGGGTCATCACCAGACTATGCTTTTTCTCAAACTGAAGTATGTCTTGAAAGATTCTACCTTCCAAATCTTTAATTTTGAGCTAGGTGCAATGGTACATGCCTGTAATCTGAGAGGCTTGGGAGACTGAGGCAGGAGGATTGCAAGTTCAAAGCCATCCTCAGCAACTTAGTGAGCCCATTCTTAAAATGAAAAAATAAAAAAGAGCTGGGGATGTGGCTCAGTGGTTAAGCACCCCTGGGTTTCATATCTGGCGTGCACACACACACACACATACACACACACACACACACACCAAAAACAAAATCTCTATTTTTGAAATTTTTAATCTTGATCTGAACTTTCACAACTTTCCCTCCACTTCCCATTGAACTCTTTTATCTTCATTATAATCTTCTATTGATACATCCCACTTCTCTCAAATTACAATCTAATCTGTTTGCCTTTGCCTTGAAACTACCCTGGGACTCATGCTCAATTATTTCAGTTGTGTGTTAGCATTGTAGAATTTTTGGCCTTCTTGACTTTCTATCATTTCTGCTAGTCTTTACCAGTGCACAAGCCTATATATTACTTCTATTTCTGCTTCTGGGCTACTTGGAACTGCAGAAGAAAATCACAACATTATGATCATGTGGCTCAAAATTCAACACCATCTACTCATTTTCCAAATTTGGAACATAAGCATTATTTGACTCTACCCTTTGCTGGCTGCACATATTCAATTTATCAACAAGTCTCTTAGATTCTATTTATCCCACTTTTCTCCGGTCAGTCATTGTCACTAAAACAATTAAAAGTCAACATCATGTCTTATGACATTATGACAATAGCTTTTTATGCTTAATCTATGTTTTACACTTCTGGCAATATGATCTATTTTAACATGCAAATTGTGTTGCTTTTCTGCTTTAAAACCTGTCACTGCTCCCTATTTGCTTTAAAGATAAACTTCCAACTCCTTAACAAGGTCAACACGCCCTACCTGACCTGACCCCTAACAACCTATCTAGTTAGAACCATTGGCCCTTGTCAACTTGCACACCCACACATACCCATTATTACACACAGATCTATTGAGATCTCAACCTGGAATGCATTGCTTCTACAGCTGGATTTGAGAAGATTTGGCATCTTTTCCAATATTAAGTTTTCCAAGTCTTGAATGTAAACTTTTATTCCTTTTATTCATGTTCTCCTGGAACTCCAAATGCATGTTAGAATTGTTCATGGCCTTCCTCGTGTTCATTTTGGTATTTTTTTAAATCATTTTCCTTCTATATGTCAGCACTGTGGCAAGGTAGTCTTGAGGACTTGCTGTTGCTGGAAGGAATCGACCTAAGTACCTCTGTCTGGGAATATTCTATTAGAATAGTAATCAGAAGCAATCTAGTCAAGATCAGCATTGCAACTGTGATATAGGACCACAATATAGGCTGAAGCCATAGAGACCAGCAAAAAGTTTAGAGTGATCTGAGGAACAAGAGATCTATAAGAAGCATTGATAAACTCCATCAAAGCTTTGAATAGTTTACAGCAACCTTTTCTATATTTTATAAAGAGCTAGGAGAGTGGAGTTTGAAGGCTTTGAACACAAAGAAATGATAAGGAGAGGGTGAAGTGGCATGTGCCTATAATTCTAGCAACTCCAGAGGCTGAGACAAAAGGATCAAAAGTTCAGGGCCATCTTGAGCAACTTAGTGAGACCCTGAATCAAAATAAAAATATAAAAAGAAATGGAGGATGTAGCCCAATAGTAAAACAGCCCTAAAAAATAAACAAACAAAAACTATAAGAAGAGGAGGAGGGAGAAGAAGGAGAAGAGAAAGAAAAAGCAAGAAGACAAAAAGAAATGAAAAAGCTAATTTACTTAGATTTGATCATTACACACTGTATACGTATATTGAACTATCATATTGTACCCATAAATATGTATAATTATCATGTGTCTATTAGAAAGATTTTAAAATTTTATTTATTTATTTTTGCTATTTTGGAGATTGAACCCCGGGCTTGGTACAAGATGGGCAAGTGCTCTACCACTGAGTTATGTCCAAGTCCATAAAAAGAAAAAAGAAAAAGAAAATTCTGCTAAGCTCTAAGGAGATTTGGAAGGAGGTGTATCAGGAGACATTGACAAGGACCCAGTTACTTATTCAGCCCTGACTGGACCCAGGATACAATGAAAGCAGGATGTGAAGCCCAAGGCAGACATAAATTGCCAGATTGTTGAAGAGATTTATAAATACACACACAGATCCGTTCAGCAAAATGGAGATGTACTTATCCAAGTCATATAAGAAAATCTTTGCAACTTGGGAGGCTGAGGCAGGAGGATCGTGGGTTCAAAGCCAGCCTTAGCAAAAGCAAGGTGCTAAGCAACTCAGTGAGACCCTGTCTCTAAATAAAATACAAAATAGGGCTGGGGATGTGGCTTAGTGGTTGAATGCCACTGAGTTCAATCCCAGGTATTCCCCCAACCCAAAAAAGAAAAAAAAATATTTTACCCCATCATGGTCTGACCACTGAGCTATGTAGACACAGAGAAAACCTCTAGGAAGATGGGCTTAAAAGTATAAACAACAACCAAAAAATTTTTTTAAATAAGCAGAGATTTTAGTGGCAACATACTGC